>NC_052060.1:52493347-52809574 GCF_903992535.2 Arvicola amphibius | reverse complement strand
ATATTTCACACAAAAACAAAACTCAGATGCCATTGGACATAAAATATGTTCAGTGGTTCTCTCCGTGTGGTCCAGCAATCTCTGCAGCTCCCAACCCTCTTTTCTGTGTATTCATGAAGCCAAAATAATTTTCATGTGGGTATGAAAATATTATTTGCTTTTTCCACCATCATTCTATATGGCATGCATACTGCTACCAGGAAAGCCTGTCAAGACAAGTACCTATCTGAGTCCTGGTCTACTTTGTGTTGTGCACCAAAACAACACTTCATACTAAGTTGAATTCAGAGACAGATGAGTATCCAAGTTGTTTTTAATGAAACCAATGATACAAGGGCTGTAATATAAAGTTAATGCTGTGCTGCTCAGTGCTTTTCAGGGGGAAATGATTATTTTTCAGTAAAAGGTATTTATGTCAATCCATGATGATTTATTTTTAAAGAAGTTGATATTTTAACTTACAATTAAACATCAAGTACTATAATCTACACGGACCAACATTTTTCAATTTTTTAAACTTTGTAATCATGCTTTATGGTTTATAAGCTTTTAGTTATCCTAAATTGGTCACGCCTGAAATTAGATTTCTAAATCACATAAGACAGATTAAGAAGTATTATATATATATATAACACATATGTATTATATATGTGTGTGTATATAAAATGTGTGTATATGTAAGTATGTGTGATGATAATAATCAAATAAAAAGATGCCACCAATTTGAGTGCAAGTGGAGCCATTGGGATGGTTGTGTGGAGCCATTAGGATGGCTGTGTGGAGTCATTGGGATGGTTGTGTGGAGTCATTGGGATGGTTGTGTGGAGCCATTGGGATGGTTGTGTGGAGCCATTGGGATGGTTGTGTGGAGCCATTGGGATGGTTGGGTGGAGCCATTGGGATGGTTGTGTGGAGTCATTGGGATGGTTGTGTGGAGCCATTGGGATGGTTGTGTGGAGCCATTGGGATGGTTGTGGGGAGCCATTGGGATGGTTTTGTGGAGTCATTGGGATGGTTGTGTGGAGTCATTGGGATGGTTGTGTGGAGTGGTCATGGGAGGGGTTGGAGGGATGAAAGAAAACTGAGGCAATTTTATTTTAACTAATTTTTTAATAAGTAAAATATATAAAGCAGTTCTAAAACCAGAAATTTTAAGAAGTATTGACCTAAGTAATCACTGCATTGATCCTGCGTCTCCTCGGGAGTGAGTACTCTACTTGTCGTGTTCTAGGATTTCTTGAAATTTCTCTATTTGGTAGATATATTTCATAGCTTCCGACTTTTTAAACTCATTGTAAGGAGAGTTTTATTCTCCAAACTTACCCAAAATCCTCTTCCATAATAACTCAGTATTCCTGTCTATCTGTGGAGTGCTCCGTTCTCACCCGATTCTCAGTCATTTTTCCACTTGAGAGCTCTTTCTTCTTTTCTTACTGTGTTTCTATTCCACAGCACTCCTTTGCTTTGCTTCCTGGTCCAAAGGCTACTTTCCTAATTATGGGAAATTTTCTTATTCGTGGTATAGTTTCCATTGATACAAGACAATGTTGCCTCTCTATTTTCCATCCCTAGATTACCCATTTGAACACATGACATGACCAACAATCTACATGCATTAACTCGAAACCCTCAATACTTCAATTGAGTTGTTCTTGGACTCAAAATGTTCACCTCTATTACCTGCAGAACATTAAACTTAAATACCTAAAAGATCACAGAATTCTAAAACTACTCAAACTGAAATTTTAATTTATGCTACCCATGTAGTTTTGGATTTAAGGTCTTCAACTAGAGTGTGGTCAACTTACCAAGGGCTATACTCTTAAGGAAAACTAACTCTCCTTTCCCCAGAAGGCATAATACAGCAATGATAGACTAATACATATTGTGTTTTCTGTGCCTCAGTTGCACTGACTAGCTACGTAAAAGGATTGACCAATGTCATCTTTGTATAGCTACAATCCAGTCTATTCATTCAATGATGACATCCACTAACACATTTCTCAAAATGTATTCCTGTTAGCAATGCATGACAATTGTACCATAAACCACTACTCCAAACAAACTCTTCCACTTTTTTCTATAACAAGTGGCTTGGCCACTTATTTCACACTGCCCTTTTCTGCAGACTCTTGCACTTTACTTCTGACTGGGCAGGCTGCACCAGTTTGCTCAATGCATATAGTCATTCAGAATGCCACAGTTGCCATTTTTCTCTCTGCTAATGACTCAGGCTCATATCTTTACATTGGTTCTTCCCCCAAATAACTCATGGAGTGTTTCCTGAGTCAATCTTTGGAAATTTTTGTCTCTGAACATCATAATAAAACATTCACCTACTACTCCATCTTTCTATATGGCCTTTTCTTATTAGGCTTACCACTATCTAGAAAGGCATATTTAACATGTATCATTATTTGGTAGAATTTTAACAAATCAGAGATATCGACATCATAACATCTTCCTGGAGGTAGAAACACAACTCGAGTCTTAGTGGACATGAAAAGCATGCCAGCAGCAGCTGAGGTGTTGCTGTTGTGTGCCTTCCTCCTGTTGTCTATTTTCAGCATGGTGTTAACTGCACATTATTCATCTTTGTAAGCTGTCTTTACTAAGCACAATATTTGGAATCTAATACTATCAAAAAAGGTGCATGATGAATGAAAAGAATAATATCCACAGTTAATGCTTCCTCTTTACAGAACTCATTCATGACAATGACCTGGCTGATAATCAAAATAACTAAACAATAGATAAAATTGCTTTTCTTCTTTTTGACTTATAAATATTTGCCCTTTATCATATTAGTTGTTTGAGCATAAAAGAGACATCTTGGAAAATTACTCTCTCTAACACTACACCCTATGCTGTTTTCTTCAGAAATAATGTAACAAATTGGCAAACAAGCTCTTTGCAAATAAAAATAGAACAAACTAGTGAAATTCAGAGTTTGGGTTTTTTTTTAAATAATTATCCTCTATTCTTGAATGACAATGATGTTTTATAATAATTTTTCTGTAACACTAGGATTACTGAATAGTAATCAAAGGAGAGAATCTTTCAAACTGGGTAGCTAGACATTCAAGGAACTTTGTCAACTTTATAGTTAGAACTTGAAAGGTTCAACTAGTCTAATTGAGAAGATGTGTTAATTATTTCCTAAGTAATGTGGATTGCTTAAATTCAGCTGAGCCATAAAGAGTTTTATAAGATTGGCTTTGAGCTTGTCTGTGAAGATGCACTTCACCTGTGGATGAGGAGGGTGAAGAGTGAACTTGAGGAGTGCTCGAAGCTCTGCCTCATCACCTTCCATCCATCCTCCTTTTCTTCCACTAACATGTTGAACTTCCCCCTTCACAGAGCCTCCTGAGACAGAGTTCTCTAGGTTGAAACATAGAGCATCTTTACCTAATTCCTGATCATCTGAGATATTCTGTGTTTTATTCATTTTTTTTCACATAAGATACTTGTCTTACATACAGCTCTTCCAGTGACGAAATAAGTGGTTTCCTCCTGTGGGTGTGGAGGACCCTTGGTACCACATGTATCATGAGAAGTATCAATAAAAGGTTTAGCAGGTAAAGCATGAGCCTTCTTCACAGTTCGACTTCATGGATACTGTGACCTGAGGAATAAGGGAGCCCCTTACCAGGCTCAGAATGTTGCTATGATTTCTGCATCTCCTATGTGTGTATTTGTGAGGGGGGAGGGAGGAAGGGAGGGAGGGAGGAAGAGAGAGTGTTCCCGAAAACACTGACTTGGTTCTACTGTATTCTCTTTTTGGGAAATGTAAATAAGGTGAAATCTCTTGGGTCTGGCTTCATGCAGAGTGGACAGAGTTCTGGCTTTAGTTTCCTGCAGTGTTTGTCCTTTGAGCTGAGGAGCCCTGAAGTATTTGGTGCACTTAAAATAAATCAACAAGTAAATAATTTGAATTCATCGGTCTGTTGTTCAGCTCCATCAGTGAGAAGCCCTTGGCTTTTAAAGTAAGAGCATTAGTGCTCACATTTAAGTCTTTCATGGTCTGCATCTCCATAGCCTCAGAAATGGGATTTAAGATTACGGAGATTGCTCCCTTTCCTTGATGTTCTAAAGATGTCAAAGTAGAGTCACAGGAATGAGATATTATTCACAGTATGGTACCCATTATATTTTAATGTAGTATTTTTATATATTTTAATTTGAAAATGACCCACAAATTTCATCTTTTAAAGAAAGTATTCAGAATGTATTTGTAACTAGTGAGATTTTTGCACAAAATACCAATCAGAATCAGGAAAATGGGAGTTTTGGACTTCAGAGCCATGCCCGTTCCTTACCCTCAAAACCCCGCCCCAAAGCCTGTCTCAAGATTCATTCAAGCCAGGAGCCTGGCTCCAACTACAAGACAGGAAATGGACCGTATATAGCATTCAGAAAAGGTTAAAAAACAATAACAAAGAAGAAAATCATGAGAGCATTTTTGTTAACCTGATACTTTATAATATTTATTTGGAAGAAGAGTTGAATTGTGTTTTCTGTTTGTTTGGTTTCTAAATTGCCTGTTCCCAAATGGATGGTGAGACATGGGTTGAGTTGAGGACGGGCTGGCAGTCAGCCTACAAGCTTTCCCTTTTTATACCCAACAGGGAATTAGAGGGTTTGGAATTCTTCAGATCTTTAGCCTGAAGGCCACCAGTGGAGCCCAGTAACCCATCATTCAGTTGGTGGTTATTAATTGAATTCCTGCCCAGTGACCTCAACAGCCCAGACTATTTTACCTAGGAGAAAACAGCACCCTAAGAGGGAATGTGGGAGAGGTGTCTAGAAAAAGCTAGCTAGAAACTGGAGCTGTTGGCTAACAATACATTTCTCCCCAAAGAAGAGATTAGCCAACCTAGAAATTTCTGTCAGCAAAGATATTCTTTACCTACCAAAAGTAAGGAGCCACAATGGAAGGCAAAATGATAAAATTATTCTACTAAAACTAGCAAACCATAGCTAAGTAGATAAATTCTAATTATTGACAGTTTTTTTAAGTTCATAGTTATTAAATGACTTCACAATGATAGGTTTGATTTCAGTCTACTTTAGATTGAAGTGTGCATGAATATCAGTTATAAACATGGTTTCATTTATTATTTTTACTTATCATGCAAGCCTGTGTGTTCATTGTATACATGATTTGAAGCACAGTTTGCTAATTAAGCCTTGCTAATTAACAAGTGCTTCAATATCAGATCTAACTCTTCTATAGTTAGAAAGCTTTTACTCCCTAACTGACCTAGTTTGGCCAAGTCCCTTCTTATTTACATCAGAATAGCTATTAATAGCATCCTCCTTTTAATCTCAAAGAAGTAAATGTTTGGTTGGTAGGACATATGGTCATTCTTTCTATGCCCAATGCCTTTCAATACTTCATGTCATTTCTAGTAATACAGCAAAATAATTAGGGAGTTAATGGCAAGCCTGGCAAGGCTAATTGTATCAAAAAAAATGTTCTTAAAGGGCCAACTACAGTAAACAGTCCAACAGCACTTAAGCAATTAGTATTTGTTAAGTCTAACCCCAAAACAAATGAACTCTGTCACTAGCTGCCAAAACTAGCAACTTTTCTTAGATTTAATAAATCCAAGTCTGACATGTAACACTAAGGAAGATACTGCTACTTTGCTTTTCTATCCTCAGATAGTTCAAGAGTAGTATTCTTAAGCATGCAATTTGGAAAGCATTTTAAAAACTCATGGCACCTTCAGAGAGTAGACACCAGAATGGAAACATTTTAGGAAACAATGACATAGGTAGTGTTGGCAGAAGAACCAATCAAAGGTGTCCAAGAGGAAAGGAAGACTCTCAAATATTTAACAACCTATCCCATGAAGAGGAAAGTTAACTTATTATAGGGATGGCTATTGAAGTAGTGATAAATTTTACTGAAGAAAAAAATTTTTCAGCAAAAATCTTCCAAAATTAGAATGGGAAAAATCTTGGCATTAACACTGATATTAAGTGCTTAAGATATAGGGTAATGAAAGCTATGTGCTATCTTGTTAGGGAAATGTGGTATAGTAATATGCCATGCAGTGGGGAGAACTAAAGAGCGCTAAACTTACAAAGTCCCTACACTAACAAACTCATGTAATAGCGGGCAGCTAATTCGAGAAACTTCCCTGCTTTGGCCTTAATTATCATTACCATGTTAATATCTAGAAAAGCTTTTTTTTAAATTTTTTTTATTTTTTTATAAATTTTTTAATTCCATCTCTTCCCCTCCTCCTCCCCCTTCCCTCCCCTCCCCTCCACCCACCCCCCACTCCCTCCTCGAGTAAATACTGTTGTGCAATTATTGTTCCCATTTTATGAGCCATCAGTACCATTGGCTAGCTCTTGGAAGCACTTTAGAAATACAACTTTTTTAGCTGGGCCTACTGAAGATATACATCACCAAACATGCTGAGGTAGGTGCCTACGAAACCAGAGAAGGTTAAAATTCTGGAATGTTCTGAAGTATAAATGCCTATCCATCTGCATGCACCACCCATTGAGAACCTGAGAAGGAGTCTTCTATTTTTGAAAGCTGTAAACAGATAGCTTAGCAACAAAGATTATTAATAATATTCCTTTCCTTAGGTGTCTTCAGGATCCTTAAATGCATCTGACAAAAACTTGGCCAAGATAGGAAAAATCAGTGGTTCAGTTAACTCAAATCACTAGAAGACAAAACGCTGTATTAAAACTTGGTTCTGAGATCTTGTTATCATTAGGATATTGTGTGCTTCTCCTCGTTCAATTAGCTTCAAGCTGCCCCACTTTCTGTACAAAGCTCTCGTTACATACCCTCAATGTGTAAGGGCTTCAAATTTACTGAAAATAATAAGATTATTTTTTAACTAAGAGTTCAGTGAAGTCCTAAGGAGAATTGTAGTTGATTGTATTTGAGTCACATGTCACCCCTGGGAACAGAAGTCGTAGAGTACCTGTCACATGCTGGATATACAGAATAGAAGAATTATCAAGAAAGTGTGACAGGATTACAATAGCCCTTTTATAAAGAGTAAGAAACCTAGCTAACATGAAGAAGGAAACTACAATACTGTCGCACTTTGTTCTCTAACAAGGTAACCCTAACAGCTATTGACCATAGCTACAGAGTACTGATCCACTTTCATAATCTCTGTAAAAAATGGCCATAAAGTATCGGGAAAAGACATACTTAGGGAACATAATAAAGCTGGTTTCTGTGGATTTATATTGTAAAAAGTGACCACATGATGTGTATAGTTCATCATTAGTTCACACTACCTATATCAACATAACTTGGAAAATCTGTGATCATAGTGCCTCTTCATCCTATGCTAATATGGCCTCGTCTCCAATGGCTCATTAGTATGGTTGACTTGATAATCCGGATTAAAAATTCCTACAATAAAAGACAACAATTAAATACATACAATCAAATACAAATTCTACATTATTTGAGTGAATAGGATTTTTCCTAACCTTTCAGATTTGAGCTCTAACTCCCTGGTTTAAAGCCAATAGGAAGCTGAGTACATAACTCTTTATTATAAAATCCTCAAAACTAAGGTCAAATTTAATTCAAATGAAATTATCACTTCTTAGAAGTTCAGTAGATTTTTACCTAATTCACTTTCTTAATTTTCATATAACTGATTAATTCCCTTTCAGTTGGTTTTCTGGTTCCCCCATGCCTGATATCTTTTTATAAATTCCTTTGATTGGTTCGTTAAGTTAACAGCTAGTTTTTGCCCTGAACATCCGGCTCTTAGGAGAACCCTGGTTAGCTTCTCCCTCAACAACTTAATTGGAGACAAGGGAATTCTGAGCTACTCTCATTTCAAGGACCTTTACAAACCCCAGGAAAAAAAAAGATGTTTTAATAGACTTGACTACCTGCTGTCAAAGAGAAGTGATACCTCTGTCCTCTAAAGAAAAATACCACATATGCATTTCAACAACAATTCACTCACTCCAAACAGAGGAGTTTGTCTTTCACAGATAGATTAAGATATCTTCATTTTGTAAAGGAATAAAGGAACAAAGAGAAAGGAGGGAGAAAGAAAAGTTGTCAAAGTGAAGCAATGAATGTCTTTCCAGACAAATGTTCAACATGCAATATTTGGAAGTCGGATAATCAGTAGCAAAAATGAATTATTGGTAGGTGTGTGTGTGTGTGTGTGTGTGTGTGTTTCTATGCTTCATAATCAGAAAATCTTTCATGAGATTTCCATGGAATACTTTACCATAATCACCTCAGTAGAAAGTAATAATTTATCTCCCATCTAACTTAGCAAATGCTATGCAACCCCTGAGATCTCCTGATGTATTTGCCATACAATTACTCTTCCCAGATAATTGGTCCTGTTGCACTGTCTTGGAGTTCCCAGGAGGAATAGTTTCCTGTGTATGTGGAATGTTAATACTAATATCTTTTCCCTGCTGCCACCTACAGTTCCCAAGAGATGAGGTTTCCAAAGAGAATTCTTTAATGCAGGTGGTGAATAATTTTTTTCTTTAATTTATTTAGAAAGAGTTGAAGTCAAGGAAAGGAAACTTTTTTCATCGATCCATTTCCTGTATTTAATTATTTGACACAGTTGACTCATGGCTGTGTAATTATCTCTTGGAGTGTTTAACATTAATGTAAAATGGTACTGTATTTCCAAGCCAAATGGAATTTTTATGAGGCCATACAACCCTTCTTGGCTTTACTTTTGTTTAATGGCCATGCTGTAGCAAACAGCAATGTGCAATACGAACAGTTAAACTGTTCTCTTAATTATTGCATCTGGTTTACCATATCCTGCCCATCTAGTATGTTTTAATTGAAGGGCAGAAATGATCTCTGGTTGATCATTGATGGCTTTAAATTGGCACATAATGATAATACTGAGTTCTGAAGGGAGTTCTTCATAAATCTCAGCATATGTCTTTATGTTAAACAATTAAACCACATCTGGAAAGAGAAAGCAAACCCATGAACTACTCAGTAGACCCTGTGAGAACACAGATTTGTTGGACTGAATACTTGCTACAAGAAAAGACAGGGAGGTGAAGGAAGAATGAAAGGAAAAAAAGGGACAGAGAGAGAAAGAATGAATGAATGAGAGAATCATGAATTCAAGAGTTTTGTAGATTTTCTTTTTTAAAAGGGAACAGGTGTTGGGAGGAGAATTCCCACAAAGCAATAAATAGCTTTATATCTGCAAGGGCATTTAGTAATAATGAGGTGATTTCATGCATCTTATGAAAGGCACCAGGGGGAATTAGTAACAGAAGAAATATATAAAGATCTTATTTCAAGAAAGTATATTATTATTAGAATTTGCCAAGTCTCTTGTATGAGGTAGCTGAACAAGGATCCGGTTAGCATTTTAAAAAGAAGCCTGATGATGTGCAGGAAGGGTTAACTTGTCCCTGCCTTTCACATAGCCTGAGGCTAATCAAGTGAAAAGAAGTTGCACTTGGGCACATCCTTCCAGGTGAGAGCTGAGGAAAACTGTCATCCTTTCTTAAATGCTATGTTGGTTCAGACCCTGATCTCCTTAGAAGACCATGGATGACATTATCTCCCCCAGTGCCTTAAGGCTCTAGCCTTGAATCCTTATAGCACACACTATAATTCCAAAAGAAACTTTCTCTCAAACAGGCATGACTTCCTGTTGAAAAACTATCAGGGGATTGCCATCTTTTTACCTTAAAAAAATAAATTAACATATCTGATGGTCAAACTTTCCCCAGTGTCCATGCATGCATGCGTATGTGTGTGTGTGTGTGTGTGTGTGTGTGTGTAGTGTGTGTAGTGTGTGTGTGTGTGTTTCTGATCATTTATATGTTGTATATAAATGTTGAAAATAAGCATGTGTAAATGTAAGTTCAGGGGCTGATGCATGCACGTATTCAGGTCAGTGATCCATGTTCAGAGTCCTACTCTGTTTCCTTCTACTTTGTGTTTTGAAACAGTATCTCCCACTGAACATGGAGCTAGACTAATTGGCTAGATTGACTGGCGAACAAGCCACTGGGATTCCCCCTGGTCTGTCACTCATTCCCGAGCACTGGGGAAGAGGTTGCAGAACCATCACACTTCACACTGAACAAAGGTACGAGGTACCCCAACTTGGTGGGTCCTTTATACAGGCAGAACAGGCACACTACCTGCTGAGCCTTCTCCCCAGTCCCACTGTGTGCTTTTGTTCAAGATAAGGAAGCTTATTCTCCACTGCTTCCTTAGGGAGCTTCCTCCCAGCTAACTGAATCTTATGACCTAACTACTTTTGGGAATTTGCTTGTTTTGTGACATTTTCTTTATCTGAAAGTTTTCCCTGACACATCTAATTATGACGCTCACAACTCTATAGCCAAGATTTTTCTAACTATTCCAGTATAAACCGGACTCTCACCACTTTGGGAACATCTGAACCCCATTGTACTATACATTTAATGTATATGATTTACTTCTGATTTTGAAAGAAGTTTAATGTACAAATAGCTCAGTCACTCAACTGCCTATGACGTTCATGAAAAAAAATGTCTATCTTATATATAGGTATTACCTTTGTCCACCAAATCCATATTTTTCATATAATACGTATAACTTTGAAAGTAACTGACAATTCCCAAAAGCCATACTTACTCTTGAAATTAAAGTCCAATTTTTAGATAAACCATTGTTAAATGTTGGATAAATTAGTTGGCTAAAGGCACTATAGTAAAATACCACAGGCTGGGTGACTTAAACAGCAGAAAATAGTTTCCTATCTTCGTGGAAGCCAAGAGTTCAAAGCCAAGCTGCAGAAAGGTCTTTTGTCTCCTGATAGGACTTCTTAACTGTGCTCTCACATTTTTCTGCTGCACCGTCCCTCCATGGTCCCACATCTCACTTTCCTATAAGGGCGCCAGCCACACTGTATTAGAATCCATCTCAGTGGCCACATTTTAGCCTAAACGAGACCTTTAAAGGTCCTATATTTAAATATAACCAACTGAGAAAGAATGAACTAGTGCCTTAACTAGTGGGTCAGGCAAGGAGCAAGTCAATGGTGAGATACTCAACAGAGACAAACAACGCAGCTCTGACTGTGAACCTTATTTTATCCCAAGATGTCTATTCTTGTGCACTGATTTATGAAGTTTCATATGGTCATCCTTAAAAATCATAATTACAGGGACTGAACAGATGGCTCAGTAGTGAAGAGTGCTTGCTACTCTTGTAGAGAACCGAAATTTGAGCACCTTTATCTGATAGCTCACAACTGCGTAGAACTTGCACTAGAGGTTCAGACATCCTATTGTCTCTGTGAATGGGCACATACAAACACACACACACACACACACACACGAAAAGAAATTACAGTGAAATTGAGTTTAGTGGGACATAGCACAAAAATCAAATCTCCGGCTTTGAGTTTTAGGTCAGAGTCCTTAGGGTGGCCATGTGTTCTCCTTTATTGTCACTAGATTTGTGTCTCTGCTTGCTCATCCCACCACAGCCCTTCAGTTCTGCCTTCAATTCTCTAGTATCAAAGCTATTTAGAAAAGAATACAACAAAGATAATATATGCAGAGTGGAGATCCTTTTAGGTATAACCAACAGTAATCCAGGCTTAACTTTCCCAAATATGAGGGGAATTTTAACATGTAGTTATCGGACTAAAACAGAAACGCTGCTGGAATATCAAATTCGGGTCACTCTGTGTGATGAAACGAGGCCAATAGGACCTGGTTCTGTCTTTTCTCTCACTGTGAGTTGACTGCATTCTCTGTCATCACTCATTTCTCATGTCAGGCAGAGGCTCTGGCAACTTGGTAAAGGATGCTCCAACTGCAGTGAATGAAGTTGGGGCTGCTCCCTGGCAACAGCCCCTTAAATTGAGGCCTTTTCTTATCAGAGACACTTGGAATGTATTCTCATTCCTCAAATGAAGTGCTAAGTGTTGGTTCCTGATTGTGGGCTCAGAGCTCTCCATGAAGATGAGAGAGAGAGAGAGAGATGGGATAAGAAAGCAAGGGAGAGGGATAGTTTCACAAAATAAAACAGTTGGGTTTTGTTGTTGATGCTTCGTTAGCAAAAAGAGAGGAAATGAAGACATGAGTCAAAAACTAGTAAAAAAAAAAAAAAGACCAAAAAAAAAAAAAAAAAAAACTCTCCAAAACAAAACAGTTGTTGTTAATTAACAAGAGAAGAAGAAACAGTGGCAGGAATCTGAAAAAAATTTCAATCCTCTGAGGAATGTATAAACCCAACTCTACAACCTCCTTTGTTAAGAGAAGTGATGAAGGAGCACAAGAGCTATGACTCAGTTAACCATCAAGGAAGAGAACAAGTTAGGTAGAGACTATTCCTCATCTGAAATGTCACTGTATAGTCCTGTTCCTGGGTTGCTCTTCACTTATTAGAAAAAAAAGTGCTCAAATTTCTTGTGTCCCGGTTTCCCAAATGTCTTTCTAAAAGTCAGAGTCGGGATTAGGACTGGAATTCAAGTTTCTGAGGATGCCTAATAAAAGAAGAGGCAATTTGAAATTGTAAAGCCACATTCAAACTCTTATTAATAATTGTGTCTCTGCTGAGCACATGTAGAGACAGATAATTAGATCCACATAAAGAGTGATCTCTAATTGGATCCAGATGTGAAGGAGTCGACAGACTTCCACTAAAGGGAAACTGTACAAAATAATGAAGAAACAAATGGAATCTCCATGCAGAGGCTTATGAAGAATGATGGGCTGGATGACGATAAAGCCTTTCAAACAGCTCTTAGTCACACACTTGAAGAAATTTATTGTTACACTGAGCATTGTTACAAAGCAGCCTTGTCAAAAGCCAATGGCAGTCCCCGAAGAAAGAATACAATATGGGATTAGGAGTCCTCAGGAAGGGCATTTTAAAGATTTCAACTATTCTAGAGATGCACTCCTTTTATTCATTACCTGTGTTTAACACAAATCCCATGGCATTGGAGCCAAGTTTCATTAATTCTTTTAAAAATCTCCAACTCATGCCTGGGCTAATTGGAAAAATTGTGTAAATACTGCTAAAAGCCAACCTGGTCTCTAATAGATGGTGAAGGTCTAATAGATATTCACCCTCCCCCCAAAATTCCCTCAGTCTTAAGTAATCATAACCAGGTTTAGGTTGGAGACAAAAATTAGATCAAGACTAATCACATATGGCAATAGAACCAATAAATAGACATAAAAACAGATTTCTGAGAAGATGGCTGACTGGTGGTGTCAGACATAGTTGTCTCCCACAAAATTAAGGAAAAATACAAAGGATAAATAACTTCTGCTCAGCTAGAATACTTGAGAAAAATGCTAGAGTGTGGTGCTCTTGAACTATAATGATGCCCGACACCCTATATTTAAAAACACTTTACACCAACCATTTTATTGCTCCAGCTGAAGATCAACCTGACAAGAAGGTTGATCTTCTTTTCCACTCTAACAAGAAGGTCAACAGCTGACCTCAGCAACCCTCATTCCTGGCAAGAATATCAGAAGTTTTTGTGGTTTGGGAAAGACTGTGCAGTCCTTTGGAAAGCTTCCAAGGAATATTCACCACTATATTGCTGTAGAAAAGATCTAAATCACCAGTGTGTCCTTCCTTTCACTGGCTAATGACCCACAATAACATCTAATCCCAAACCCTTCTGAAGAAAAAGTGCTCTATGTGGGGGTCATGCTCACTGCACCAAAGCCACCTATATTCACAAAGCAAGCCCACTCCTAAACAACCTATGAGAAACTAATAGGTCATCCTAAGCACAGTCATATGGACTCTACCCCAGCCTGTTGGCAAGCCCGTCTCTTGAGATATCACAGGCATTAACTGATACAGATAAGTTTTCTTCTAAATACATAAACATCCATTTTGGCACACAAGAACCATGCATGAAAATGCCAGGCAAAGTGATATCACCAAAAGAAGAGAATAATTAGCTACAGAAAATGCCCACACAAAAGAAATTGGTGAAATATATTAAAAACAATTCAAAAAGAATCGTGGGAGACTCAAGAATACATAGTACAGATAGGGATACGCAATACAGAAAACACAGATAAATAATTCAATAAATTTGAAAAGCAGCTAATGAGAAATCAGAGTCAATGCCCTCTTGTTGAACTACCTACCCCTGCCCCCTTTTTTCACTTACTGGGGCAAACAATCAATTTTTAGAAGGAGAGAGCCACTGTTATCACAGATACTTGTCTAAATACTTACCCACATCTTCAAAAACACCAACAGCTGCAACAACCCAGAACATACACAGACCCCTAAGACCTCCAGCTGACCATACACATGACTGGTTTAATGATAAACAAGTCATGACAAACTTAAGAGAAAACTGGCTCCACCAGACAGAACTCTTAACTGTACAAGTCTCTACCATGGTCAACTTGATAGGTAAATAACTTCACCCTATAAATGCCCCTCAATTAACATTCCCAACCCACAAAAAAGGTCAGTAAAACCATTGTTCCTCAGCATAGTTTTTGCTCTGAGATCAGCTATTACCTAGTATGTACTTGCACTTTCTAAATAGAACCTTTGTTTCCTAGGAAGGAAGGAAAGAAGGAAGGAAGGAAGGAAGGAAGGAAGGAAGGAAGGAAGGAAGGAAGGAAAGAAAGAAAGAAAGAAAGAAAGAAAGAAAGAAAGAAAGAAAGAAAGAAAGAAAGAAAGAAAGAGGGAAGTAGCCTTGAACACATGGGCAAAGGAGAATACTTCCTAAATATAACACCAGTAGCATAGACACTGAGTGCAGCAATTAACCAATGAGACCTCCTGAAAGGCAAAGGTAAATAAGACAAAATGAAAGCCTAAAGAATGGGAAAAGATCTTCACCAACCTCACATCTGACACATAGATGATCTTCAAAATACATAAAGAACTCAAGAAACTAAGCATCAAAATATCAAATAATTCTGTTAAAATGGGGTACAGATATAAACAGATTATTTTCAACAGAAGAATAGCAAATGGCTGAAAGACATTTAAGGAATTGCTCAGCAAACTAAGTCATCATGGAAATCAAAATGAGATATTATGTTACATATGCCAGAATGGCTAAGATCACAAACACTGATGGCAGCTTATATTGGAAAGAATGTGGACTAAGGGGAACACTCCTCCACTGCTTGTGGATGTGCAAAATTGTACAGACAGTTTGGAAATCAGTATGGCCGTTTCTCAGAAAATTGGGAACCAATCTACCTCAAGACCCAGCAATACCATTCCTGGGCATATACCCAATGGATACGCAATCATACCATAAGGACACTTGCTCAACTATGTCCATAGCAGTATTATTTGTTATAATCAGAACCTGGAAACAACCTAGATACCCTTCAACCAAAGAATGGATAAAGAAAATGTGGTATATTTACACAATGAAGTATTACTCAGTTGTTAAAAAAGAAAGAAAAAATGGCATCATGAAATTTGCAGGAAAATGGATGGAACTAAAAAGAAATCATTCTGAGTGAGGTAACCAAAACCCAGAAAGACAAAGATGATATGTACTCACTTATAAGTGGATATTAGATGTAAAGCAAAGGATAACCAGACTACAATCCACAGTACCAGAGAAGCTAGGAATCAAGGAAGACCTTGCATGCATCACTCTAGGAAGGGGAAATAGATGAACTTTCCTAGGTAAACTGGGAATGGGGCAGTATAAGGGAGGATGGGGGAGAACATGGGGAAACAAAGAGGATGGGTGAGTTGGGGAAGGAATGGAGCAGGAGAGCAATGAAAGAGATATATTGACAGAAGGAGCCATTATGAGATTAGGGAGGTCTCTTGCTAGGGAAAGTTTCAGAAATCCACAAGGATGACCCCAGCTAAGACTCCTAGCAGTAGTAGAGAGGGTGCCTTAATTGTCATCATAGAACCTTCACCCAAGCACTGGGCCAAGCTCCAGGAGTTCGAATGAACAGAGGGAGGGCAGGTCAAGATCATGATGGGGAAAACCACAGAGACAGTTGACACAAGTTATTGGTGCCTCAAGGACTCTGAAACTACATTGGGAGAGTCTGCATGGGATTGACCTAGGCCTTCTACATGCAGTGCTAGTTGTGTACTTTGATCTGTTTGTAAAGCCCCTGGCAGTGTGACCAAGATCAATCCCTAGTGTGTGAGCTGGATTTTTAGAGTCCATCCCTGTGGTGGGATACCTTGCTTAGCCTTGAAGCGGTGGGGGGGGGGGGGGGAGAGCTTGGTCCTGCCTCATCTTAATGTGCCAGGCTTGATTAACTCCCAATGGGAGACCTTACCCTTCTGGGGAGTGAATGGAGATTGGGTGGGAAGGAAAGTAAGGAGAAGCAGGAGGAAGGGAAAGAGGGGGAACTGTGGTTGGTATGTAAAATGAATAAAAAGTTTAAAATTTAAAAAAAATCAAGGTTCTATACTGTGTTGCCCACAAGAAACTCATTTCCTCAAAATTCATACACATAGGCTAAAACTGGAATAGTGAAAAACTATATTATACAGAAGGAAACCAAATATAATCAATATATTAATACTTAGATAAAATAGACTACAAGCCAAATTGTAAAACAAAACTCCAGGAATGATCACTATGTATGATTAAGTACAACTTAACCAAAGGAAAAAATAAAAAAATGTGCACATAAAGCCAAAACATCTAATTATATAAAACAAACATTATTAGAGTTAAGTGGGAGATAGAGGCCGTTAAAGCAATATTTCAAGGCTTCAGCATCCGTCTTGTCAAAAATCGTCAAGACAAATAGTCAATACAGTTAAATCATGCAACAAACCAAGTGAAGCTGGTGTATGCTTATGGAATATTTCATTCAAAAGCTGCATATCGTAGTCCACAAAATAAGTCTCAGCAAATTAAAAGCTATCAAAACCACAACACGGGTCTTCTTTGACCATGAAGAATAGAACTAAAAAGCAATGGTAGCTTATGTATGTATTACACAAGTGTAGAATAGATCTGCTATTTGGGGACCAGTTCTAGAAAAGGAGACTGAGGGGGTAGTTCATAGTCACACTATAGCAACATCTCTCAAAATAAGGTGCATAATGACCAAAGAAGTGTATGGGGAAAATAATTTCAACCTCACCAATCATTTAAAAATGCAAAACAAAATCAAGGGTTTGGAAAAGAGTTAAATTCTTATGTACTGTAGATAGAAATATGAAGTTTTCTAGCATGAAAAGTTATCAGAATATCAGAATTCCTCCAAATAAAACAAGACATATCAAATGATCAAACTATTTCACTATTTTATATAAATTAAAGGAAAGTGAAAAACTTATCAAATAAAGATGTTATTTCCTCATGGTTATTGAAACCCTATTTACAATTACTGTTACATGTAACCACCTGTGTTATTATCAACAGATGACTAGATTTAAGTGTGTGTGTGTGTGTGTGTGTGTGTGTGTGTGTGTGTGGAGAGAGGGGGGAGGGGGAGGGGGAGAGAGGGAGAAGGAGAGGGAGAGGGGGAGGGGGAGGGGGAGGGGGAGGGAGGGAGAGAGAGAGAGAGAGAGAGAGAGAGAGAGAGAGAGAGAGAGAGAGAGAGAGAGAGAGAGAGAGAGAGAGAGAGAGAGAGTGCCAATAAGATAAGCAACCATGGTGAGACGAAAGAGTACTTGGCAGTTTATAGATACTCTAGTAACTTAAAATAATCACAAGACAGAGGGAAAGGAAACTACTTGATCTTGATCCAGGAGCTAAGGTTTTTGATAAATGAAATAAACAAAAACAGTATGTTGAGTGGATGAAAGCAATGAGAAGGAAGATGTGCTTCTCCCCTAAGCCAGTCAAATTCAAGTCTCCCTCATCCCTTTCCCTTTTCTCCGTTCTTCACTTTTTTCTCTACCTTCCTCTTTCCAATCATCCACACAAATATTTATTTAATAGTTATGGAGTACCAACATGGTCCGCTTAGTCCTTTGCATAGAGTTATATCATGCAGTTTTCACAATACAAAAGTACTATTAGTATTATTGCTATTATTATTCTCATTGTACGATTAAATAATTAAGACTAATAACAAGAACTTGCAAATCAGAGCTAGCTTTTGCTGGTGAGCACAGAAGTCTAACCAACATCAACATGAACTATTCTACTTTATATCGCCTCCTGCTCAGTGAGATTTCTTTATTGGTCTCTCATGGTTGCTTTCATCTAAATTCACTTCCAGTTGGATACGAGTGCCCAAGAGCAGGATACTGTGGAGAACAATTAAATTATATGATTATATGTTTCTGGGGAAATTAGTAAGACTCTGATGTTATAAATTCTCCTTGATGTGATGCCTGACACGCTTCATTCTTTTAACTTAAGATTTGAATCTGTGTTTGAATGCAAGATTGCCAAATGAAGGTTAACATCTTAGTTACTAATAAAGTTAAGAGTGTCAAAGAAATGGAAGAATAAGTTTCAACTGAAAAAACAGAAAAGGAAACACAGGCTGTGAGTACCCTGATAAAATAAAGATGTTGGAGAAGAGATGCAAAAGAGAAAGTCTACTGTCATCAAAGATACAATATTTGATGTGTATTTAGTGAATAAATGAATAAATAAAAGATAACCTTGAGCTAATTTTCAAGTTTAGCCCACTGGGATCTCTGGCTTTTCTTGTACTCAACACTTATTCTGTCAGAGTGACAGAAGAAGGAGTCTCCCTGGCATCAGTGCTCTCCTTCAGCTTAATCAACTGGGAAACGCTGATGAATGGTGGCTCAGAGTGAAAGCTAAAGAAGGAATTGTCAACTAATTCAGTCCTTGTATAGTCTCTCATTCCACTGAGTTCAACACAGTGTTGTTCAAAGGGAACATCTTCTTTTGGCTTTGGTTTTGTCTTTTTTAAAGCAGAGTCTCATTATATGGCCCTGGCTGTCCTGGAACTCTCTATGTAGACCAGGCTGACCTCAAACTCAGAGACCTGCTTGCTTCTGCCTTCCTTATGCTGTGATTAAAGGTATTTAACACCATGCCTGGCTCTGAGGACATTTTCTGAAGATTTACATAGGTCAAAGGTAAAGCCCACATCTATTAGACATTGGGAACAAACTATTTGCAAAAGACCCAGGAAAGCAGTAGCTATTTTCCATGGTTAGACATTTCAGAGAGGGACACCCACCAGAGTGGCAGGAGCTAAGGGAATGACTGCTCACTCTTATAGGGGAACTGCCGTAGCTTGCCTCTCTCTTGCTGTACAAAAACATTAACCATAAACAAACTGAGGGGAAAAAGACATTAAAGGCTACAGTCTGTCACCAAAAGAAGACAAGGCAGTCATTCAAAGCAGAAATCATGGAGGAATGATGCTTCCTGGCCAAGCTCAACTACCCAGGGATCATATTGCCCACAGTGGGCTGGGCCCTCCTACATCAATTAGCAATTTTCAAAAGACCTTACAGATATGCCCTTGGGACATTCTAATAGAAACAATTCCACAACTGAGATTTCCTCTTCCCAGATATGCTTGTTTGTGTGAAGCTGACAACCTATGGCAGGAATTTGAGTTCACCATGACCTACCTCCATGCCTTCTGTATCATTTCTCTGGTGTGCCCCACATAGTTCCTGCCTGACTTTGAATGAGTCCAAATCAACTGAAAGGAAAAAGTACCTTGCTTCTTCGTCCCCCTAAAATAATACCTACTCAAACATCTGTCTGCATTTGTATGAACATGTACATATATGAGTATATGTGGATATATATGAAAGCTATTATTCCATGTGGGAACAAGGTCTGTGATATCACACAAACCACACAGGTCCAGAAATCAATGAGCTATTAAAGCAATATGGCTATTTCATTCTAAGCTCTTCTAGTCCAGGGGGAGAAATCAGCTGTTCCTCAGACTATCACAGACACAACAAATCCATTACACACAGTTTTGCTACGTAGTTAATATACTTCAATTTAAAAAAAGAAACTCAGAAATTCCCCAGAGATCGTATTGAACAATTTTGATGACGGTTAGCTAAATTTTCTAACTCCGTTTTTCAATACTGAAAAGTTGTATATTCTTTATGAAATACCTACTTTCCAACTTTTGGATTAAAAAGAAAAACCATTTTCAAATAATCACTGTGTTTACCTTGAAGGAAAGCATAATTTGTTAGGAAAACTTAGTTTGAGAACAAGTTCTTTGTGATCCGAGTCAAAGATCCACTTGAACCTATTCTTTTTCTTATCTGTAAAATGTTCGTGTTAATGACATCAGAATTTATTTCAAAAATTTAACCAGAACATTAGGTAGAATTAACAAGAAAAACACATATTAATTGCTGCTCTCTAGCCTCTCTGTTAGCTGCATTATATACATTTCATTTTGAGGTGTATAAGAAATCACAGACTATTCACTATTACAGCCTCTACTTAGAGAAATAAGCAAAGTAAAACTTGCCAAGATTAAGTGCAGTCCCCAAGGCCACACACAGCCAGCAACCACCAGATCTCTCCAACTCCAGAGACTATGGTTTAATTCTCTTCTGAATTCCCATAGTAAAATATACTTGAAAGTGTTGTAAAGCTCTGAGCCTCATTTTAAATGTCATTTTGTTTTCTCCTTCATCTTTTCTGATCTTCTTTTTCCTTGAGCCTATCTCTGTGTTGAAAGTTGGGATAGAAGAGTTCTACCTACTTACTGGAAATATTCCTCCCTGAAGCCTGGCCCTGGTGGTCGGCAGGGGGTGGAAATTAGATTCTCTGATACTGAAAAGGACAGACGTATCTAATTTTCAATTGCTGGCACTTCTTCATGGCAAAGTCATTCTCTTTCTAATGAGACAACTCCAGAGACAAGTTTAACAGTATTTAGACAGAGGCATGTCACATGACCTGAGTGGTACTTCTCTGTGATTTGTTTGTAAGTTGGTGAACATCCAATGATAGGCTCTTAGTCCTTTCTGTAAATTCAGACAGACTCCACTCTGTAAATACACTTTATTACTCCAGTGACGTATTCTCGGCCTAGTTCCTTTTTTAATTACTCTCTTCCACTGTGCCAAAAAAGGGGGAGAGATTTCAAAATGTATCAGAACTCAGTCCAAAAAATTAAGCTATTCACCTGTAAAAATACAGTTGAAGGGATTTTGGAGAAATTCAAATGCATTTTTTAAAATTTTTTTAGACACACAAAAAAAAACTTTAATTGCTCACTTTATTTTTCCAAGGTCTCTGGGAACTCAAAAGAGGGGCTAAACAGATTCTGGACTTTATAAAAGAAATTAACTTCCCAGATTAATATATTGTTTGCCAAGTTTCAGTTTAGAGTGAATTTTTACAATCACATTATAAAACTCCTGAAAGTACCATGGGGACTTAGAACGGAAAAGCTCAGAACCCAAGTAGATCTAATGATAACCTTAGAGCCAAAAGCACATGGAGGGACCACTGTCCCAAATGGGAAAAGCGGGACAGAGTCAGGTCATATGCTAAAAGAAATGATATATATTTTATAGTGTTCATATATTTTGAAAGGCATGCCAATAGGGTATTCTGTAAAATTTTATTGGAATCTGTGGGGGAATGAATGACTCATTGGCTGGTAATGGGATGCAGAGCTCTGGACTTCAAGGCTACCAATACAAATCTTCCCTGCAAAGAGGGAGATAGAAAATTGTTAGAATAGATCAACTTTTGTTTAATCTCTACTCTCCGCCTACCCTGGTAATGCATCCTTTCTTCTGCCCTGCTTTCTGCAGGCTTCCATTCTTAGAGCTGTGACATCTCATTTATACTTAAATGACACATACATTTTTAATCAAGAAAAAAACGGATGTTGCTCATTTATTTTTATTTCAAACCAGTCACTAAATAATTTGTGAAAACTTTAGCAGTACCATCAAGAATCCAATGTCAAATATCACAATTCATTAGCCCATGTTTAATAGGCCCCTTGGTGCTAAAAAGTCAGTGTAAACCACAAGGACACCATCCATTTTATGAAAAGCAGTGCCAATTAGAGAATAAACTAAATGCTGAAAGGCAGAGAGGAAAAGCAAACACATTTATTGAGCACAGTGGACAAACGGAGCCCTGGCTAGGACCTTTACTTGTCTTACACAATTCTCACCATAGCGGTTTCAAGTACTCTGGTTCGTTCACAGGTTCATAGGGGAAGGAAACTGATGTTCAGCTCCACAAAACTAGAAAGAGATAAGTTTGGGTATCCAACACACACCGTATAGAGTGTGCCTTCATCTGTGCCTTCTGTCTTTTAAAGGGACGGGGACATAAGAGTAATCACCGTTAGCCAACTAATATTCTTGCACTGTTGGTGAATGGTCACCATCTAGTTTCCCAGGTACAGGTATTTTGCCCTTACAAAGCATTTACCATGGCAGTTTAAAGTGGATGAGCATTCTGATTAGATCTGTACCCCATTATTATATTGGATTATTTGTTCTTTTGATGACCAGTTTCTTGAGTTCTTTGTATATTTTGGAGATCAGCTCTCTGTCCAATGTGGGGTTAGTGAAGATATTTTCCCATTCTGGAGGCTGCTGTTTTGTCTTGTTGACCATGTCCTTTGTTTTAAAGAAGCTTCTCAGTTTCAGGTGGTCCCATTTGTTAATTCTTGCTTTCAATGTCTGTGCTACTGGGATTATAATTAGGAAGTAGTCTCCTGTGTTAATGGGCTCAAGTGTACTTCCCACTTTCTCCTCTATGAGGTCCTGGGTCGTTGCTTTTATGTTGAGATCCTTGATCCATTTGGACTTGAGTTTTGCGCATAGCAATAAATATGGATCTATTTTCATTCTTCTACATGTTAAAATCCAATTATGCCAGCATCATTTGTTGAACATGCATTCTTTTTCCCATTTTATATGTTTTGCTTCTTTCAGGTGTTCATACGTGTGTGGATTGATATCCGGATGAATCTAAAATGGCTAAAGCCACTTAAGGAAATTTAATATCCTTAGCCATCAGAGAAATTCAAATTAAAACAACTCTAAGCTTCCATCTTAGGCTTCTCAGAATGGCCAAGATAAAAAACACTGATGACAGCTTATGCTGGAGAGGATGTAGGGTAAAGGGAATATTCCTCCATTGCTGGTGGGAATAAAAACCGGTACAGGCTGCTTTGGAAATCAGTATGGCAATTTCTCAGAAAATTAAGAAATAACCTACCTCAAGATCCAGCAACACCACTTTTGGGTCTATACCCAAAGGATGTTCAATCATACCACAAGGATATGTGCTCACAAGGATATGTTCATAGCAGCATTATTTGTAATAACTAGAACCTGGAAACAACCTAAATGCCCCTGAAGAATGGATAAGAGAAATGTGTTACATTTACACAATGGAGTACTACACAGTGGGGGAAAGAATAATGACATCTTGAAATTTGCAGGCAAATGGGTGGATCTAGAAAACATCTTATTGAGTGAGGTAACGCAGACCCAGAAAGACAATTATTGTATGTACTCACTCATAAGTTGTTTTGAGACATAAAGCAAAGAAAACAAGCCTCCAAATCACAACCCCAGAAAACCTAGACAACAATGAGGACCCTAAGAGAAAAATACATAGATCTAATCTACATGGGAAGTAGAAAAAGATTAAGATCTTCTGAGTAAATTGGGAGCATGGGATCTTGAGAGAGGGTAGAAAAGGAGTGGGGAGGAAGAGAGGGGAGTGGAGAAAAATATATACCTCAATACCAGCTAAGACCCTAAGCAGTAGAGGAGAGGGTGCCCAAACTGGCCTTGCTGTGTAGTCAGACTGATGACTATCTTAAATATCACCATAGAACCTTTATCCAGCAATTGATGGAAACAGGCAGAGACCCACATCAGAGCACTGGACTGAGCTGCCAATGTCCAGTTGAAGACTGGGAAGGGTGAGAATATGAGCAAAGAGGTCAAGACCATGATGGGTTCACCCACTGAAACAGTTTACCTGAGCTAATGGGAGCTCACCAACTCCAGATGGACAGGGGAGGAACAAGTTTAGGTCCAAACTAGTCCCTCTGAATGTGGTTAACAGTTGCATGGCTGGGGCAGACTGCGGGGCCACTGGTAGTGGCACCAGGATTTATCCCTACTGCTTGTACTGGCTTTTGGAGAACCTATTCTCTTTGGATGGATACCTTGTTCAGCCTAGATATAATAAGGAGGGCCTTGGACCTCATCCAAAGCAATGTGCCTTACCCTCTCTGTGGAAAGCATGGGGGGGAGTTGGGGGGGTTAAGTAAATAGAAAGGGAGGAGGGGGGGAGTGGGAACTTGGATTGGTATGTATAATGAAAAAAGATTGTTTTCTTTTTAAAAAATAAAAATAAAATAAATTTTAAAAGAAATAAAAACAATAAAAAATGCCAAAAAAAAATAAAAAACTAAAGCGTATGAGTTTATTTTTTTACTCTGCACCTTCCATAGAAGCACACCCCAGTCATGATTGAAATAGACCTCTAATTTTATTAACAGACATGCTTAACTTAAAGGCTATACTAAATATGTAATAAGTTGAGAAGGTATTCTAATAACCACTTCCTCTAGCTGACAAAACTACTTCAAGGAATCACCCCGAGGAGGCAGGTTCAGCAGATATCAGCCCTTGCCGCTCTTGCAAAGGACTCGCGTTCAGTTTCCAGCACCCACTTTGGGTAGTTCACAACAACCTGTAGCTCCAAATGCAGGGGCCTAGTGTCTGCGTCTAGCTTCCAGGGGCCCTCCACTCGTGTGCATATACACACATGCATACACATGCACACAAAAAGTAAAAAAAAAGAAGAATTTTTAAAAAGAATGATTCTTAAATGAAACAAAGAATAAAAATCATAATAAAATCAATAATAGCAATGGTTAGAAAAATCTCAAAAATGAAAATATTTTTTTTCTTTCTTTTTTTTTTAAATTAATACACCACACAAAGAGCCTCAGATGCATCATGGAGTTGATGATCTCATAACTAATAAGCATATCTAATGGAAATTTAATATTTACAGAAAGTATAACTTAAGTCGTTATCAGTTTATACCACTGATACAGGTATTTTTTCTTTTAGTTTTGAAACAATCAATGCTTTAGAAAGAATTTAACTTATTTTTGTTTGTTTGTTTTTTGAGACAGGGTATTTCTGTGTTGCTTTGGTGCCTCTCCTGGAATTAGGTCTTGTAGACCAGCTGGTCTTGAACTCACAAGATCCACCTGTCTCTGCCTCAGTGCTGGGATTAAAGGTTTGTTCTGCCACCACCCAGCAATTTACCTTATTTTTAAATAATATGTTAACTCAGAAAAATGTTTCACAATCAAATAAAAATTTGAACTTGCCATTCAAACGTCTCGTGGCCTCTGTATCTCTTCTTTGCTTCAAATCTGTGTTCTAAGGCCCAGAAGTATGTAGTACATAGGGTCTAGATATGTAGGCAGGGCTAGAGAAAATTATAGCGCTTGAAATCGTGGTCCACTTCATCATGAGGCAGACAAGTCTGCATGTGTACGGACTGAGGAACCAACTACATAACTGGGAATTTTTCAAACTTTCAAGTGAAATAACGTCCATGCTGAGTAATAAAAAAATGTGCTAATGTGAAGCTTTACATATGCATAATTAAA
Source organism: Arvicola amphibius (assembly GCF_903992535.2). NCBI lineage: Eukaryota > Metazoa > Chordata > Mammalia > Rodentia > Cricetidae > Arvicola > Arvicola amphibius. The sequence goes on along the minus strand of NC_052060.1, from coordinate 52,784,017 downwards.
ATTCACCATTCTACAATTATTAGAGTTTAAATTAAAAAATGTTGTGAGGGAAAACAAAATTATTGCTATGTTTAGAGTTGCTATGATGAAAACAAACTTGTTTGTATTGATTTTTATCACTGTCTCTAAGTCTAGTTTCTGAGCCCGAGAGCTGATTATTCTCACTGTTCTCCATCTGGGTGTTCCACCAGCCAAGTGGCTTATTCAGCACTCACCTACCATAAGTCTCTGTGATGGGAAGGTATTGCCTTTGAAATAGTAATTCTCAACCTTCCTAATGCTGTGACCCTTGAATATAGTTCCTTATGTTGGGATAGCCTCCAACATATAATTATTTTCATTGATTTTTTTATAAGTGTAGTTTCGCTATTGTTATGAACCATAAGGTAAATCTCTGATATGCAAGACATCTGCTATGGAACCCCTGTAAAAGTGTCATTTGACCCCCAATGGGGTTGTAACTCACAGGATATTAACTTCCTCACAAGGTACAAGTGAGTTCTTTTTTAAAATCTTTCTTCACTAGATAACTTCCAAATTTTCAAAGACTATGTGGCATGTCTGTCATGTATACACTTGAAATTCATGCCCTAAACCATCATTCCTAAGAGCAAAATATGGATATGCAATCATCTGCTTGGTCATGGGACTATGAACTCCGAGATTCCTTTCATACGAGACTTGGCTGCCTACAGGCACAGAAGAACACACATCATGTGTGATAGCCACGTATTGACTAAGAACAGCGCAAGTTGTCTACCAAGATGAGACTGATAAAAGTCCGGTGCTTCAGCACAACTAACCATCCACTTAACTAGACCGTACACCTGAACACAGCCTTGTTCCTTAACTGTTTTGCTAAAAATTAAACCCATCAAAATAAAGGGAAAAAATGGAGCTATTCTAACTAATATCACCATAAATGTATTACAAAGTTGTTTACCAAAGGTCACGTTTATCCAATATAAAATTCCAAGATTACCCGAATCAACTCATGCACATGTTGTCTGAGAACGCTTATTCACAACTTTGTCTTTTATTCTCAGAAAACTGACATCGCCTCTCCCTTTATTGCTGGAACTGCTACCCTTGACTCTGTTTCATAGACAGGAAAAACAAAGCGTTAAATCTGTTGTTGACTGTTTTTAACTCTTTGGGAAGCCCACCATTAAGCTCCCAAATAAATCACACCTGGGGGCTTTTTTTTTTCTTTTTTTTTACTTATAAATGCCCAGTCTCAGCTTGGCCTGTTTCTTGCCAGCTATCTTAACTCAAATTATCCCTTCAACCTTTGCTTCAGGGCTTTGACCTTTCTCTTACTTCTGCATATCTTACTTCGCTCCTTGGCTGGCTGTGTTGCTGGGTGCCTGCTCCCTTGCATCCTCCTTTCCTTGTTCTTGCTCCTCCTCCCATTTATTCTCTCTGCCTACCAGCTCCGCCTACCCTTTGCTCCTGCCTTGATGTTGACCACTCACTCATTATTAGACCTATCAGGTATTTTAGATAGGCACAGTAACACAGCCTCACAGAATTAAACAAATGTAACATAAAAAAGTGACACATCTTTACATTATTAAACAAACGCTCTGCAGCATAAACAAATGTACAACTTTTTTTTTTAAATGATTTTTCAAGACAAGGGTTCTCTGTAGCTTTGGAGACTGTCCTGGAACTAACTCTTGTAGACCAGGCTGGCCTTGAGCTCACAGAGATCCGCCTGCCTCTGCCTCCTGAGTGCTGAGATTAAAGGTGTACACTGCCACTGTTTGGCCAAATGTAACACATCTTAAAACAGTATTCAGCAACACAGTTCTTGAAAAAAAGACTACAAAATATACACATGTAGAAATAGAAATAGAAATGATCTTATATCTAGTGAAGATAAGCAGTCAATAAAACTGACAATCTAAAACAAACAAGAACAAAAACACCAGGAGACTCATATGAGATCACTGATGAATTCTACCAAAATTCAGAGTAAAAATACATCAGTTCTATGCAATTTCTTTCCAATATGAAAATAAAGGTAGTAATAATTATTCTGAGACTAGTGTTTATCTTGATATCAAATGGAAACAAATACATTAAATAGTTATAACCCACAATATTGTATAAACATAGATGAGAATCTATGAGTCAAATCTGACAACACACAAAATAGACTTATGTAAGACCAAGTAAGATTTATATCACATATATAGGCTGATTTATCATTTGACAGTGATTTCTGTAACCCATAAGTTAACAATTTATGGCTGAAGTGCTACAGAATCATTTCCATAAATGCAAAAATAGGATCTATAAATATCTAATACTCACTCATGATTGTATTTTTAAACTGTGATAGAAGAGATTTTTTCTTAATGAGGTAAAGACTAGACTAAAAGACTCTACCTAAAATAATTTCAATGATGAAGAATTTGAAATTCTCATACTAAGATAATAAGACAAAGATTACTTTTCCTATCATGCCTCTTTATATCATACTAGAACTCTTAGCTAATGCAATAAGATAAGAAAAGGAATAAACATTATATAAACTTAGAAAGAAGAAATACATAAAAATATATTTTGTTCACAGATGATATAACCATGTCTATGGAAGTTATAAGTCATTTGAAAATATGGGAATAATAAGTATTATAGTGATGTAACAAAATATAAGGTTAGAATGCACACAAAGGTCAATAGTTTTCCAACATATTTGTGATGAAAACTGGAATTTGAAATGTAAAAAACAACATCATATACGTTATATGTACTTTATCAGCTCAAAAATATAGTATTTAGGTATATCACTAATAGAAAGTATACTGTACATGGTAAATTATAAAATTTCAAATATGAATTCATTCTTTATTGTTCACAAGGATGATTAAGATCAAGAACTTAGTTACTCTCAAATTTGACAAATTTCATTACATGTCTGTAATTCAGTGGTATCAGCAGCAGATCACGACGTCTTAGTGGAATTTAGCACTTATTCCCCCTCCCTATTTGTTGCAGCTCTTTCTTCAGCAGGCCTTTTTACTCTCCATTTGAGGAAGGACACTTAAAAGAAATCCCACACTAGCTCAGAATTGAGAATAATAGACGGTTATTTATTTAGGGGTATACTCACAAATCAGAATCCTCTGCTGGAACGGAGAACAAAAACCGCATCTCGCAGCTGGAAAAGAGAGCAAACACATGCTCTACATTGGCATAAATAGTATAAGAAGCCACACCCCAATAACTTGAAACCAATGAAAGATCCGGCATGTGTTATTACTAAGTACCATTGTAATGCCATCTGCTCCCGTAGATCCCTCGCTCATTCCACCTCAACTCCATAGCTTTTTCATTCTCTTAGGGCTCCACATTTGCTATTTCATCTACCTGGAACATTCTTTCTGGAACATTCATTTTTGCATGACTAGTTTGTGAGCCTCATTTGAGTCTCTGTCCAAATGTGACCTCTTCATTCATATCTTTAGTAAGCATTGCAATTGAAATGGCATGTCTGGTATCCTCCACATTCTCGTTGTGTTTTTACGTTTTCTGAGAGCATTCATTGCTAACTGCCATCCCAATGTGTATTAAGTCTCGTCTACTACTATGATATTTGAGGAAGATATTTAAATACAGACCATACCATAGATATATTACTACTTTTATCTGGTTAGCTATGGCCACCCGCACAGGACAGACATAAGGGGGAAGGGTAGTAACTTCATTAAACCTAAAATGCGACCTAGTAAAAAGCATAGAAATTTCTCATAAAGTTAGTGCTGTAGCAATAATGGGGTATGCAAACAGATAGCCTATCTCAAGATTCACTGAGGACTAACAAGGGAGTCCTTGTGAGCCTACAACAGTAGACCTGTAGGAGGCCACCCCAACTTTCTCAGTGAAGTAAGGAAGGCCCATCTGTCATCTGTCTCAGTCCCTGTTTGCAGTACCACGCCAGCTTTTATTTCTTTCTGATTTAGGATTTCATATTTGTCTTTGGGTTTCGCTCACCTGAAATCAGAGAGGGTGAAAGTTAACTGGCAAAACTTCTGTGAGTCAGTAAGTAAAGCTGAATTCTAGAGAATATGAATCTTCACTGATCTACATGGACTTCTCCATTTATCAAAGTAACCACAATCTTAAAATACCTTTCATGTTCTATTTTTATGAGTCAATTGATGGTCATTTATTATTGTTATTTCTATCTGATCTGGTGACTTATAAATAGCATTGAGAATCTGCTGAATCCAATCATAGTCTTGGCCTTGTCCTCTTTACTTTGTCTATTAATGCTGCTGTTATCTGAATACTCTTCCAAATGCCTTGAGTGTATCGTCTCCAATTCTTACAGATAATCCAGGGTGGCTTTTGGAATAACACATGCATGAGATTAATGTTACCTCTACTGAATCCTCAGACCAAAGTGACAATCCTGTCGCTATGAATCCTCAGTATGAATATCCTGAGCTCCTGTCTCCTCCCACCTTATATTCCTCTCTCTGCCCAGCCATATCCCTTCCTGTCTCCACCTCCCTAGTGTTGGAATTTCAAAGGTGTGAGCCCCCACTGCCTGGCCTCTATGGCTAACTAGTGCCTGCCTCCACACTATGATCCTCAGGCACAAACAAAATATCCCCAGGATCACGCATTCAGTCTGAGGTTTCGTAGAGGTAAGAACTAGTGGCTGGCTCCTCTGCTTTTCTAATCTTTTGGCTTTTACCCCCTAATATCTGATTCTGAATTTTTATTTTTTAAAACTTTTATTGCTTTTTATTTTATATGCATTTATGTTTTGCCTGCATGTCTGTGTGAGGATGCCAGATCCCCTGGAACTGAAGTTACAGACAGTTGCAAGCTGCCATATAGGTGCTGGAAATTGAACCCAGGTTCTCTGGAATAAGAGTCAGTGCTCTTAACCTCTGAGCCATCCCTCCAGCCCTTGTGTTTTTGTTATTAAAGCTAATTAGATTTCACACAACAGGTAAGAGTGAATGAAGCACACTTGGTGAGTGTTTCTGGACAGGTTTCCAAATGGCCCACTCTCCTCTGGTTTGTTTGTTTGCTTTGTTTTTTTTTTTTCTGTTTTTCTGTTACTGTTCCCCCATCCCCCTACAAATTATGGATGCCATAAATCAATTTCATATGATAAACCTTAGTAAACAAGACTTGCGACATGTACAAAAGCATTAAGCATGATTTGAAATTTAAATTGTGTTCCAAAGAAAGTGTAGTGCATTAGACTCTGTTGAACCATCGCTGCTGTTTGCAGTCAATTTACATATGGCAATAAAAGACAGTTAAAAACATTAAATTACATGACTTTCCCAGAATTGCTCTTCAATTATGATAAAATTAAGTTTTGTGTCCTATTTATAAACATGGATAAGTAGCCAATACATTGCAGACAACATTATACTACAGCCAAGTGTAATTTTCCATAGTTCCCTCGGGGCTTTGGCCATTTACTGATATGGGCTGATAAGTGTGTGTGTCTGCTTGCATGCGTGTATCTATGAGCTATGTAAAATTATCTCGAAGGAATAAGGAAACTGTATAATTCCCGGAGAAATTACCAGGCACAGCATAAGCTTTAACTGTATTCAAGACAAATTGGTTTTCAAGAAAACGGAATTATGAAATTACCAACAAGGACAGTGTAAAGTGAAGGGAATTCTCAGGAAACAATAGTAACTTCCCCAGCTTAAAGGTGGACAAGTTAGGGATTTTTTTTATTTTTTGGTAGGGAGAGATATCGTATAATATTATGAAAGATCTAAATCCTCAGTGATTTTAAGATATTTTTATTAAGTTATTTGACAATGTCATATACATCAATGAGGCATTCTAGCTACTTCTCCTGCCTACCCTAACTCCTCCTCACTCTTGTCAGCCATCCCCTCCCCGTTCATCATTTTACCATATTGTGTGTGTGTGTGTGTGTGTGTGTGTGTGTGTGTGTGCGCGCGCGCTCATATGCTCCATTTAGTTTAATCAGGGTCATTGTTCGTACTGTGCATTGTAGTCTGGTGGGATGGCAGCAGTGGGTTCGCAGTTGAAGACCCTGATTCTCCCTCCCCTGAATCCATCCATAGCAAATAGTTCAGCAGTGAGGAGCAAGGCTTGAGTTCAATGAGATTCAAAGGATCTGTAAGGTGGGAAGAGAAAACTGATCCTTGAAAGCCACACTATAGAAATAAATAAAAGACCAATCTATTTTTTTGACTCAGAAAGCCAGAGTCCTTGTTCTTTGATAACCTGTGATGACAAACAGTTGCTCAGTTGCCCCAGAAGACTTCCGAGTTGCTACTTCTGCCCATTTACACCGTACGACTCCACGGGACAAACAGTAAGGCCTCCACTCACTTAGAAGACAGGGTGTTTGTAGCCTTTCCAGATTTCTTTCTTGGCCAACTTAGAAGCTGATGAAGTAAACAATATTAGTAATACAATCAAACTGAATCTGTAACACTAACGTGAGTATGCTCAAGAGAAAGATCGATGCTGATCACGTGATATTTCTGAAACTACGTCTTTGTGCTTTTTGAATTGTAATGATTACCAGTGAGACAAGAACATACTTTAATTTGTGATTCTTATTGCTAACAGGAACTTTTATCAACATGTTTTTCACCAAGATCTTTGGTCCACATGGATCAATGCCTCCCTCTGCTGAGTGCAAAGAAGGCTTGTTTATGATATCCCCAGGACCATGGCAGAGCAAAAGGAAGAAACTCCATCTAAGATTGGAACAGCATCATCCACGTGGGTTTCCACTTCCAACACGTGGCACTGGCTTCTCTTTCCAAAGCTAGCTCACAAAGTTAGAAAAGTACTACAACAGGTAAGAAACAGACAGAGCCTGCTCTTGCCCAAGATGGCAGCTGGGCAATCATTTGAAATACCAGTCTTCCGTCACTATGACAGCCAGAGTCTACAGCCCAAATTATAGGAGCGCTACAACTCAGTTCTTTAACCAGAAAAGGGGCTGGGCGGCCACCTCCACATGCTGATTGAGACTGGTGACCCTGGTGTCAGTCTGGCACAAGGAAGTCCAGGAAAGGCAAAACAGAGAAGGTACAGGCTCTTTGGCACAGTGCCCACCTTACCAGGGGAATCCACATCCTTCCTCCCAACTCAGGCAAGAACCAGAGAGAGGCACCGAGACTTTACAAAGCAGCGCCACAAGATGCCCAGACAGACAATTTGATCACAGATTTCATCTGGCAGCTCACCCTTCCCTGCTGGCTTCAGACATCAGATAAAGATCTTTGTTTCTCCCTCTTCTTGTCCGGCTCCAGGAAAGGTCTTCCCACTGCTGGCTCTCCATTATTTTGACTGACAGCTCAAATTGTGTGAACATCACAATCAATTCAACTCTAGGTTTTTTTGGGATTAACTAACAACTGCCCTTTCAACTAGCCAATGACAGCTGCTCTACTAACTCTAATGAAACCACCCAGTTAGAGTCAAGGGGAATGTGTAGTCTACAGAGTCATGGTATTTTCTCTTCAGTCAGATAAATTGCTAGACACATCTTGTAGTCTGAGGGGCAACACACCAAGTTTAGTGATCTCAAAGTTCCCTGCATTTGAAATCGTTAGAAGACTATTGATGCCTGAGCCCAGAATCAAATATTCTGACTTAACTGCTAGGAAGTTAAGTGGAGAACCCACCCCAAGTGATTTTAATGCACAGCCAAATTTGTGGACCACTATTTTGATGACTAAACAATGTCCTTTAGCCTGATTCCCAAGGATCTCTACTTAGGGTTAGGATTAGGGTTAGGGTGTAACTTTAGGGAAAAAAAGATTTTTATCCAACTAATAGTTGTTATCTCAAATTATTATTGGGAAAAATAACCATACAAGAACATACAAAACTGTTTGGTAGATCATAAGTTTTCAATAAAAGTTAAGAAATGAGCCACTTATCAAAGCACCAGCCTAATCAGAGAAGACCTTTTTGCATTATTTTCTCGTGAAATTCTTAGATTCATTCCATTCATTTGAAGCATAACTTACTGCCTTAGTGATTTTCTCATTGCTGTAATTAAAATCCCCTGACCAAAGCAACCAAATGGAGAAGACATACATTCTGGTGCACAGTTCCAGAAAAATACAGTGCATCGCAGCATTGAAAACATGGCAGCAAACATGAACTGTGGCAGGAGAGGAAGCTGCATACTCAAGAGGCCAAGGGTGATCAAGAAGAGGATCAGGCCTATAAAACCTCAAGTTCTGCATGCCTCTAGGTACTCACTTCCTCCAGTGACACTCTGATAAAGGTGCCACAACTTTCCAAACAGCACCACCAAATGGGGACCAAGTGTTCAAACACATAAACTTGGGGGGCTACTCCTAATACTCCTTAAACAACTTACATTAGCTGTCCTGGTCTTCCATAACAAGTTACTACAATCTTGGCAGTTTAAAACAATACAAATCCACTATCTTGGAGCCTTGCTGATTAGTGTCTGGCACAGAATTCAAGGGACTGAAACTGTAGTGTTCATGGGGCTGTGTTTTCTTTCTGCAAGCTCCATGAGAGATTCTTGAGCCTCCAAACATTCCTGAGCTCCTAGTCAATCCCTTCCTTTGTCTTTATAGAGCACTAGTGCATCTCTCTGGTCGTTTCCCACAGCACACCTCCCACTGACCACTGCTGTCTGGGAAAGGCTCTTAAGTTTTGAAGACTCCTATGATTTAGGCAAGCCCGCCTGGGGTGAGGGAAGCTGATCTTCTCCTCAGCTCCAGGCCTATTGCCTCAGTCTCAGGGGAAACCTTCCCCCCCAGTGGGATTAGAGTGTAAATGGCTTTAAGAAGCTTCCATTCTTCCTATGCAGAATCACTGACACTTGGCATCATATTCTTTCTAAGTGTCTACTTGAATAAATACAACTCTTCTACTCCATTAAAACTAGCACAAATTAATCTTCCAAAAGAAACTTTATTTAAAGTATTTTGGAAGTTATCGAATATGTACCAATGATGTCTTCTCGCAGCACATAATAATCGATAATACAATGATGAGGCAACCAAAGCGTATCTAGACAGAAAGAAACAAGTCGCTTATTATTTTATCCTGCTTCATGCCCCTCTGAATTTTCGTAGGGTTTGAAAACTTACCAAGCTCCCTTCCTCCTGTCATAGTATTTCACTTCTGCAGATTCCCAATACCATCCCAAATGCTCATAAAAAAAAAAAAAAAAACAGCCACTTAAACAAAACTAAGTAATGAGATCCTACCTGGGTTGATCCTGTTACCTGACACTATTCGCACCTCTCTGGATAATTCATCATCTCTCTGCAACATCAATTGACGCTAAAAATTCTGGGCACATTTCCAGAACTCTGTGAGCTAGCCCACACACTATGTAAAAGGCAGTAGATATTATCACCTAGAAAGGCTTTCCACATTTCCAAAATATCCACCTTCTAGTCAATGCCTCACTTTGACATGTTCTCCTGGCCATGATACAAAGAAAGGCCATCTTGACCACACAATTAGCTATGACCACATTTCTGGTTGTCCTTTGTCTTGCTGTGGCTTCTCAGACCAGCAATTTGCTTTCTTTGCCTCCTGCTCCTGGCGTTTTATGACCGGAAAGTGACTCCTATCACTCCTGGAGTGGTAGGTCTGGGGAGTTGCGTCTTAAACAGTCTTTGGTTGATGTAGGAAAATGGGCTAAAAGGCTAGACAGATACAACAGAGCCAGATGATGGAAGGCTGAATGCTGGGCTGAGCAGTGTGAGTGTGATTTATTAACAGATAGGGACCATCATAGGCTCTCACGTAGAGGGGTGACGTGAAGATAGTGATATCTTTGAAAGAACAATCTGACAGTACCATGTGTGATAACTTAGAAGTCAGGAGAAAATAAAATGGAAGCAGACAGAAGACAATGACAAGAACCTAAATCACGGATAAGAATCTGCAAGGACGGCAATCTGTACAAATCGGAATGAAGAGCAAAAGCTGAGAGACTCTAGGAAAGAGCATCTTTGGGACTTAGTGACTCGTTTTATATGGGTGACACCTTGACGACAGATTCTAAAGGCGACTCTAGTTGTGAAACTACAGCTAGCTGTCGGGTGATGGTGGTAACTGCTGGCATAAAGTAGGGGACGTACTGCTGATACATACCAGGACACACTAAAGATTGCTTGCTTAGAAACTCGGGGTCCATTAGAGTAATTATATCATTCTTTGAGCAAAATCCACCATAGCTTCGCACTGTGGTTTATATAAGTTCTAAATATTAAATATTGCCTGCAAGATTCTGCTTTAAATATGCCACATCTCTCTAATCTTATCTCTCACAGTTTCTGAGATGTTACATATCCTTAAGTGCATTGTGTGGGGTGAATTATTTTCTGATCATACATCTGGATCCATGTCTTGCCCAACACAGAATTCCATATTGTGATTGTATGCAAAAAAAAATAGGGAATGTCATTTAAGTCCTGTGATTTTCTTAAAGGAGTCTTTTTTTTTTTTTAAATCTGAGACAGAGGCTATAATTATCTTGTAGTCCTGTGATTTCTAGTATCCAATCTAGAGATCAAATGAAGTGCCGGAAGTCGAGAGGACACAAAGAACCTGGAGATGAAAAGAAAATGACTGGGATGGAAGGCTTGCGAAATCACTGCAATCCAATCAATTCTAGAGATGTCCAGGTCTCACACTTCCCATTTATATGAACTTGAGTTTAAGCTTTGCCCCTTTCAGCCCAGAGTCCTGACTATCAAGCTATCTACATTGAATGTACTCTCTGCATTCTTTGGCTGACTAAATTCTCACCTGTCTCAGGGCTCAGGTTCAGTGGTACTTTCTCAGAGAAACGTGAGTTGATGAATCATTTCAAATCAAGTCCTTTTTTGCTGCTATCTTATTTTTGTTTATAGCCTTTTCTATAATCTGCAAGATCTATTTATATACCTGTATTTATTTAAGGTCTGTATTGTTTGAACTAATATCAAGTAACATATACTTCTAAACCTTCAGGAATTCCCACCAGAATAATATAAATTAGAGATGTTTCTTCTATAAATCCAGAAAAGATTATTAAGGAAAGTCTCTCAGAGCAAAAGGCACATACTAAACTGATATGGAATTCCCCTCTGTATGCTGTGAATAAAGAAACTGCTTTGAACAGATAGCAGAGCAGAGCAGAACAGACCTAGGTGGGGAAAATTAAACTGAATGCTGGGAGAAAGAAGGTGGAGTCAGAGAAGCCATGTAGCCCTGCCAGAGACAGATGCTGGAACTTTACTTAGTAAGCCACAGATTAATAGAAATGGGTTAAATTAAGATGTAAGAATTAGCCAATAAGAAGCTAGAGCTATTGGGCCTAGCAGTGATTTAATTAATACAGTTTTTGTGTGGCTATTTTGGGAGTCTGGGCAACCAGGAAACAAACAAGCAGTCTCCTTACAACACTAAACCAAAATGGAAATCACAAAAATACATAGAGAATGCTACAAAATATAAAACCATTTTAGGTGACCACTATTAAAATCCTTCAAAAAAATGAAAGGTATCTTTCACAATGAAATAAAAACAAGACACATTAGTAGGAAGAAAAAGATATCCAGAAGTTCACAAAACCCCTTTATAAGCTAAAATAAAATAAAATGCCCAGAGGATGCACAGATCACTTAAAAGAAATAGGCAAGGAGAAGACAAAGGATCTCAAACTAAAAGGGACCATTTCAATGCAAATGACAGAAATGACAGGAGGAGGAGGAGGGGGAGAAGAGGAGCAGGAGGAGGAAGGGGAGGAGGAAGAGGAGCAGCAGCAGGAGGAGAACGAGGTGAATGGAATTGTACTTCAGTAGGATTAAACTGAAGGTCCAAGTTCCTTTCACTTATAGATGACACAGACACATCATGGTGAAATTCTGAATTCTGGGAGTTAGGCTAAATTACTGACAGTTTCCGGGGAAAAGATCTGGATACATACAGAACATCAATGTTACAATGGCTTTGAACTTCTCAACAGTGGCATAGGAGACAGTGAAATAAAACTTTCAAAACCCAGAGAGAATATAGTTTCAAACTAGAATTATCACCAAGTGTGGCAATAGAAAAGAGACTGTTTCAGACTTTCAGAAACTGGAAGAAAAAAACATTACTTTCACCTCTTTTCAAAATGTTATATTCTGATTAAAAAGGGAGAAATGGGAAGAAGGGGGGAGTGCAGATGTTGGAAATGGGATCGGATGCAAGGGAGAGGTTAAGGGACTTGGCAAGACTATTGATCAAGGAAGAAAAAGTAACTCTGACATCCACGAAGGCTTCCATGACTCTGGGAAAGAGCTCATGAGCGTGGCATTGACATACTCCCAACTGCCTTTTAATGTGATTGAAAAGAAGTTTATTGAGGTAAATTGGAGATAAATTACCCACAAGTACATGGGAAACTGTGTAAATAAATATAGAAACTGTTTTTGTGTTTGATGTTATTATTATCAAAAATTAAAATTTCACAGGAAAGAAATCCAAAAGTAAAAATTTCTAACATTGATTATTTGATGGGTTATAGACACTATTTTAAATCTTTAAATTTGTTAAACAGATTAAATATTAGCTACAATATGCCAGTGTTGTGAATACTATGGTAATTTATGATACAGTTGAGTGCATTGAAACACAGAAACATACAATTCACTAGAGCATTTCTGGACAAGCACTGGACTTGGGATTTGAACCTATCCATTGGGCTCAAGAAGCATTTTTCTTAACTAGATTCTGTATTTCCTCTGTAACTAGAAGTGATGTGGTAGAATATGAATATTGACCATTCATTTAATCTAGTTTACACACTGAGAACTTTAGAGAATACAATGCAGAGACTCACTTGGTAGGATAAAAGGCACATGAAATAAGCTAAGTGTTCAGTATCTAAGCTGGGAGTTGATAGCTATGAGTGCTGGTTCTGACTGTCAGCTTAGCTAGATTTAGAGTTGCTTAGGAGACACACCTTTAATTGTGTCTGTGAGGGAACTCCCAAAGAGGATCAGTTGAGATCAAGATACCCCTCAATGTCTGCTCTACCCTTGGCAGACAACTCAGATACCAAGAATTCCAAAGAAACGTGTTTGTGTATTTGTGAAAGACAGAGAGTACAAGTCTTTACTTCTTTCTGAGCAAGTGTACCTGCTGCTACTTCTAGTATGACTATATCTTTGATTGACATTAGATAACACCTTCATTGACCTTCTAGTGTGGAATCAGTCCAAGCAACTGTCCACAGAACTTTAAAGCTTTCAGTACGAGATTTGGACTTGTTGTGGTATGCAGATTCTTGGACTGAGCAACAACTGAATTATTTATTTTTCCAACATGGAAATGTTACTCTTGGACAACTCAGCCACTACCATATAAGCCATTCTAATAATTCTCCTTTTGTTTTATATGAATATATATAAGTGCAATATATGTATATACATATATACACATGTATGTGTAATATATTATATGAAAATTAAAAAATGAAAGTTATGCCCTGGCAATGCTGAAGCATGCATGGGCAGCTTGTATATGGCAGTTCTGCTGTACTTGTCCATATTGGGTTTCATGGTCTAAGTTGATGAGGGCGTCTTCCTCAGGAGGGCGCCAGATCTCATTACAAATGGTTGTGAGTCACCATGTGGTTGCTGGGAGTTGAACTCAGGACCTTTGGGAGAGCAGTCAGTGCTCTTAACCCCTGAGCCATAGTGATATACTATGTACATGTATAAAAATTTATACATATTCTAAGAGGAAAATCTACATTTTCTATTGGTTCTTTTGAAAAATCCTGCCAGTACAGATTTGGTACCAGAAATGGAGTCATTGCTGCTGCTGGGAGAAACCCATTCATGTGGCTCTACACATTTTCAGCTGTCTTGTAGGAAGAATGTAAAAGACTTTGGAGTTGCAACCTAGAGAAGCCCTGGAATACTATAAACATTTCTTCCTGTTCCATTTTGTTAGACAGTGAAAAGACTAAAATGTCTATAAAAATGTTGGCAGCAAAGATGCTGCTCTTGAACTCCTAGAGAAGAAAGTCTTAACCTGGAGCCTAACTAGAAGACACTTGTGTCGAATTTCCTCAAAGCATTTGGTCATGTTCAACTTGTGCCGTCAAAATTTAAGAAGGGCTGGATTAGAAGATAACGGAATGCAGTGCTTCGTGGAGCAGATTAAACACCCATGGTATGGGACATTCACAAACGAGAACCCAGAGCATCTCAGAGAGGTTTGGGAACTGAGGTCGTCTTGTCAGTGGTTATGAAAGGAGCACTGAAAATGATAAATCGGGTGCAGTGAAGATCAGTGTGAGGATGACTCCCGAAGGGTTCTGTATCAGCACCCAGATGAAGGGACTTTTTTCCTTTAAGTGCACTGCCAGTGGAACAGCCATTCCCTCTAAAACAGGGAAGGAATTACAGGAAATCATTATTGGCACGAAGCTTGTTGACATGAGAAAAATGACATGGTTAGTTTCTAGTGGTGGCAGAATGCCATTTTCAGCGTAGCCATAGACAGAAATCATAATATGTAGAAAATAGTATTTCCATGCCTACCATATAAATTCCGGCCAGATGTTGCCCCGAGGAAAGAGAGCTCCTTTGGCTTTGATGACAAGAACAGAGGAGCAAAGGGCTCCTTCCCTCTATTGAGGAGCCCTGGTTGTCAGTGGCATGAATCAGAAGACATGCTTTGGGGCCAGATCACAGCCAGCCTGGTATAAGACCTGATGATAAGTGAGAGGTCACTGCTTAATTTGAAGGTACATGCTGAAGAAGAGAGGAGCCACTTGGCAAAAATAAGTGGCACCTCTGGGATGAGGCTGTGTTGGGAGCAGACAGGTGACATTGTGCTCAGAGTGCCAGGACAGGGGAGAGCGATGGGGGAAATGGGAGCACCTCCCACCTTCTTTCAGCATCTGCAGGAAGTTTTCAGTCCTTTTCAGTTTTAATCAGGTGACCAGTCAGTTACCACCAGGAGGGGTCTGCAGATGATGCCACTCAAATACCAGAGCGATGTTTTGTTAAGGTGGAAAAAAGAAGGGATTGGCTTCTAATTGTGCATGGTTTTGGGAGCTCCATGTGTTCGTTGATGCTATAGTTTCCTCCTTTTCATTTGGGTTTCTCTTTCACTTTGAGGAGTGTGTGTGTGTGTGTGTGTGTGTGTGTGTGTGTGTGCACGCGCGCGCGCACGTGTGCGTTAAATGTACTATACTTATACTCTACCGGTATTTTCACAATTCTCAAAGACAAGTGAACAAGTTCATACATAGTACTTACGTGAGACTAACCCTAAGATTAGAGCCACACAGTAGCTAGATTCTTTTCTTCTGCTTCCTCCCTACCTTATGAGTAATAATAGATAAAAAGAATGAAGAGCAAAATATAAACATAGGGCTGGACTCCCAGGGACTTCCTATAGGATGTCTTACTTGTTTACTTCCCATGATGCCATCCTCCTAGGACACTTCAGCAGGAGCAAAGCAAATGAGAAGCTATCTATCTGCTTACCATATGCAACTTTATGGGAGGGAAGGACAGTGCAAGCAGAGATTCCAGCCTGGGCAATCAACCACCAAGGCACCAATGCCCTCCACACAAACCCTTGGCAAATCAAGGTCGACTGTTAGACAAGACAATAGCTGTCCTTTAGCAGATGGTGTCTGAGCACTGCCTACTAGGAATGAAGCACAAAAAAACTGTGCTACCTGGATTAGAAAAGGCACAGCATGGGAGTGAAGGGCACAGGTAGTGACCAGGCTGTTTAGATTATGCAGCAAGCAAGCGCTAAGCTGTGGGACTTCGGGCATGCTATTGAACTCTGTCTCTGTTATAACTAGAGTGAACAGTTCACTTCAAAGTATAGTTTTTGTCAAAATTAAATAATTAATTCCTTTAATAGAAGCTTAATGCTATTATGGTGCTAGTAGGTCCCTGAACTCCAAAACAGACCTTTCTGGTTCATTGCCTGAAATTCCGCCTTTGAAAAATAATTCCTTGATTAGAGAATTCAAAATCTACAAACATATTCTTATGAAAAGATAAATAGCGAACTAGGGAGACAGCTTAGTTAGTGAAGTGTTTGGCCTGAAAGCCTGATTTGAGGACCTGGGAAGATGGCTCAGTGGTTAAGAGTATTCGTTGCTCTTGTAGAAGACTCGAGTTTTTAGCAAACACATGGAATCTTTCAAACATGTTTAGCTCTAATCCCAAGGAATCCAAAGCCCTCTTCTGGTCTTATGGGTACCAGCTATGTACATGATACCCATACATACTTGCATACTTAAAATAAAAATGGGTAAATCTTAAAAATAAGAGCTACGTTTGACTCCCAGAATTAAATAATTAAATTAAATTAAATTAAATATTAAAAAGAACAGGGGTGAAGACACAAAGCTGTAACCCCAGTGGTGGGAGGTGGAAACAGAGTGCCTAGGGCTCCCAGCCAGGCAGCCAATTTAGCTGAGTCGGTGAGATCCAGGCTAGTGAGAGACCCTCTTTCAAACAGCGAGATGGAGAAGGTCCACGAAACAACACCTGGACAAAGCTCTGGCCTCTACATACAGACACACACGCACTTATATATGTGAACATACACCAGGAACACTTCTGTAATGAGAAAGTCACTTAATAATATCATGGCATGATTCCTCTAAGATCTTCCAATATCATAGCCAGGAGTAAGGTACTATTCAATCCCGTCCTCATTTATATTTTTTTCTTATCACTTAACCAGCGTCTATTGCTGTTCTAACAGGCCTCCTGCTGTTCCCCTGTTGGCATTTACCCCCCCACCTGCATGCTTATATGGTACTTCTAGATGTATGTCTGTCATACAGTTCCTCAACCTGGTTCTGCTCTTCCCCATGTCCTCTTGTATATCTGTCTGCAGTTATTCTTATATCTCAACTTGACTATGCTCCTTCTCACACTCACCCCTCCCATATGGAGCACCTCCCCAGAAAACACTTCTGTCAATGTGCTGTGTGTTTCATAGAACAGAAACCTACAAGAATGCTGCTTATTCTCCAAACCATATTTATGCAAAAGTCAATGCATTCTAGATATCAAATACATCTCACATAAGACCCCTTTTCCATTATTCACTCCTGCTACCTTGTTCCACAGTTGGGCGTTACATACCCTGCTGTGCTTTTATGATAAGCAACTAATTTGTGACCTTACATTCAACCTATTACCCTCCTAGCTAAATGTGCATACATCCTGGCTCTGAACATACACTTTCTGTGACTGGTGAAGTAAAGAGAATCCCTGCTTCATCACAAAATACCATTCCGCCATTCAGAACTATAACCCTGACACCTACCAGCACACAAGTTGAACTGTTCAGTGTGTGATACCATTAACCCAGAACACAAGCTGTTCTTACCTCCCATCTCTCCTTGAGTTGTATGAAACTACGCTGAACCATCTCCACCATTTGGTCCCCAGACTATGTTGGCTTGAATCCTTTGATAATCTTCATCCCAACTGCCATGCTCTTACAGGCTCTACCTTAATTACTCTGATCTCACAGCTGAATAAATTGTAAAATGCAATACTTCATAAGGGCATGGGGGAATCAATGAACTGCTGTGATATAAAGGAAGAATGCAGCATGCATCAAATATAATTTAAGGCATTAAAGGCTTTGCTGAAATGCACTCCTCTACAGGAGATTGGTTCCTTACTCCTTCCTTCCTTCCTCTCTTCCTCCTTCCTTTCTTCCTCCTTCCTTCCTCTCTTCTTCTTTCCCTCCTTTCTCCCTTCCTTTCTTCTGTTTTTTCCTCTTTCCTTCTTTCTCATTCTTTTCCCCATTCATACAACATCCATTCATGTCTGGTTTCACACTGTTCTTGGGGCCATACATAGCAAAGACATAGTTGTTATCCTCAGGAAACTCTCAGTTCAGTGGGGTTGATGCCAACACAAAAGCACAGCCACACTTGAGCATTGAACATGTACCAAGAAGGGAATCTGATACATTCCAAGAAGCACAGGAGCTCTCACTAGCAATGAGCTGAGAGTTGAGCTGCCAGCTATGAACTGTGTCCAGTCTATAGGCTTCCCACAGAGGGCTGTCAGGGCAATAGCCAGGAGGCACCTTAAGGGCCCTGTCACTTAGAACACCATCTACAGAACATGAAGCAGAGTCCCTGCAGGCATTCTTAAGAATCAGAAACCTCACTCCCAAATCACTGAATGACATTTTCTGCTGTTAAAACTTGGCGACACAGGGCCTGGTGGCGCAGACCTACAAACCCAGTGTTCAAGAAACTAAAGTAAAACAATTGTAAGTCTGAGACCAGTCAGACCTACAGATACTACTGAGCCAGATCCTGTCTCTAAAATGTAGTGACTGGGGCATAGCTCAGGGGTAGAGTGTTTGCCTTAGTGTTTGTAATGTTCTGGATTCAATCCCCAGCACCACAAGCATGGGGACAAAACTGTAAACCAGTGCTAAGGAGTACCCCACTCTATTATAAGAACAATATCCCCTTTGGACAGATATGCAGCCACAGGTTTCAGATGGAGGATGCTAGAGAAACAAGATGGGGTAATGAAAGCTGCAGATGCATAACGATACATTCTCTTTGAATTTTGAAAATTCGCTCAAAGTAAACCAGAATCCTAACCAACCATTAAAATAATATCAGAGTGTGTTTTACAGAGTACCATGTAAGAAAAATACATGTTCAGATTGCAAAACTAGCTATTTGTGTGTGTATACTTATAATTTAATTCTAACCTTATTTTGTAAGAAGAGGTGGTGTGTGTGTGTGTGTGTTTGTGTGTGCAGTGAATTTTTTCTTGAAGAGTAAACCTCAAAATATTAGCGATAGCTATCACTATGCAGTGAATATTTGTGTAATTTGGGCACAGGAGATTTCTGATTTCCTAAATAAGTCCGTATTGCTGTCTGTGTAAATTTTTTCTAAAAGCAAGACAACTTCCTCTTCTTTCAAGAAAATAGTCAAACCCTACAGGAATTCTAATCCAGTAACCTGAAGCTGTGCGGACAACAGGGTTTCACCTCTGGGTTGGAGGTGCTGACACAGCCCAGAGCTGTTTGCAGTGTTCTAGACCTCGGTGTGGGCAAACATCTCAATAGCAAGGCAACCTACAGAGAGCAGGGGCTGGAGGTGAGGCCTCCCTGGTCCTAATGGCGCTAGGTTAGGACATCAGAGACCCAGCTATGAAAACCTAAGACATAGGAGAGAAAATAAAGCCGCCAAAGCAGTTGGTCCTCAGAAGAGGTCTGCTGCGGACCAGGCTCAGAGCAGGGCCTGTTACCCTGAGTCCCTAAAAGAGGCCATTCTTCTGTCTCAGAGATGGAAGGTTCTAGGAATCAGATGTTCCATTTGTGCCTTTTGTGATCCAAAGTGAGACTCAGGGGCCAAACAAATAAACATGTTCTTGCCATATGTATGAACTGCTCTGGAAAAAATTTAAAAATGGTCTCCAAACCTGGGAATCCTTCAAATTCTCATACTTTATTTGTAAAATAATAACATGCTCTCTTGCAACTGAGAGGTTATATTTCCCTTTTATGCTTCTAAAGTTAATATAATTGAAGGAGTTGTCTCCAATCCAGACTTTGGAATCTGTGCCCCCTGTTCTATACCCCAGATGGTAGTATCATTCTGTGCCATGCGGTTGTTTGGTAAATGTCATTATGAATAAATAATAATATATGGGACGCTACTCTTTTACGTAAAATTATATGTATAATGCAGCTGATCCTGGGGATGAAAAACTTTTCACTGGTCCTATATCATAGTCTGTAAACCATGAACATTGAATTAACCCAATAAAAGTGACAATTTTGACCCTGAGCTATACCCATTACTTTAAGGTTACAGCTTGCAAGTCAGCTCAAATTGTTCTCCATGTGCTACTTTACTGAAATACTTATCATCTGGAAACCGTATGTAGTGCATATTCTTAATAAATAATAACACATTTTATTTTGGTTTACTGAAAATTAACAGGGCATTTGGGAAATTGCTGTTATCGTGGGAGCCTGTTTCCCATTTACCTTGGCAACACAATAGCTGGCTAAGTGGAAAGCGAGAGAGCCAATAGCTGCAGAGGGTGGATGTTTTTCCCCCACTGCTGTTGGTATTCAGAGAAAGCCATGCAGCTGGTAACATTAATGGCATCCCATAGACTCCGAGGAGATGAAAGAAGTAAAATAAAGTTCTAACGGGCTTAGCCATACAGAATTGCCATTCTGTGCAGATTCATTTTGAATTCAAGCACAGTAAATCCACTCCTTCCCAACGACATAACTGTATTCCAATCTGCAGTCCAAGCAGACCGCAATGCTTCAAGACTACTTCGTTTTTCTTTTTTTTTTTGGGGGGGGGGGTGTTCAAGGCTGGGTTTCTCTGGCTGTCCTGGAACTCACTCTGTAGACTAGTAGACCAGGCTGACCTTGAACCGGGTGCCTAAGGCAGCTTTGTGAACAGAGCTTCAGGGGCTACTGCTAAGTTGATAGACTTGCTCTTCTTTTCACTTGGGACAATTTGCTGATAGTCCTGGTTCTTTGTCATTCCTTCTCCTTCCCCCAATGCCAAATCCTGTGATCAGACTCCGGGGATTAATTTTAACTGGAGACAGGCATAATGGTGCAGGGGGAAGAAAGATCGTGTGTGATGGGAAGTAGGTGTGAGTGGAAGGCAGCCTGTGAAAAGAACAAAAAGTGGATCTGGTTGTCTTTGTTTCGTTGGTTCTCTATGTTCCCTCCTTTGCTGGTTCTGTGTAGTGCATTTTGGAGGTAGTGAGAGCCCTATTGCAAATGTGCAATGACTTCACAGCCTGTGGGGTCTGAGTCTATTTGGAGGACACCCTTTGTGCACCAGTCTTGCCAGCCTTGCTATTCGTCTTTCCATTGCTATGTTCCATGAGGGCTCATTTGCATCCTAAGAGCAGGATGTTTAATATTTGCAATCCAGGTCTCTGTGTCCCTGCTGACCTCTTTTTCCATTTGAGTCTTAAATATAGACCCCCCCCCAATTCCATCATTCATCCCTACCAATTCTGCAGGTGTTTAGGGGTTCAAGCTGAGAAGCTATATAACTATTCTTATCTAATGATGCATTTTATATTTCCTGGATTTAGGAGAACTTGCCTCTTGCTTATTTAATCCCCACTCCTTTCCACATGGTTGCTTCTGGAGCATTAATAACCCGACTACGCAGTTGAACACCCACGTTGAAAACTAAAGTGAACTTCACCTTGTCTTGCCTCCTCCCTTCCACCCTCACCAACGTGTCTCCAAACTCACCTTGAAAATGTGTCACCTATCATGGCTGATCCTGCCATCATTCCCTGCACCTCGGTTAATTGTTCCACCCTCAGCCTGCCCCCTTCCGATGCATCAAATGATGCCACTAAAACAATCTTTCTAAGTGACAAAAAGGCCACAACCTAGGTCTTCCTAGGATCAATAAGGAGAGTTCCTTTCTCTGCAGGATCAGACCCGCACTTCAAAGCAGTCCAGCACAATGGCAAAAGCCAAGGCTCTAGAGCCAAACTGCCTAAGTTAGTTCTCATCTGTGCTCATCATCAGCCAGGTCAGCTGGGTTCTGAACCTCATCTTCGCTAGCTGTGCTATGTTACAGGGTAATGATGAGATAACTAGAGTAAATGAGTAGTGGGAGAAGCAGTAGTTAACGCCATAGAGCAATGGCCTGCATGCAACAGAGCATGCATTTTGCTGCATATATGAAATACCCTGTGTAGGGCATTGAACATCTGCAAATCTTCTGCCTCAATACCCATCCCTCTGTCTGGCACCTCATACCCTGCTCATCTGTCCATTGTCATGTAGTTAAATGTTTCTTCTGTCCCAAACATTCTTCCCATTGCTGTCCCCTTGTTACTCCTCCACCTAGGAAAATGCTACTCATCTACTTCTTTATCATACATATTATTAGCATTTATCCTGTTGTTATGCATTTTAACCATCACCACAAAGTTTAACCAGCATCGGACCAAACTGGAACCTCTGAATGTGAGTGACAGTTGCATGACTGGCGCAGACTGCGGGGCCACTGGCAGTGGCACTAGGATTTACCCCTACTGCTTGTACTGGCTTTTTGGGAGCCCATTCTCTTTGGAGGGATACCTTGCTCAGCCTAGATATAGTAGGGAGGGCCTTGGTCCTTCTCCCAAAGCAATGTGCCTTATCCTCTCTGAGGAGTAGATGTGGAGTAGGGAAGGTGGAGGAAATGGAAGGAGGGGAGGAAGTGGGAACTAGAATTGGTATGTAAAATGAAAAAATATAGTTTGATTTTTTAAAAAAAAATAAAATAAGAGAGAACTGTGACAAGCAAAGGACTTCTTTGTGACCATGAGAGCTAACTTTATCTGGAGTAGTACATAGGCATTCATTAAATTTTGAAGAGATGATTGCTTTGACATTGAAATGAAGAAAGGTCAGAGAAATAAAATTAGAACTCACTGCTCTCTCTATTAATCAGAGCAGTAAACACTCTACACAGATCGATGCAATTCTTATGACATTCCTGGGTTGTGTGTGCTGTTTTTATCCTCATCTTACAGGTAAATACATAGAGGTAAGCCTGAGATTTGAAAGTGTGCATGTAACCATCTTAGGGTGCTCCATCCTGTTGTTCACAAATATGCTATCGCCTTTCCTAAACATCATCCAATGGAGACGCACAAAGGGGTCCCTTAAAGGATCAAAAAAAGACCTTTCTCAGGCATACAGTTTTCTGGGAGGCAAAAAGGGAACCTATAGGCTTCGAACTTCCCAACAGAGCCCAAACTTCAAATTCCACAAACCAACTTTATTGAGTCAATCTCTTATCAACACTAAAGCTCATTCCTTACCTGTAAAAGTCCCTAGTGGTGTCACGGCCCAAGTTTAGATTATCAAGAAGACAGAGGAAGGAAAGTAGAGAAAACTGCAGTTGAGCTGCTACACTCTCCACACAATTCAAAATCAATGCCAAGCAGTTATGATTTAGTCTAGCTAGCCCTCCAAGAATCCTGGCTTAAGAATATAAGTTAATTAATTATACTGTCCATTCTTGGCAGTTTTAAAACTCAGCCTTAACACTGTTTTGTGACACACTCGTTTGGTTTGGCTAAGTAAGAGACTTGCTTCAAAGAAAATGTTTTATGCATGTTTGAAGCCAAGGCATTAAGGAATGTTGAAGAGAGAAGGGAATCTTTTGAAAGTATAAGCAAAGAAAATATAACTTACCAATAAGAAAAGAGCAAAATTCTTCCATTTGTATTGTGCAAATAAAACAAAACCACTTCTGAAATCAAAGTACCTACAAGTGACCTAGTGTTCTGAGGTTTAAGCTCAGCACCTGAGGAAGGCATCCTAAATCAGTTCAACAATTCTTTTTTCATGCATAGGTGTAGGAAGGCAAAAGTAAAACTGGAACCACAAAGAAAAGACTGGAAGAGTTTCGTGTTAATCATAATTTAATTTAAATACATAATCACATTTGTAACTGAAGAAACCACAAACATAAGAGAAACAAAATTTCTAAGACCGAACCTCTTTTTTGACAGGCTTTGACTTGTCCATTTTCCTTTGGGTTTTCTGACTTGTGGGGAGGATATGAACAAGGTTTCACCCCCTCAGAATTGGAAGCAGCTACAGGAAGCTGCTAATCCACAGCGTCAAAGAAGAAGAACAGTTTTCACATGAAAGAATTAAAACTACGTCAACAAGAGAAAGATGTGAGAGATGGAGAAGTTGTCTAAATATCTTTTTGACAAATGACAATTCCACCTTGGAACAATTTCCCCATTCCTCTATTTAACAATGTCCTCCATTTTTATATTTAAGGGGTATTCTGTTTCCAAAATCCCATGTTCTCCAACCACCTTCTACGTTAGCATGCCAAATATCACAGATGGAGTTAACATAATTTACTATTTACTATTCTCTGCAGTCAGAGGGCAAGCATGCCTCTTGCTTTTCCAGCAGACCCCTGGAGCATGCTCTGTTTTAATTGTTCCTGAAGAGTTCCCTCTGATAACCAGGGAGACCCCTGGCTGGGAGGGGTGTACAGAAAAATTCGTGGTGGAGATCAGAGAGGAAAGTTCAACCCAGACCCCTTTGGAGAGAGAAAGGAAACTAAGCAACAGATCCCCCAACAACTTGGGATATGCAATGACTCTTCAAAGTTCAGGGGTTTCACATTTAAAAAGAGGTGTGTCTCCACCCCAGTGTGCTATGTGGTGGAAGAAGCAATGCCAAGTAACACCTAAGGGAATATAGTCCACAAGAAAAAGAAAGAAGAAAGAACCGAAGGAAATCTTAGAAACGCTTGATTCAGATCCAGAAAGTCACTCTTGTGAAACTCACAGGGCAGTAAGACTGGTTCTTGTGCTTAGCTTGGGTTGGCTCTGTTACATTGGGGGGGAGACGGGGGGGATAAGGAGCTAATTGTATAAACTATACCAAGTGTCTGGCAGCCTACATGATTTTCCCCTTGTCCTTCCCACACCCAGCCCTTCCTACAGCCACAGTTTCAAATCTCAGACTCCTCTGATCTCCCTTTAGTGCCTCTCTGAGTGGATAGTGACAACCATGTTGAGTGCATGACTCCTTGCCAACAAACCCCAGTCGTCGCCATAATTGATCACCTTCCCATCAACACTCTCAGCCTTTGGAAAAGAATGCCGGAGGTGTGGCTCTGAGCCCTGTCGGGAGCGTAATTGCTAACACCTACTGGACGTCCGCACCCCAACAAGCTGCATTCTCTAGCAGGCCATTTATCAGTTGCAAACATTTCTGTAACCCACAGCAGAGAAAGGCGGTTCTCAGACAGGGCTCGCCTCTGCACATCTTTCAACACTTTTTGTTTAGCGTCTTCTGCTTGGGTTGTGTGGATGTGACTTTTGATGGCCTTCTAACCACGAACGCCTAATAACGTAGGCACTTTCTTCCTGGCGGGCTGCAGAAAATGCAATTATACAGCATGCCTAAGGGACGGGTTCTCCTGGGCTTGTAAAAATAACCATTTCTCCATCAAACCATCTTTCTCACATATTTCACCCAGCCCTGGAAAGCAGTGGTTATGGGGACCCTGAACAGAAGGGCCCGGGGGGGACTTTTCCGCACTGTGGAGATTCTGTACCCACAGAGTTGCCCCCTCCCCAGCGCTCCAGTTAATTCCTTTCTTTTGTTTAGAATTCTCCAGAACTTCAAAGCCAAGTGATCACTCTGGACATAGTCTCAGAAGCCTGTGTAAAATGGTCCACTCCTTTCTGTCCCCACTGCCAGTTAAGCTCAGCTTCCCAAGACTTATTTCACGAGAGCCGGTCAGCCCAGGTCACTTCTGCATTCTGGCCCTCTACCAGATGGGGCAGATCTTTCTGAGTACCAGCGGCTGCCATATTTGCATCTTCCTTGAAAAAGTACGTCAAACTCCTCTGCATGCCCTGTTGATACACTTTACCTTCTTCCTCTGGGAATCTCATAAAAGCAGGAACTGTGTCCATGGTGATCATTGCTGTGTACTGTTACTTAGCACACTGTGTGGCATAGTATAAATCAAGCACTTGGTTTCTAGAGCTGCCATAAAAATGGCACAGTTTGGATGGTCTAAACAAAATAAATTTATTTTTCCTTAGTCCTGAAGGCCCACAGTCTAAGGCCAGGTGCCATAAAGTTGGTTTCTGTTCTGGCCTTTCTTTGGGTTTTGTCCTGGCAGTGTCCCCACTTTTGTGTGTACACGGGAAAGGCATGGAGGTGGGGCACTCACTCACATCTCCTTCTGTAATGCCACTGATTCATAACAGTCTTACACTGCTTGCATGGATATTGAATGAAAACTAAGGAAATGTCTTATTTTTCCCAGGTCCTTTCTTCATGAAAAAAATGAGACATGTTATCTAACTTCTCTGGGGTCATGGACTGTAGGCTGATTATCCTTTGCTTTACATCTAATGATCACTTATGAGTGAGTACTTACCATGTTTGTCTTTCTGGGTCTGGGTTGCCTCACTCACGATGGTTTGTTCTAGGTAACAAGGAGAACCCTAAGAGATGAATACATGGATCTCTCTGGGAGAGGAAATAGACAAGATCTCCTGAGAAAATTTAGAGCATGGGGAGGGGAAGAAGGGAGGCCAGAAGGGGAGAGAAGAGGAGGGAGGAGAACACGAGGGAGTGGTGTGGTCGAGATGGGGGAAGGACAGAGAGGAAGAGCAAGGAATGAGATACCTTGATTGCGGGAGTCACTATGGGGCTAGCATAAAACCTGGCACCAGGGAAATTCCTAAGAATCCACAAAGGTGACCCCAGCTAAGACCCTAAGCAATAGTGGAGAGGGTGCCTGAACTGGCCTTGCCCTGTAATCAGATAGATGACTACCTTAATTGTCATCATAGAACCTTCATCCAGCAACTGATGGAAGCAGACGCAGAGATCCACAGCTAAGCACTGGGTCGAGCTTCAGGAGACCATTGAAAGAGAGAGAGGAGCGAAGGGGTCAAGACCATGTTGGGGATACCCACAGAAACAGCTGACCTGAGCTAGTGGGCGCTCACTGACTCCGGACTGAAAGTGGGAGAACCTGCGTAGCCCAAACTAGGCGCTCTGACTGTGGGTGACAGTTTGTGGCTTGGACAGTCTGTGGAAACATTGGCAGTGGGAACGGGATTTATAAGTACTGCTTGAAATGGCTTTTTAGAGTCTATTCTTTTTTGAGGGATATCTTACTCAGCCTAAATATAGGGAGGAAGACCATGGTCCTGCCTCAAAGTGAAAAAAGATGAAACAGGAATTATGAATGTTCCCCAGTATCTGTCAGATTATACCTAAATATTTTCAATACGTATTTCCTGGGTTGAGTTCAACATTTAACATAAAGATGGTCTATAAGAATAGAGTTACATGTGAGTATATACCTTCATGCGACTGTGTGAGCATGGTTTTGTGTGTGTTTGTGTGTGAATGTATGTGTGAGTTTATATGCATGTTATGCAAGTACATGCATTTTTGTGTGAATACATGTTTGTGTTGTGTGGGGGGTATATGTCTCTGTGTGGGTATATTTTCATTGCAAATAAAATGTGATTTAATGATTTCCTTATGGTTATACTGGAAACCAGTTCTAACTTTGGGCCGATAGCTAGCAAGCAACCACCAGCTTGAAAACTAATTAAAGAACAGAAGCAAACGAGTTGGTTGTGGATTCTGTGCTGTTTAATGCCTTTTCCTCTTTCTAACGGCAGTGCTTTGTGAAGTAATTTTCTTTTGATACAAGGAGACCAAGTTCTGTGACCCCAGAAATAAAAGAATTAGGGATTTCTCTGCCTGAGAGTTGACAAACAGCCCTTACATTTTGCTCCCCTGATCTCCAGCAGTAAAACAAATAGACTCTGAAAATAATGTTTCCCCTTCTTTTTAAGAGGTTGGGGGATCTCAGAGTCCCTGTAGAGTCAGGTCTCTGGATAATTCATCATTTTGTTTTTCTTCATAAGAGCCTAAGGTTCCTGCTGACCATCCATCTTCCTGCTGACACCCCCATCTCATTGTTCATCCACCCAGCAGTGCCCACTCAACAGCACAGCCAGTACCTGTCTCCAGAGGCCTTCTCATGATGACCGCAGTCCCACCATGTGTCGCTGCCATCGACCTTTGCCGGGCATCTCAGGGCTCTGCTCAAGGTTTAGGTTTGTGTTTTTCCTCCAGTAGTAACCTGGAAGGTGGGTAGGCAACAGAAGTATCTGCATTGAGGTCTCTAATCTACATGACCGAGCCTCTCGGCAAGAACAAGTGTTTAGCTATGGGGATGTATACACATTTGTAGACATTCTACTCCATACACACAAAGCCACAGAAATAGTGCTTTCGACCATGGACAAGAATCTGTGAGGCACACAAGCACCTGCCTATTAAGCTGCACTTCCCATCTCTTGGCCTTCCTGCCCATAACTACTCTAGCTGTGAAAGAGTTTCTCTGAGAACTTCTCTGATAACTTTCCCACCCAGTGCATGCTGGGACCTTCTAACTTCCTATTCTGATTCTCCAAATCAAGATTTCCAGTGCCGCTATGTAGAATACATAGACAGTCCAGGTATCTATTTTCTGTGTACACATACACCACCAGAGAGTACAAAGCACTTAACTCCTCAGTCACATAACTTCAATGGAAACAGTGAAAATGTTTTTTTTTTTTTCTGAAATACATTCTTCCTACTACTGAGAGAAATGTCTGGATAAGGAAGAATGAATGGGAGGGTTTGAAGGAAAGAAAGAACAGGGAGTGATATAATTATAACCTCAAAAAGTAAAACCAATAGTTGTTTTTAAAAAAAGAATGCTACCGGATCATGCTTCAAGTTGCCTATGAATGTAATTAGTTGGCACAAAACCCTCCTTTGACTTTGCCTCTTTCCTCCTCCCTCATTCTTTCAGCCATCCTGCAGACGCTCGCTCAGAAAGAAAGGTGTCTGCTTGTCTGCTTCTGACACTTTTTGTGAGCAGGATTTTGGTAAAATTACTTGACTTCTCTGTATCTCTGTTTCCTCATGTGTAGACAAGAGATACTAGCACCTACTACATTTAATTTAATGGCTTGATAGTTGAAAAGCATTAGCAAATACCAGATATAATAAGAACTCAAAGTTTTAGCTGCAATAAAAGTATTAAAATGGAAGCAGTGAACTCTTAGAAACCACAATGTGTGGCAGCCATGAGACTTTCTCAAGCAGAGAAAGTCTAGCATCTAAGTGGGCAGCAGAGGATACGTGGCTGGCCACATAGCTAGAGGCTCCATCAAGAACAAATCATAGACTCTTGTAGACTGTGTTAAGAAATTCATCTTTCTCCTGAAGGCAATAGGAAAGCATGGAAAATTTTAAGCAGGACTACTACATGATCAGATTTCTGATTTGGGGACTATGGCTCACCAGATAAGAGTGCACACTGCTCTTCCAGGAACCCAGAGTTTAGTTTGCAGCCCCCACATCAAATGGCTCTCAACTGCTAATACTCCATCATGTGAGAGGCCCCAAGTCTCTTGCTTCCACAGACACCTGGACTCATGTACACACAAACACACATGCACACAGGCACACACACACATACATTACAACAAAGAAAGAGAGATTTTTAATTAAAAATATGAGTTTGG
Source organism: Arvicola amphibius (assembly GCF_903992535.2). Classification (NCBI taxonomy): domain Eukaryota; kingdom Metazoa; phylum Chordata; class Mammalia; order Rodentia; family Cricetidae; genus Arvicola; species Arvicola amphibius. The sequence goes on along the minus strand of NC_052060.1, from coordinate 52,754,873 downwards.
AAAATAATTTTGAAATATATGATAGCTAGGGAGTCGTGAAATACGGCACAAGTAAGCTAGGCCGGACTATATCTACACACTGAAGAACTTAGTGCCCTGCAACCTTCATCCTCTTGCTATAGTGTGCTGGCAGAGGTTTCCGTCCTGCCAAGGCCTGCAATAAACAAACAGAAACTATATTATTTGCAATACTGTTTGGCCAGTAGCTTAAGCATATTTCTAGCTTGCTCTTACATCTCAAATTAACCCATATTTACTATTTCCTATTTTACTACGAGGTTTGTGGCCTACCACCAAGGTTCTGGCTAGTGGCTTGCATCTTTCTCCTCTGGCAGCTCCATAGCTTCTCACTGACTCCACCTTCTTTCTCCCAGCATTCTGTTTAATTTTCCTGCCTAGCTCTATTCTGCTAAGCCACTGGCTGAAACAGCTTTATTCATTAAGCAATAAAAGCAACACATATACCAAAGGACTTCTCACACCAATAGTGTATTAAAGTGATTTCTGATGGTGTGGTCATTTTATTTCAGTTTTATGTCATTATCAAATGATGAAATGGTGGATTTGGGTAAAGGTACTAATTTCCTATTACTGCTAAAGAAATTTCAACAAAGATGATGACTTAAAACTACAAAAAAATTACTATCGTATAGTTGGTAACACAGAAGTCTGAAAGATTAAGGTTTCCTTAATCTTGCCCATGGTACTGGCAGGGCTGTTCCTGTCTGGAAGTTTCAGAGCATCATCTATTCCCCTTTCCCAGCTTTTTCAGGCACCTTTCACTCCTAAGCTCTTCTTTCCAACTTCTAAGCCAGCCATCTCTTTAAACCTTTCATTAACTTTGGCGTCCTCTGGCTTACTAATGATCTTCACAGATAAGAAGCAGTGGTTAAATCAGGCTGCCAGGACATCCTAGACTAATCACCCCATCTCAGGATCCTTTTTGATCACATCCCAAGGATCATTATTATTGTGTGTGTGTATATATATATTTTAAGAATTAGGATGTGTATATTTCAAAGGGCATGTGGATAATAGACATTACTTCAATGTGTTCATTCAAGCAGCCCTGATGACCCCATCTTCTGTTGTCCAATGCTCCTGAAGTACACTATTTTGCTTAAGGGAACTAAGTGGAGAAGCAATATCCCAGGACCATATCAGGGGGGGCTTGTGCGGCGTCAGGACATGAGATAGAGGGGGGTGGAGACATGAGATACACCCGCTGTTCCTAAGCCCTTCTTTACTAATACATTGATGACTTAAGTGTCATCCAGGAGACACCTACAACAACTTTCTTCATTTTGAAGATGAAAAACATGCTAAAAGAACTCCCCTGAGGTCATAGCAAGGCTACACTAATCCAGACTATTGATACCTTTCCTGAAGCACTTATGCTCCCATCAGGCCTTAGTTCTAAAAGTGTTTAAATTTATCCTGACTCTATCATGATATATTCAGAATGCAATCTCATATCCCCCAAAACATGCAATTCTCACTTTAATTAAAATGAGTTTATATTCACTGCTATAATTTCATTGCTGGTCTTCAGGAGCCACTTAATAAAACCCTGTCCAGACTCGCTCAGTAGTCCTGTGCCCTGCTCTATGCCCCTCATTCTTCCCGCTCATCACTCCGCAGCTGGTAAAGATCTTGAAACAGATCATTATAGTCGAAATAACTGGAGGGCTTGAAAAGCTTTTGCATATCCTTATTGTTGTGAGAATGCATACCTGAAGTGTAAGCGTTCTAAGACATTGGCTGGACAAAGCTTCTCTGTTCATTCTTCTTTGCTCTGAGATTTTCTTCCCTCCCTCTGCTCTGATGATGACTACAAGACATGAGGCTTTCTCTATTACAAGCTAAGAAAGCTATAGAATCTATGTTTTTTTTATTATAGCATCCACAAATTCATCTTAATCCATGTGGCACACCCCTACACTCATGGCCACCTCTTTGATATTTTAGTGGAAATAACCATCTCAGTGTGAATGACCCCCTGAGGGGAAGTCGGTATTCAGGAGAGTAACAAGGGCTAAGGAAGGACCGCTGTGTACATTTTGAGAGGGATCACACCAATACCACATCAATTAATTACTTACCTCATCACACAGAGAATTAAGGGACCCAGTAAATCAGCCCTCCTCCTGAAGCCTGTTACTCTTCTGAGAATGCTGTAAAAGTTTGACTCTTTGCTTTTCAGGTTGCTATAATATCTGTGCAACTGGAAGGTGAGCCTTAAGAACTCAGCTGAGTTGAAACAAATAAAATGTTCTTTGTGGCAGTCCCTTGGTTCTCTGTGGGAAGCTGGGACAGCAACAAGGTGATCAAATGTACCATGTACCAGAGAAAGGACATACCTAAGACTGAAAGGATTGTGTTGACAAAAGAGAAAAACATATCAACCAATTTTTATATATATACAAAGAAAACATAATTGATGTTTTTCTCATGTCCTGTAGAACTGCAGAGAAATAGGGCAGAAACTACCATAGCAAGTGTGGAAAAGTAAAGATTCCCTGCGTTTGCCAGAGGTCAAGATCTGAATATGATTTTTTTTCTGAACCTGCAAACCTGAAGATTGCCTACAATCAGTAAACATTGGCCTAAAGGACTTTAGTTAAATCATAAGGAATTATAAAGGTTGGAACTGGAGTCAGTTCTAGCGGGCAACAGTATTATTGAGATATAACTTATTTGAGGATAGTCTTATACGTGTGATCTACAGGGAGTTCAAACATTCAGTGTCACTAATGTAGCTCAAAGATATTAAGAATCTTGAGACCAAAAACTACAAAGCAACCAGAAAACAACCATCAAGACCAAAATCAAAAGTAGCTCAGGGCACCATGACCTCAGAAAATGCCTGATACCTCTCCTGGGCTCTCCACAGTGCTTTATCTCCCTTTATGGTCCTTTCAAACTATTATATCCTTTTATTTTATTTTCTGAAGCCCATGAAAAGCATTGGAGAACTAGACCTCATAATTTACAGCACACATACATGTACACATGTAGAAACATACACACAAAAGCGCACACATGCATACACACATACATATACATATACACCTACTACCACCACGACTATCATGACAAGCACCCTAAGTATGGGAAGAAGAATCAAAACTCTATTTTGTGTCTCTTCCATTCTACAGGTTTTATGATGTCCTACTTTGATTGTGTGAAATTTCCCAGGCACAACTTTTCCTTGAGCCAAATGTTCTTGAACCAATACAATACAATTGGATAAATCAATCATTTTTTGATGTTCCCTGTCTTTGATCCAGAAATCAGACAATGGCAAAGTTGTCACAAAGATGGCCCATGTGTCCTAAGTGCTTACTGTGTAGATGTTCTGTTTTTTGGACTTTGAGAGGCTATAAAAGGAACTGAGAAATTCTCAGTAAAACAGGGATGTGAGCGCTGGTCTGGGAGTTAGGATATCTAGGTTTTCTTCCCAGCTTATTTTATCTGAGATCCATTGGACTCTGTAATGAAATCACATTCAAAACTTATGCAAGCCGGGCGGTGGTGGTGCACGCCTTTAATCCCAGCACTCGGGAGGCAGAGGCAGGCGGATCTCTGTGAGTTCGAGTCCAGCCTGGTCTACAAGAGCTAGTTCCAGGCCAGGCTCTAAAAAAGCTGCAGAGAAACCCTGTCTCGAAAAACCAAAAAAAAAAAAAAGAAGAAGAAAAAAAAACTTATGCAAAAGATCAAAATGTACAATAAATGATATTTAGAAATATGTTATAGACTATAAAGTAAGTATAATGTCAGTACTTGATGATTTTAAAGGTCAAGCAGAATAACCAAATGCATCACACAGACAATCTGGGGAACTGAGATTGCATCATGTGTCCAGATGTGCTTCCCATGTCTGATCCTATTCCTTCCATGTAAAAAAAAAAAAAAAAAAAAAAAAAAAAAAAAAAAAAAAAAAAAACATACTATTGGCTTTAAGAAACAAGACTGAACAGTTTAATACATGGATTGTCTATGAACACTCACAAATAAATACATTGCCAAATATAATAGCAAATAGTGTATTAATGGTCAACAAATACTGAAAGTCATGTGAACAAATTTTTGAAAATGCCTACCAAAAGAATCAAAATGGGGAAGGAAATACAGAGGGAGACGGAATGGAGTTGGAGATAACTTGGCCATTAAGGGTGCTGCTGTTCTTGCAGAGCCCAGGAGTTCAGATCCCAGGACCCAGGCTGGTTTGCTCACAACTATCTTTAACTCCAGCTCCAAAGCACAGAAAACCCTCCTCTGACTGACCTCTAAGGGAAGTTACATACAAGTGTGAATACACACACACACACACACACAAATAAATACATGATAAATCTGCAGACAAATGAAGTGATGAAACGAGAGGAGGAGTAGACACAGACAGGATGACGAGGACACACAGAGCTGCACCGATGAGAACCTGACAGTACGGAATGAGCCTTGAGTTCCTGGACAGCCTGGGTGCCAGCAAAGAGGTAGTAAAAGGCAATATTTTCCAAATCATACAAATGAAAAGCTTGATTGTGATAACAGATATTTAAGAGCCATAAACACCCAAGTGAAGCACTCTGCACCATGCCTGGACATCTGGTACAATCAGCAGAGAGAGATAAATACATGACAGAACTTTTGACCTAGTAGGGATTCAAGTAACTGACCAGTAGCATATAATTATACACAAACTCCAAGGAGAGGGAGAAATGGTGTCTTGGTGTTCCCCTGTGTGGGCGTTCCTGAAGGAGCTGGCCCCTGAGAAGAAATGCAGAAGGTAACTTTCTTGATCTTGTTTGTCATAGAGAATTTGGAGTTGTTGAAGTCATGGTGAGTTCATTTGAATTAAGATGAATTAAGGTCCTATGGCAAGGTTGTTAGCCAACTTAATGCCTTTGTTCAGTGAGCTTCCACTTTAGCCCATGCTAAATGCTTCCTCTGTGCTCCTAACCACACGGTTGTGTACTCGATGCAATGCAGTCATTTGTTGTTCTTTGCTTGCATTTGTTTTAGGGTTTGTGTTGGACATTTTTCTCATTGCTATTGAGAAATTTTCAGCAAAAGCAACTCTAGTAAAGAAGTGTGTGACTTGGTTCACGCTTTCAGAGAGGAGTCCATCATGCCAGGAAACGTTTGGTGGGAGAACAGTGGTAGGTGTGGCAGGAGGAGCAACGGGTAGCTGGTCACACAGAATTCACAGCCAGGAAGCAGATAGAGATGAGTGCTGGTACTCAGCCAGTTTCCTCCTTTTCCACTTTATTCGCATCCGCATACCAAAACCCCTGTGATAATGCTACCCACAATCAGGACAGGTCTCCTTTTGCAGTTAAACCTCTCTGGAAACCCTCATGAGAACACCCAGAGGTATGTCTTCTAGGTGATTGTGAATTCCATCCACTAATAATCAGATTAAGCATTGCAGTTTTTATCTCCCACAGGAAGAAAGTAAATTTTATGAAACACACAACACACACACACAAACACACACACACACACACACACGTCTATAGTACAGCCATGTTCTTTTAAGGTAGTGTAAACATCCAGATGTAAGTCCCATCATCACACACATCTGGCCTTTCATGCCCATGGGGGTTTGCAACAGTGTTCTTGAACTCTCTTTTGTATGTGTCCGAGGGAAGGGTGTGTGTTTGTTTGTGTGTGTGTGTGTGTGTGTGTGTGCACATGAAGATAGGAGTACATAGGCACGTGTGTGTACTTGCAAGTAGAAGCCAGAGAACAACAGTAGATATCTTCCTCAATTGCTACCCACCTCATTTTTCTGAAGCAGGGACTGTTACTGAGCAAGTAGGTTGCTGATTCAGCTAGACTCCTGGACAGCAAGCCCAGGGATCCGCCTGGCTCTGCATCTCCAGCACTGGGATTACAGGTGCCAGCCACATCCGCTTTTGACGTAGGGGGTTCAAACTCAGGTCATTATGCTTGTAGGACAAGCACTTCAAGGACCAAGACATCTCTCCCTGCTTTCATTAATCAGGGATGCTTTTTAAGACAGGTCTCAATTTGTAGCCCCAGACTACTGGCCTGGCATTCACTGTATAGCCAAGAGTGATCTAAGTACTTTGTCCTCCTGTGTCAGCATCCTGTGTGTTGAGAGTACACATGTGCCCTAGAATACATGGCTTCTCATGCTTTTAACCTTCAGCTATTTGGAGTCATCTCTGCCTGGCCCTATCTCTTGTCTTCCAATTCTTTCTCTTTGTTCTGGAAAGCTCACCTACATATGGGCTTTAGACCTCAACTTTTGCCTTCCGATGCAAACTTTGGCTTCGACCTCCTGCTTCATCGCCGCTTATGATTGTTCAAGGTAGATCTCTATTCCCTGCCATAAGCCTCTTGTGACCCAGATCCATGGCCTGATCCCCCAGCCATCTGATGAGAGGGAGGGGAAGAGAGAGAGAGAAAGAGAGAGAGAGAGAGAGAGAGTGGAGGGGGAGAGAGAGCGTTAGCTAACCCAGCACCAGCACATAGAGTAGATTCTCAATAAATATTTTAAATAATTTCATGAATCAATTTTTAAAATGTTCACTCTTTTTCTTTAGGCAGGTATGGAAGTTTCTACACAATGCACATCTATGAGCATTCTTGAGCAAAGACAGCATCCACTCTAGTGAGACCCACCCTCTAAATTCAAAGAACAGCTCCCCTGACCTCTACGGAGGCAGATTTCTTTGAGGGGCTCATGTACCAAGGGCAGAAGCTCAGACACGTGAAGAGAATGGCAAGGACGGCATAGGGTGAGAACCCTGTAACTTCCCTGTAAGTTAGACAAGGACTTATAATGAAAGGTTTGTGAGTTCAGAAAGCCCCGGGGTATTAGAAAAGACAGTTCAGCTTCCTGTCTGGGAAGAAATGACAGCTCTCCTCACTGGAATTAAGCTTCAGAAATTCTTGAGAAGAAAATAGAAAATTCTGTGAGTAAAGAAATTCTTTGGACCCACTGGAGGAAAACTGGCATCATGTGACCACGGCCCTGTGGGATCAGTGCCTAATGTACTGCCAGTGTTCAGAGGGGCCGGGCATCATCTCAGCAAGAATGATGGCTTTCTCACACCAAGTACAGCTGTGGAGGCTGTATCCACATCTGCTCACGGTGAATGACAGCCAGTCTACTCACCTCCCGCAACAATCATTCCCTACAGAATGTTTAGCTAGACCCCTTCTTTCAACTCTGCCTACATCCAGATGCCAGTCATCCTTAGGTCTCCTGTGGACAGCAGCAGCCAGTTTCAACCTGACTTCTTATGCCAGAACCCACTCTCCTCCGATGTGCTTTCCCCAGGCTCTACAATATGATAAAATCTTGTGGTCATATCCTCTCCCATTCAGAGTTTTACTGTGGCCCCTGTTGTGTGTAGAATAAAAATCAACCTGCCATGACATATGAAGTTGTTCATGAGCTGTCTGCCTCCACGAACCTCTTCTCTCTCCTTGGCATTACCCTCATTTCTGCCCTGCCCATTGCATGAAAGCACTATCAAATTAAATTTATATATATATTAATATGTATAATTAAAATATTATCTGAACCACCAAACTGTACTCGTGCCATTTCTTCTGCTTCAACATCTTTCCTCTCCTTCATTAGAGTAGGCCCATATTTTCCTCAATGATTTAAATCATCATCTGTATGTAGCAGTTTCTACTGATAAAGCCACTGACCTTTGGCAGGCTTTGACAGAAGCAGCATCTCTTTGCCTCCCTGTCACTCGGAGCTTTCTACTACCTGAGCATAGCCCTATGCATATGCTGGCCTTCACCAATCAGAAGTAAAGTCGGAGCTACATGCTGTTCTGAATTCATGGCCCATGACAGAACACTGAAAGCAAGACAGAGCTCCACCAGTATAAGGAGCCTCTAAAAGTCACCTTGAGTGAAAGGCATACAGCACCAGAGTGGTCCCTCAATAACCATGTATTAAAGAAATAAATACAAGAACCATTACCAAACAAGCAAGGAATGCATACAAAAACTCAGAGATAGGATAGGATAAAGTGGAACTAATGGGTAAAGACAGAACCTCACAACAAAGTGAGCCAGGAGCTTCACTGGAGTATCATCTGGAAAGTAGAATATTTCTAGAGAGAGTGGAGCTTTTGGAAAAAACAGCACACTCGTCGGAGATCTGAAAGATGGCTTCAGCATCTTCTACAAAACTCCAGGGTGTGATTTATTGTATCATTGACTGGATAAGGGAAGGAATGACCCTGGGGAATGATTTAATAGTAATATTCTCTAAGGATTCACAAATGTGTCACTTTTCTGTGCAAATGAGGGTTTGAAATAGAAAAAAAAGAGGCTGTAGATATAAATTATGCAGCATTTTTTGATAGTACGTCTCACAAAAAGGCTAACCTAAAGTAAGAAGAGGATTGAAATGCTTTTTGATTAAATAACAAATGAAGATTAATACTTAAGGGGTATTTTATTATATTTATGAGGACGGACACTTAAAAGAGAAAGAAATTCTTAGAAAAAATTTTAAGATTCATCATTGGCAATGATTTAGTTCTGTCGCTTGATGGCAAGAAACACAACAGGGCTGAAAAGTGGTTCGTAGGTAAAGTGCTCACTGGGTGACCATGTTCATCTGAGTTCAAATCTAAAACTGCGAGATGGAGACAGATGAATTCTCTGCGAGGACCTAGACAGTTAGCCTAGCAACTGGGAAGCACCAGTTGTGGTGACTCTGGTTTTGTCCTGAGAACATTCACGCTGGAATTTTATGAATATTAAATATGTAGTGATGAGAACTGCCCTTCGTGAAAGGGATTCGGCCTCTGGACAGAGGAGCTTTCCACTTCTTTCTTTGGGTCCTTTCTCTTTAACAGCAGGGGCTGGAGAGATAACTCAGCAGTTAAGAGCATTGCCTGCTCTTCCAAAGGTCCTGAGTTCAATTCTCCACCTACCTAGAAACAGTCCTGCTTTGTGTGATCAGTGCCACTGGGCACAGAAAGGGTGGGAGTCATACGTAAAGTCCCAGCTGGATGGTAGCTTAGCTCCACAAATCTGGTATAGTGAGGCAAAGAGGCCTAAGAACAGAGGTATTCAATCAAGTGAAGCCTGAGAAAGCAAGCAGTGCTGTTCGGTGTGCTGTGTCCGTATTCTACCTTCCTTGACTGCTTTCTCACAACATAGACAATCAGAAAGGTGAATCTGAGCCCTCCCACCACCAAATATTTTCCAGAATACATTTTTTTTTTTACTTAGAATCCATAATTTGTCTGAGGGAAGAAATATTCCAGACCCTGATCAGGTTTTTAGCTCAGAAGCCAGTGAAAGGTTAGCTCTGACCCCATGCTGACAGAACTCGCTTTGTTCCTTAGCCAAACTGCTAACGTAAGGCTGCAAACCTACGTAAAGGGTCCAGCACTACGCTGTCATCTCTGGTCTTGTTTGAAGTTGCTACAAACAATTTACAGGTTTCACTTTATCTCTGCTTTTAGTTCAGAATATTTGTTTCTCCAGATGAGTTGGGGAGCAACACTGCCTAGCCCAGAGCTGTGGTGGACACTGAGCATCAGAGTCGGGTTTTCCAAAGAGTGAGAAAGGCAAGGCACGTAAAAAAGAAGGCAGCCTCCGTCCACTGCAGCTCCAGCATTGGTCTAAAGCTTAAAGAGGACTTGGAGGACCACTGAGATCACCTCGTAGTGTGCATGTTACAAATTCAGCCTATTCATCAGTAAAAATCAGTGTTCTACTTCACATTAAATCTTGTCAATATGTAGTAAAACAGTATTTCAAACATCATGTGTGTTTTTATCTATACAGAGACTCAATTTGTGTCTCAATTTGGTTCATGAACTGTCTAGGAGTAGAGAAACCTAGCTAAAGACTGGTTATTCTTGCATTTGTTCTATCTCTGCTCTTGGATATGATATAACTAGATGCCTCAAGCTTCTGCCTTGACTTCCCCAACGATGATGGTAGGTAACCAGGAATTGTGAGACAACTAAACTCTTCCTCCCCTAAGTTGTTTCTTGTCCTGGTATTTTATGACAGCAACAGAAATGGAGCTAGAACAATAATTAACTCTGCCAAACTCTTCCCAAGTAACTCTGTCAGAGGTGGCATCATTACAAACTACACTATTCCCAGGGCACCTGATAAGTAATGGCTGATAAATGTGAACACGAAAAGTCCTGGTCCAATTTGGAGCAACTCTGCATGGCCACCCAAAGTCAAGAGTTCTGCATGGGTTGGGCTGAGGCCTATTGCGACTTTATCATAACTCGGATATTCCCATCATGTATTCCTGCCTCTTCCCAGTAAACTCCCTATATACACATTTCTACTTTATGGTCCCTTTCCAAAACAGCCCCACTCTGTTATTCCACCCCAGCACAAAAGACCTCCATGGAGTTCATATCTATAAGCTGTATTCATTTATAACATCACCTTAAAACATACTGATGAGGGCCCAAGGGCCTTGCCCTAGGCTGAATTTCACCCTAGTGCAGGGATTTCAGTGGCTTCAGTATACTTAGCACCATTTCTACTAAGGAGCTGACTAAAAACAGGCTTAGACTCCAAGCCTTAGAGACTAGAAGAAAAAACATTTGAGCATCCTATGTCTTCCAAATGTCTTAGATGCCACAAAGAAAACCCCAACTAAACCTTTAGTAACACAGAAAATTGTGTCTGCTACCTTTTCAACATAATAAGGAAGTGTCTCTTTTGTCCTGAATCTCTCTCGGCATAAAAGCATGCCCCAAATACCTTAGCACCAAGGAAACCTCAATGAGAACACCAATGTCAGTTACTTGGAAATGTTCTCTCACGTGAATTGGAGGGGCAAGACAGGTACAGAGAATCCAGTCCTTTCCACAGAGCATATCGGGAAAGGGAAGGGAAAGGCTGGACGCAACCTCAATCTTCGGGTCATGATTGCTGGGATGAAGCACCACGGCCATGGCCAAGAGCAATTTGGGAACAAATGGTTTCTTTCGCTCACACTTCCATGTAACATTTCATCATCAAAAACAGTGAGGGCAGAAATCCTAACAGGGCAGGAACATGGATGCAGGAGCTGAGGCAGAGGCCATGGGTAGTGTTGCTTCCTGGCTTGCTCTCCTAAGCTTGCTCAGCCTGCTTTCTTATAGAACCTAGGACCATCAGCTCAGGGAAGGCACCGCCCACAATGGTCTGGGTCCTCCCCCATCAATCCCTAATTAAGAAAATGCCCTACCACTGGACCTAGTGGAAGCATTTTACTCAATTGAGGTTTCTCCTTTCATATGACTCTAGCTTATATAAATTTGACAAGACTAGCCAGGACATCCTTCCAGGTGAGAGCTAGGATAAAAAAAAAAAAAAAAAAAACCTTGGGCAAAACAGATATGGGAAAAGAGACAGAGTTCTCAAACAGAGGATGTGGATCCACTATGCCTTTTCCTTTGAAGGAAAAGACTGATTCCATGTCAGAGAGTGCACTCCCTTTCCATATCCCATCTTCTTGACACAACGGAGAAAGACTGTGTCATACTCCAAACCCTAGGTGGCTTGATCTTGGCACAGTAGATAAAGTGACATGTAGGCAGAGTTTTCCTGTCCTGAAACCACGCTCAAATAAACACACTGAGACTTATATTAACTACAAGTGCTATTAAAGACAATAGCTCAGATGTATTACTAACCAGCTCTTACATTTTAAGTTAACCCATATTCCTTATTTACGCTCTGCCACATGGCAGTACATTTATTAGTATGGCACATTCATTTCCTGCTCCCTCTGTGCCTGGTTGGTGACTCCAGACTCTGCCTTCCTTCCTCCCTGCATTCTCATAGTCTGACTCTCCTGCCTAACCTTATTCTGTTCAGCTATTGGCCTGTTGGCTTGTATATTAAACCAATCACAGCAACATATATTCACACAGTGCAAAGGAATATTCCACAGCAGTGGCACTTAGTAATTCTACCCAGAGAGAAAGGAATTTGCAGACAGGAGAGTGACTTTCTCACATACTTTACCATATTTCACACATTGTTGAGAAGCCAGCGGAGAACTTCACACTTCATTGAAAATCCATTAAAATAATTACCAGGTCATTAGCATGGATTTTAAAGTACTATCTTTTAGACTCCCCCACCAAAGAAAACCCCTTGTCAGACCCTCTCCCCCAGCACCCTTCACAAATCAGGCCAATGGGATTTTAGTAAATAGCCTGGGTATATTAAAATGTGTTCTCATAGAAGAAAACTAGTCTGATCAAGCACAAGAAAATGGTGGCCATTAGATAGTAGGAAAGACGGTGATGCTGGAGATATGGCTCAGCAGTTTTAAGGGCACCTGATGCTCCTGCAGGGAACCCAGGTTCAAGAACTCATCAAGAAGCTCACAACTACCTGTGAAACCTGATCCAGGGGATAAGACACTCTCTTCTGCCATTATGGACTTTTGCGCCATGTCCATATAGACAAATCGGTGTGCACATGCAGATGCACAAGCGTGCGTGCGCGCGCGCGCGCACACACACACACACACACACACACACACACACAGAGAGAGAAGGGGGGGAGGGAGAGGGAGGGAGAGAGAGAGAAGGAGGGAGGGAGGGAGGAAGGGAGGGGGAGAGAGAGAGAGATGCAGATGAAAAATAAATGAATAAAATACGAAAAGAAATCAGTCTCAATGTACCTAAATTTTTGAAATTAGAAAAGGAAGTGGAGGAGTGATGTGGGAGGCTAGACAATGAACACCCAAATCCTATTAAATAAGAGAGAGAAGCTTTACTGTTGAATAACAATGCAAGTATTATGACTGTAGATTTTAGTAATTGCTTATATATTCTACAACAAACTAGAAGAGAGTTTAGAATCTCTTACCATAAAAATGATGTGTGTTTGAGGAGACAGAAATGCTGAATTTTCTGATTCAAGCATTATATAATATATATGTATGTATGTATACCAAATTTTCACACAGGAGTCAAATATAAATAGCTATACAACTTGTAATAAGAAAGAGGACAGACAAAATGATTCATAGGGTAGAGCTCTTTGTGTCAAGCTTGAAATCCTGAGTTCAGTTCTGGTACCAATATGGAAGGAAGGACAACTCTGGCAATTTGTCATCCAACTTCCATATTTGTTCTGAGGCACACAGCCATTTATCATCCACTTACCTCCATAGACACATATGCATGTGCACACACAACCACACACACACACACACCTCCTTTCCCCATGATGGCCAATCTCAGTTGTCAACAAATAAATAAATAGAAAGAAACAACAATGAAAAGGAGAAGGAAAGCACTGCTCGCTGCCCATGATCCAGTCCTGTCACCATGTATGGGACACAAAAGAACCACACACCCCACTTCCTCCTCCACTGTGTCGGTGGTCGACAGGTACAGTAGTGAGCAATGTCCAGTAGCATGGCTTCCGTACCTAGTGATGTACTTTATTAATAAATAGCTGAGTTCTTTTCTGACTTTTCCTCCCACATAAAACTGCTATGGCTTTCTAGAGCACAAGGCATGCATATGTTTAAATTTCTAAGGGACTGTCAAGTTTTTTTATAAAAATTAGTTGTGTCGATTTTACACCCGCACCAAGAATAAGCACCTGTGTTCTCATTGTTCCATTTCTCAGCAGTGTGCAAAATGATTATAAATTTTAACATTGACTATTATATGATGTGTGATATTCTCTTATCAGGATTCAATTGGTACTTGCCTAATAACCATGACACTAAGCATATTTGTATGCTTATTTGACAGTTATCTCTTTTTTGATAGAATGTTTATTCAAATTTTTACCACTTTTAAAATATATTGGTTTGGCTATTTTATAATTGAACTTTGAAATTTCTTCATATATTTTAGAAAAGTCTCTCACCAGGCACATGTCTTGCAACCATTTTCTTCTCATATAGATTTCTCATAATGTGTTTGAACAGCATCTTTCCATGTTAATGAAGTCCAATTAGGAAATCTGTTCTTTCATGAGACAAGAATTTCATGCTGCACCAAAGAACTTTATTTAACTTTAACACAAAGATATCTGTTTCACATTTTAAGTTTTGCCTTGAAGCCTCTGACACATTTTGAGTTGTTATTTGTATATAGTGCATGTCTATAAGTGTGAACCAAAGTTTTTCTCTCTCATGTGTGCAACTGTGTGTGTGTGTGCCGTGTGTGTGTGTGTGTGTGTGTGTGTGTGTGTGCGTGTGTGTGTGTTGGGGATAGGACTTTATGGCTAGGAAATTACTCTCACACAACATTGCTTAGGGGGACTTCATAAATTAATTGCTTTTATACCCTTCTTAAAGTAAATAAATTTCCACACCAGCACTCGGGAGGCAGAGGCAGACGGATCTCTGTGAGTTCGAGGCCAGCCTGGTCTACAAGAGCTAGTTCCAGGACAGGCTCCAAAGCCACAGAGAAACTCTGTCTCGAAAAACAGAAAAAAAAATAAATAAATTTCCACAAAGTGGGCTTGCTCATCTTCATCCAGGTCCCTGTGTCCTCAGACATAAGGCTGCTCCTTTTCTCTCAGTATAGAGAGGCCGCCTTCCAAATGAGTCAGGTTTGTTTCAGAAAAGAGGGTAAGAAAGGGTCATGGTGTTATGGTGCTGTTTTTTGTAATATCACGATAAAATATTTTGGAATAAGATGTCGAAAACCCCAGGTATAGTTTCTATGCATTTTGATGTAGGTGTGTCTTCTATCTATCTGATGATTTCATTGGATAATTAATAAAGAAACTGCCTGGCCCATCTGATAGACCGGCCCTTAGGTGGGTGGAGTAGACAGAACAGGAAGAAGGAAGTGAGGTAGATGGCTCAGTCAGATGTCATGCCTCTCTTAAGTTAGGCAGACTGCCGTGCCTCTCCTCAGAGAGATGCCAGATGCGATGAAGCTCCAGCCCAAGATGGACGCACGCTAGAATCTACCTGGTAAGGCACCACTTTGTGGTGCTACACAGATTATTAGATATGGGTTAGTCAAGATGTGAGGAAGAGGCTGAAACTAAGGGCGAGGCAGTGTTTAAAAGAATACAGTTTCCGTGTAATTATTTTGGGTAAAGCTAGCGGGGTGGCCAGGAGCTGGGCGGCGAGAAGCCGGCCCGCAGCTCCCCCCACTACAGAGTGGCGCTCAACGTGGACAACTGAATCCACAGAAAGCTTGAGAATGCTTGGGAAAGAATAGAGTAAAGCATGTTTTCTTGATAGCAGCAATTTCTCGGGTCTGAGCAAGCGCTCTCATCTAAGAGAGGCTTCCTGACTCAGCTTCAGCTGCAAAACCCTGGAGCTCTTTTAAGAGGTCCTGCCATGAAACATTTACATAGTGTTGATGAAAAACTGAAGGCGTGTTTTTCAGTTTTCAGCCATAGCAGGAAAAAGCTGTGCCGTTTTAAAATGCCAGCTTTCTGGGCCGTCCTGCCAGAGCAAACTCTTACTCTTTCAAGCAGGCGGTCCTGACTATGGAGCTTTTGATTGTTGTTTAACACTGTTGCAGCTTGCTTGCTGGCAGGGACCTTGAAACACCACAGAGTTGTGGTAATAAAAATGGCTCTAGCAAGTACCTCTGTCATGAGGCTGGAAAGCTAAGAAATGGGCTGGATCCAGCTGCCAAATTCACAGCTTTATTCCTGCCGATATTGTTTGGTAAATTAAAGACTCATGTCGTCAGAAAAAGAGAGATATACAGTAAAAGAAAGATTCAAAGTCGAAGAAAATGTCTAAATTATTTAGGATGTGTTAAAAATATATACAGGCTAAAGGTTAAAGTTCTTAAAAAAAAGGAAGCAGTTTGTTGTGGTGGTACACACCTTTAATCCCAACACTTGGGAGGCAGAGGTAGATTGACCTCTGTGACTTCAAGGTGTGGCAGCACACACCTTTAATCCCAATGCCTGGGAGGCAGAGACAGACAGATCTCTGTGAGTTCAAGGTGTGGTAGCATACACCTTTAATCCCAGCACGTGGGAAGCAGGGGCAAGTAGACCTCTGAGTTCAAGGACAGCCTGGTCTATAGAGTTATTCCAGGACAAAGATATACAGAGAACCTGTCTCAAAAAGTAAAAGTAAAAAATAAACGATATAGAGGTTAAAATAAAGCCGCATAAAGATGGAAAATACACAGAGAACCTTGATACTGTATGCTATTATGCTCTCTTTGAATTGTTTGAATGCTGAGGAAGGAGCAACAGCTGCTAAAATATATTTGTTTAAAAATGCTGCTGAACTAATCCAAGAAAGATATTTTGAAAATACCTTGACTTCAGAATTTGGATCTAAGGATATGATACTTTGGAAAAGAGATTCTTCTTTTGTTTTTACAGAAAATGAGACCCTATGGATTGCATCTATCCCAATATGGTATGATAGACCACGCCCTCCTGAAGGTTGTTGTGAACATCCTCAAAAAATTACTTTACGCAACTGATGACTGAGATGAACATGGTACACAGCTTACACCATAAAAGATCGGATTAACAGCGTCCCCATTCAGCAGGAAGCAGTTTGGAGAGAAATAACTGCGCCCATATTCCCAAATATTGTTTATAAGTGTTCTTTTACATTTAAAGGGGGATATAATATGGAGATGAGTAATTTTGCATTGATATGGATTTGGCTTTAGTGATTTAAATTTAAGGTCAATTTTGTTATATGTATATGTATTTCTGATATTGATTAATGTATTGTGATGGTGTAGTTCATTTAAAAATGTAATGTATATAGGTTGTTAATGGATAGTTATCAATATTAGTAAAACTTGTAGTTATGTTAGATTTTCTAGCTATATAGAGATATATTTAAGTTACATAGGCATTCTTCATATCTTTCAAAGACTACAGAATATCGCATTTTAGATGTTTTAATAACTTAAGGCTTTTCATGACAATGAGACACGTCAGCTCCTGGCAGCACCAATCTACTTAAAGAGGAAGATGGGCATCGAAGAGGCTACTTATGGAGTTTGTTAGCCATTTGGGCAAGAAACTGCTCTTGCCTGGACTATTGCATAAACTGAACACAGAGAACCCTCAGAGAGAGGACTGCTGAACTTGCCTATAGGTGAGATGTTCCTTCTGGGTTCCTGATTCATGAAAGAGTCTGCGAGACATTCTGCAGGACACAGCAGATAGTGACTGAACTGTCTTTGAAATTTCCTTCTTTATGGAAATGTCTGCTGGAAACTATGGGCCTGAAGGCCGAAGATGGATGCCCCAACGGTACAGAGGAATTTTGGGTGACTGTCCAGGCAGCTAGATGTCTCTGTCATTTCTAGAGTTTTGTAAATTGCATATTTCTTATTTACTTAGGTAATATTGTGTTCTTCTGGAGTCTTTGATGGAGCTGAAGAATAGATAGATAGTTATAGTTGTTTTCCTTTGTTATGATAAAATATAAAGTAGATATAAATATTGTAACTGTAATTTTTGCATGATAACTGTTTTGTTATATGTAATTTTACTATGTTAAAGTGAAAGCTTTTCTTTTTTGTTTAAACAGAAAAAGGGGAAATGATGTAGGTGTGTCTTCTATCTATCTGATGATTTCATTGGATAATTAATAAAGAAACTGCCTGGCCCATCTGATAGACCGGCCCTTAGGTGGGTGGAGTAGACAGAACAGGAAGAAGGAAGTGAGGTAGATGGCTCAGTCAGATGTCATGCCTCTCTTAAGTTAGGCAGACTGCCGTGCCTCTCCTCAGAGAGATGCCAGATGCGATGAAGCTCCAGCCCAAGATGGACGCACGCTAGAATCTACCTGGTAAGGCACCACTTTGTGGTGCTACACAGATTATTAGATATGGGTTAGTCAAGATGTGAGGAAGAGGCTGAAACTAAGGGCGAGGCAGTGTTTAAAAGAATACAGTTTCCGTGTAATTATTTTGGGTAAAGCTAGCTGGGTGGCCAGGAGCTGGGCGGCGAGAAGCCGGCCCGCAGCTCCCCCCACTACAGCATTTTGTTCTTCAGATTTGTCCCTAAGCATTTCGTCTTCTCTGTCGTGTTACTAATGGAGACTTTAAAATATTTGTTTCTGTTGTTTGTTGGTACTACACAGAGCAAACTTGATTTAGTACATTCTTTCTGGCAGTTTCACTAGGCCTCAGTCTTAGTTCTCACACAGTTTATCAGTGTTCACCTCATTTCCACATCAATAACTACACCACGGGGTCCACACCTTCTCTTTCAATATGTCTGCCTTTTGGGTCTTTTTCTTATCTTGATCACTGGCTAGAACCTCTAGAATAACAATTAGTAGAACTGGAACTTAAATACTGCCCAGTAGCCTTGTGAGGACATCAGTTAATACTGGGGGGGGAAATCCTTTCTTTCAAAGCGACTAGAAGTTACACAATTCTGTCATCACAGAATGTTAAAAATGCGAAGACTGGAAAACTTCATAACCCTTGACTGTGGGGTAGAGCCTTCAGAAAAGATTAGCTGAAGAAGAAGGGGATACTTAGCTTCAAACAAATACCACCCTCATCTTGTCTAATCAATCTTACAGAGCCTGAATAAATTAAACCATTGCAGGCAAATTAACTCTTAGTACATTAGATTTGTGAGGACTCCAGCTAGGTGTGGGTCTGGCAAGCTTAATAATGTCACCAGGCGGTGTTTGAGTGAAAAGCTAAAGAATATGACAGAAAGCACTGTAAAGTCGGAGTCGTTCGGATAATTTACAGTTCTACCCTGTTCCAACACAGTTAATAAATGTTGAGTAGCTGGATAGGAACTGCCAAGAGCTGCAAGGAGGATGAGGAGGAGTAAGAAGGAGATAATGGGAGGACTTGAAAGCTATTTTAAGATTTAACTTTGACTAACGTGGGAAGCCCTGAAGAAGTGTTGAACAGAAAAAAAAAAAAGTAGCGTCATCTGCCTTGAAGTAAAGGTTTGAGGTAAGAATGGAAAGCCTCAGAATCTGAGTGCAGAGGAGCATCTGGAAAGTACGGTGAGAGGTGAGGGCAACACGAAGGCTGTTAGAATCCGTCTCACCCTGGACTTAGTCAAACTGAGCTAACAGTGCTTGCTGATGGATCTCGTGTTCAGTGTAGAGTTTCACCTTGAAAGTCATGAAACCCACCCCTAGCACGAACTGTGTGGCCATGTTTAACACGGAGACAGGTGAGCAGTACTTAGCTTAGTAAGTCCTCTCTGCAGAAAAATTTAAAACACTGTTTTTAAAAGGTGGTTAATGTTCTCCGCTAACAGCCAAAGAGATACAGAGCCTGGGGTTAACAACCTCAATCCTTAGAGACTTTATTTCAAGGATTCTAACTTACACTCACCGGTTAGCTGTCACTTCACCTACATCACAATACAGTCATTGAGATGTTGGTCTGAGCGAGGGGGCGATGAAGAAAAAGAAGCCTAGAGGTCTAAACCTAGTAATTTGTCCCCCGTTCTCTTCAGCATCAACATCCCCAACATTCAATTTTCATGACCTTTGTCCATTTTAAGTTGAAGTATGTCTCTTGGCTTCTCATACTGACCTTGACCCAAGTGTGAGTCCCTGTGTGACAGGCCTGCATTTCAGGCGGCCCTTTTCCTCAGCAAAAGCTGCTGTCAAGCCGGGCGGTGGTGGCGCACGCCTTTAATCCCAGCACTCGGGAGGCAGAGGCAGGCGGATCTCTGTGAGTTTGAGACCAGCCTGGTCTACAAGAGCTAGTTCCAGGATAGGCTTCAAAGCTACAGAGAAACCCTGTCTCGAAAAACCAAAAAAAAAAAAAAAAAAAAAAAAGCTGCTGTCAACTTTGTTCCGCTCCCCCATTTGTAGGCACTTTGGGGGAACCAAATACGCCTCAACCAGAAGCGGAGAGTGAAAGTCTTGCCTTTTTCTTTCCCATGCACACACCTTATCTTCGTCTCAGTTTTTAGAAAATCAAATATCATTTGGTTTCTAAAAATATTTATCTTGGAGCTTGGGGTAAATTCCTAGTTGATGAGAAACCGTTGTTCCAGAGAAAGCAGGGAATAAACCTCCCAACTGCTCAGACATTCTGAGCAATTTCAGACATTCAGTTAGCAAAGGCGGCCTTCAGCTCTCTGTGGCCTCCCCCGTCTAATTGAAAGC
Organism: Arvicola amphibius; assembly: GCF_903992535.2. Taxonomy (NCBI): domain Eukaryota; kingdom Metazoa; phylum Chordata; class Mammalia; order Rodentia; family Cricetidae; genus Arvicola; species Arvicola amphibius. Next base: position 52,734,805 of record NC_052060.1, on the reverse strand, counting down.
CTTTGGGAGAAGATCTTACCTGGAAGTATTCCAGGAGGAAGCCAGAAAAGGCCCAGCGGGAACTGCAATGGCCTATTTTCAATTACCAATCAAACCGACACTCAGTCACTGAGCCAAAGGAGCCAGGAAAGTGGTGAGCTGATATTTATTCCCACAAAACGTCTAAATATACACTCTCTTGAAAGATTATTCGAAACCTGGTGACCAATAAATAATTGTGAGAGCCCCAAACATTATTTGAACTACCTTAGCCTTAGTTACTCTATGCTTGGTGGTCATCCAAAGAACAAAAAGCTCCCCAGTACGTAGGAGTGGAAATACCTAACATCCAGCTCTCCAACATCTAGTCTGAACATATCAAGCAAGATTCCTGAGACCTACAAATGTGTTAAGATTTTCCTTTTTTATATATATTTTTTCTGTCCACTCATATTGCAGTGGGCTTTTTCCATGAGTTTTGCTCCAACAAGAAAATTTAATGACCTTCCTCTTACTCCACATTTTAGAAGCTAAATCCACAGCCTATATATAATGCCAGCTGAAGTGGCTACAACCTGAACCTGAGCAATATGAATTGTTAAGTATTACAGCTCCAAGTGTTTAGTTATGGTTAATTTATAACTAAACACACTAGTATTTAGTGGAACAAAAAGGTCATTAGTGTCTTCCTAGGAAGCAATTAAATTAACAGCTAATAAGCCATTCATCAAATCACAAAACAGATGCTGAACTTTTCTGTAGGAAATCAGATTCTATAATGCAGGAAAAGAGCTAAATTCAAAACACAGCAAAACACTCCAACCTCCCTTCAGTTTCTCTCAAAACAAAAGGAAGCAAAAACTCCACCTCTTTCATCTGTAGCCAGAGTCCTGGAGCTCCTTACATTACAGAGAAGCTCAAAGAGAACAAGGAGCTGAAAGAAATCAACCAGAACCATTCTCCAGACTTACTCATGGAGTCGTATTCCCTCTCTGCTACCACCCACCCACAGGGCTTTGCTCATTCACTATGTGCAATTCTTTGGCTCCAATTCATGAGAAGTAAGATTATTGTCATATAATGAAACAGTAAGTTCAAATGATGTGATATGAGCAACCATAGTAAGTGATGCTCATGCTTCCCTAAAAATAACCTTCAAATATAATGGCATTTGGGAGAAAATATTTAGAAAATAATGTCTAAGTGCACATACTCTGTCTTAGGTACTCAGATCCATTAGCCTTCACCTGCTTCCAAGAAGCAAATCCCAGGGAACGCGAGGGGCTGGCGAGAACATAGAGTGTTCAGCTTACTATGGACATTGGAGACAGAAAACAAATGGGATTCTGGTCTAAATATCGCTATTTATAAAGCAATTGACATTGGGAAATGAGTTTAATTTATTTAAGCTTCAGCAGCGTCATACTTTAAGCACAAATGACACTTAACTCCTTCGCAGTTTTAAAGACTAGATGGGGAAATGACGCAGCGGGCATTAGAGGTCATATTCATATTTCAAAGATTTGAGGTCTCTTGAAACACAGGAGATAACTCTTGATAATGTAGCTAGCACCCCAAAATTCCTGTGAGTAGACTGCCCACTTGCCGATGGGCAAAGGGGAGAAGGTCGTCATAGAGCAGGCTGCCAACTGAAGCTTGAAGTAGCCATTACTGTCAGCTCATGGTGACTATGCTTTCTCAATCTCCCGCTCACCTTTCCCACTGGCTGAATCAAACATTGCCTCTCTCTAAGGTGGCACATAGGACTCATTCCCAAGTACACAGAACAGGTTGGGAGACTGATGAAACCAGGACCCAAATGGACTGACAGGTGACAGCTAATGCAAATTATAGAGTCTAGTTGAGCTATGTCTTAATACCAAAGCTTCCAGTCTATGTGTCTTGTGGTATAAAGTTGCTTTAACATTTAATAGTTTAAGAAAGAGACAACTATTGCTTCCAAACTATATGAAATACAAAGTCGTGCTAAATAACTTTTAAAAGCTATTAAGGGTTTGGATACTTTGTCCACAACCAAATTCAACAGCCAAGTTTATGCCGGGCTCTACACAGTCTCTTGCAGTCAACAGGCACTGATTAGTTGGTGCTGTTAAGATCTCCTTTAGCACTTAAGCTGTGCTTGCAACCTCACACACACACTGGCTTTCTTGCAGAAACCCAAGACATCACCTTTGGGTCTGAGCAAAAGTTCACTTTCTCGGATAAGTATTTAAGGATGTAGTTACGCCTGACCATCTTTACTGCTAAGGCCCTTTTAAAACGTGATATGGATGGTGGGACTCCAGGTCTGCTGTTAACTCTGCATGGCCGTGGAGCAAGCTACTTAGCCTTGTTTCCCTAGCTCGCTTCCTCACCAGTAAACTGGCAAAGCTAAGAAAGGAATACAAATTGGGTAGAACAATCTCTAAGGTCCCCACTCCAAGTGTCTATGTATTTATCAGGTTTTTACAAGCTATGAAAGAATTGGGCTGTACATAATCCTGCAGCCATTTCTCATAGCAGGTTTCCCCTGTCAATGTGTTGAGAATCAAGTTTGACATTGATTAGATTATGACTAATTTTTCCCCTTTTGCAACCCTTTTACCAAGATAAGCTGATCCCAATACACATATCACACATAATCAGAAATCAGGCAAAAGCCCTGCATATAATCGAAAGATGAGGAAGGAATTGTGGGATGAAGAAGTAAAACTAACTTTTGCTGAATGTTTATGTCATGCCAGATGCTACAACTAAATGTATAGGTTTTAAGTGATTCAGTCGTGAAATAAATGAAGAAACAGAACAGCCACCCAAATGTTTCATAAACCAGAATGTTAGGAACCAGTTCTCCGAGGATGCCTAACACCGTGTCATGGTTTGCCAAAGGGTAGTGTGATTGTCTTTCTCTTTGCAAACGTCCAACACTGGACAACAGTCGGGACAGGTGACAGACTGAATAACTTCTCTAGCACAGAAGACAGAGGTCTTCACTGCTGATGAAAATTCTAATCCTTCATGTCACAACTGTGGCCCAGATGTTTGTGTGTAGGCATGGCACCCACTTGGGCAGTCCTCACATTGTTCCCACAAGCGGGAGGATCAGGAAAGAGGATGGAGGAGCTGAGGCCAATAGAATACTCATACTGGAGGCTATACCAGAAAAAAAAAATATCATGTTTCTGACCCGGTGATCTCATGATGACTGCACAGCGAAAGGAGAAAAAAAACCCCTATGAAAGTATAAGAAGCCAAACATGTGACCCTCAGAATTCGTTTCTCCTGCTAGAGCTTTGTTCCCAGTATAAATGAAGTTTTGTTTCAGAACTTTCGTTTTCCTGATTTTTTGCTTTTGAAAAGTATTTTAACTGACATCTCTTAAAGTTTCTTTACAATTAATCTAAAACATCTTTACTAAGTAACAGAAAAGGGAAAATTGAAGGAAAGGGGTTTTTCTGAATGTGTTGTCCATTTCTTGGGCAATTTTGTTTCAGCTTTTTAGAACTTCATACACAAGCACTATCTACATCATTTCCTTCCCGTACTTCTCCCCAACCAGGCTCCTTCCATGTTTCTCCACTCCCTTCCAAGTTCATGGCCTTTTCTGATTTTGTCGAGACCACCAGACATCTAAATGAAGATGTGTTTTTCACTATTAAGATAGCCTGTTGGACTTACTGATAAGTGGAAATCAATGGGGAGGTGAGAGGATGGAACGAGTGGACAGAGGGGAAACTGTGGTTGGGATGTCTTGTATGAGAGAAGAATCTATTTTCAATAATAAAATAATATACTGAAAGAAGGCAAATTTAAGTGCACTTAAATTTGGAGGAAAAATCATTATTGTTTTGAATTTGTAATAGAAAATCTTCAGCACATCTGAAGAGCCAAGAAAGTTCTTTGGAAACAGGATTAATGTAACATTTTTTTTTGGTTAAGGACAGATGATTTAAATATGTGTCTATTAATGTCCTTCAAAAAAAAAAAAAAGACAGGCTAAAGAGCAAAGGGAAGAAAATTCTGGTAAAGTCTATAAAACTATTCAGAAAACTCTCTAGAGATTCTTGGCTCACACCAGATGTGGTTAGATTCATCTTGCACATGCAATGTTAGCATCTTAGAAATATCAGAAATTAGATTTTGTCAGTGTTTAAGCCAAAATAGCAAACTTGCTCTATGTCGCTAAAAAATTCCCCTTCTGGAGGACCAATCAGAAACTAAGCTAGAGAGCTTAGCATTTACATCATGAAAATGTCTGTGCATTTAAAGAAACACATTCAGTCTGGTAAATGGCTGGCTCAAAATAACACAGTCCGATCCTTCACTGCTCTGTTTTCTATTAGACAGTGCAATATTAAGGCTTTTTGGCACAGACTTCCGCAAGAAGCAAATACACAATTTCCATCAAGTGCCAGTCGTAACGTCTCAGTCATTTTCAAGAAAAGCTGCACAACAGGAGTGATCTACAGTGAGATACTAGGCTCAGAACCTGGCCCCAGTCATGGGACTGTCACACAGGAATCCAGTCACTGATCTCAAGCCAAAGTTTTAAAGAAATTGGTAACAGCATCTGGGGTATTCTTTATTGTCACTCCCTAAACTCGCTGAAGCTTACTCTGTATTTTCCAATATAAGAAGCCAGTTGGCTTAGCAGTATTAAATCCCAGCATTAAAGGTCCTAGAGTTAGAGAGTGATGCTCCATCCATGTGTCTGTTGATTTACAAGGAAAGTTGAGCAAAGATTGAATACCATAGTAAAGGGAAATGCTATAAACAGCCAAGAGGGTTCAAAGTTCAGGCTCTGTTACTTAGAAAAGGTGTCGCCTTTACTTCAATTTTCTCATTTAAGGAAGATAAGATGATAACGGAAACAATATCAAAAGATGCTTTGAAAATGCAATGAGTTAATATATGGAAAGATGTTGACTGAGTTTTCTGTCCCACCCAGTCCGTGTTCTGCCCGGTTACCGCAGTCATTAAGTCCCAAAGAAACACACAGAGGTCTACATTAATCATAAACTAATCAACCTAGTAGATCAGGCTTTTCTTATTAATTAATTCTTACATCTTAAAATAGCCCATTATTCTTGTCTATGTTAGCCATGTGGCTTGGTACCTTTCTTGGGAAGGCAGTCACATCTTGCTTCTTCTGCGGCTGGGTCACAACTGTGGACTGTGTCCTCCTCCCATAATTCTTCTGTTCTCATTGCCCTGCCTATACTTCCTGCCTAGCTACTGGCTAGTCAGCGTTTATTTAAAATACAGACCATTGTCCCACAGCAGAAAGATTAGGTTGGGGCTTGTGTACTGTAAAGCAGGATCTAAGTGGGAGCAAATATGACCAAATGTGTCCTTCTAGAGAGAAACAAAGGTTCTTGCAGACAGAAAAGAAGACACAATAGGAGAGAAAGCATAATGAGAGTGCGGGGGCCACCACTCAAACTGTGCCAGCAACCAACAGAAGGAAGCAGCTGTGAAAAATGGACTTCTCTCTAGAGCCTGCAAAAAGAAAACAACCCAGGAGAATCCTAACTTCAGAAAACTAACATTGCTATCAAGGTCTGGTCTCCTGAACACAAGGAAGGCCAATCTCTTATTCTGAGCCACCGAGTTTGTAGAAAGTTGTTACAGAGGTCAGAAAATCTACCCATAATCATAAAAACAAGAGATTAAATGTTTTACCCAGCTCTTCCCTCTCCTGTGCCCATGACTTTTGAAGTTTGGCTTTGCAGTTTTTTCTTCTAGAGGGCATATACCCACCCCACTAATGGAATTCATCTTGCTAATCAAATGTAAGTAGATGTGACATTGTTTCAGCTCCAGAACCAGGTCACCCCATGTCTCTATTCTTCCCCTATTTACATATTTTTGTCTTCTTTTTTGTTTTTTGCTGTGTGAACATTCATGTGAATATTGTATGTGCACATGCATATATCCATGTCTGAATGTGCATGTGAAGATCAGAGGATAGCCTTTGTACTGCTTGTTAGGTACTGTCCACATTATTTCTTTGAGACAATGTCTCAGATTGTACTGACTCACCGGATAACTAAGCTAGCTAGGCGGAGAGGCCTCATGGGTCTTCATTCTCTTGGTGTTGGGACTGCATTAACGCGTCAGGAAGCCTCGCTTCTTTTCACTTGATTCCAGCTCAGGCTCTAATATACCTACTGAGATATCTGAACTATCTTTGTTGTGGGAATTCATTCAGCCAATACCTTTCGGGGTACCGGCCCTTAGGGCATGGTCTGAGGCACTCCATATGGACTGACAAGCATGGAGAAGAAACAAGCTCACTCTTGGGAGGTCGGAGTAGAAGCAAGCTTTTGCAGTTGTTCACATCTTCCCAGGGCTGAGTGGCGGGACACGGTGACTTCCGCCTTGCCCAGTATTCTGCAAGTCCAGGTTTTCCCTTTGAATCCCATTTCCTTTGTATCCCCACAATAAAGGCAATTTGGAACTCTTGCGATACCTCTCGCTTTGCGTTTTTCTACCTCTATTTCCTTCGTTTCCGGCTATTTGTAAAAAGGACACACCACAGACAATCTATGAGGAGCAGTAGTACAAATGCGCTGAGAGAGGAAGTGAAGTAAATTGAGAGCCTGCAGCCAAACGTCAACAAGACGAGCAAGTGAAAAATAAGGGGCTCTAAGTTTTCATTGTACAGCCGTCCGTGGCTGCTACATTCTTACTGCAATTGTGATGGGGTGCATAAAAATAAAAGTAATGGTTTTTGTGTTAATCTGCCAACCTTTTAGACAGTCTAGTCTAAAATAGGATTATGCTGCTCATCTAAGAAAAAGTAAGAGACAATGTAAGCAGTCCATCTCGTGACATAAACTATAATGAGTGAGAGTCTCTATTTAGAATGTGGCTTAGAAGATTTAGTGATTGCCATCTACTTTTAAGAAGCCAACACTGGACAACGGTGTGGGAAAGGCTTTCGATATTCCTCTAGTATTCTAGCTGCGTTTATTTCCCTTTTATTAAATATGACTCTCCTCAGGTTCTTTCTAGGTTGAAATTATGATAAACTGTTATGAGGAAGAAAGATATAGTGACTTCAGGATCTCTGGACTAAGAGGTAGCAAGTGCAGTGATTCAAGTTTTACCTCAACTTGGTTGGGCTACAAAACCCAATTATCAAATTAGTCGCTAGTGTCAGTGTGACTGTGAAATACATGGAGATGAGGTTGCCATTCAGAATCAGTCAGCTTTTAAGTAGAATAACCTTGGTAATGCCTGGTGCCCTCATTAGCCCATTGAAAAGCTGAAGAATGAACACTGGAGTTTACAAGAAGGAAGAATGCTACCTCAGTTCATCAGCGTGATTCCTGTGTAGCTCCCAGCCTGCTGTTTCTTCCTACATGTTTGACTCTAATAGTTCCCAAAACCTCACTATGCAACTCCTAACTACAAATCTCTTCAAGTGCATTAATCAATGTGTACATCATTATTAATAATTTTGCATAAATCAATTCATTATGTTCCTTATATGGCAAGAGATTTAAGGATTGCATATAATATGTGTAAGAATGAAGAGTTGTGTATATGTGTATTTTTATGTGCATGTGTGCATGTAATTGTGTGTGTATGTGAGGTTAAGCCCTATTTCATTAGATATTCCTGACTGATGCAGTGGTTCAATTTGTAGTAATGGGTAACAACCTATCTTGGGAAAGGAAGAATGTGATTTCATATTTGAGTCAATACAAGAGAGCCATAACTCCTGCCAGGCCTTGCCCCTAGACACTCATGAGTCCCACAGCTACCTTTTTTTCATTATCCCCACTATCAGAACACAACTACCCCTAGATGTTTTTGTTCCCTAGATTGTGTTTTTCATTAGAAAACAGCTACCTTACCCAACATACTAGGATCAATAAGTATGCATTATTCCATTTAGGACTCTGAGCTGCTGGGGTCATAGCTTATTTGTAACATAGACACATTAAGACACTAATGAGTGTGTGTGTGGTACTGCCCCATAAAGATTGACACTCATCAGCATGATCTCAACAAGTTAAGCATGCCTCATTCACATCTGTTAGAACAGCTCTTTGTTCCACAGTACCTATATTGTATTATCTAATAGAAAGTTCTGCCTTCTCTTCCTTGTAAACAGTACACAGACTCTCAGAGAGAGGGTAGATTTAAAGGTCCTCTTGTCCATGTCCCATCTTATTCTTGGATTTCTTCTCTAGCACCATTAATTAGCTGGTGCTTGTCCAGCATCTCCTTGAAAGACCCAAATGATGGGAGACTCCCTATCAATGGAAGCCATCTACTCTCATAATTGTAACCATAATCCCAAGATTCCTAACTTCCATGTCTTTCATGTGTTCTAATACTAAGCAGACCAGACCCTTCTCTTGATTCTGAGATTTGGTGAGACCAGGCATGTTCATGGTAGTGTGGTGTTGTGTTTCCAGATTCTGGTGTTCCGCAGAAAAAAAGAAATAATTCTTTCAACATAACCATAAATTCAATATTTGTGGCTCCACCCCTCCCACTTCCTCACTCCTGAGTTGCCCACAGCAGATTCAGATTTTCCAATTTATATTATTTTCTCTTTATTTCACACAAACCTTCTATTCTTTTTGTTTGTTTGTTTTCTTGTTTTGTTTGTTTGTATTTCAAGACATGGTTTCTCTGTGTAAAAACCAGGCTGTTCTGGAACCCACTATGGAGACCAGGCTGGCCTTGAACTCACAGAGATTCAGTCTGCCTCTACCTGTCCAGTGCTGACATTAAAGGTGTGCACCATCACACCTGGCAAACTTTCTCTTCTTTACAAAACTGTTTTTATCTAAGGAATGGGTCTATGCTTAACACTTTCAAATGCCCTACAACAAATGTGTAACTTAAATAAGAAAATAAGCTTTTACCCTCTGCCTTCTAATGGTAGAATACACCATAACAAGTCAGAAAAGGATCTCTGAGGTGAGGCATGAAGAGCAAGAAGGAAGTTGAGATTAAATAATAGCCCAGGGTCACTTACTTCATAAGGATTGCAGATATTTGCTTTTCTGTGTTCTCTGTGCAAGTATGCTACACACAAGGGGATGAAGCCACAGGAGTATGGGGCGGGTCCTAAAACCTTGTTTCCACTTCTGAAAGGAGAACGTCTTCTGAGGTCAGTCTCTAACCTGATTTTAAAAAGGTTGATAAGCTCTAGCGCAGCTTGAGAAGTCTCCTTCCCTAATCTTTAGCCACGCTAGACTGAGGCACTGTCACAGACACGCAGATATGTGTCTCCTAGCACAAAAGAATGCTCGATGCCTAAAATGTGCTGTTCTGTCTCATTGCTGACTGATTTTTTTTTCTAGAATTTCAAGGCAAACCTCTGTAAAAGTAACCTAGCAATAGATGCACTCAGCCAAGGATTTCCTTTCTCATGCAAGCATTTTCAATGTCATAAATATTAATAATGAAAGAAGACCCCTCTGACTGCAGCCTGTTTGGTCTAGAATTTCAATTTACCCAAATTCTTTTGGATCTCTCTCTCTCTCTCTCTCTCTCTCTCTCTCTCTCTCTCTCTCTCTCTCTCTCTCTCTTTCTCTCTCTCTTTCTCATATGTGTGTGGGGGTGTGGGGGTGTTTATATGTATAATCTATGAACATGAGTGTTTGTGAGTACAGATGCCTGTGCTTACATGTGAAGGCCAGAGGAGAGCATCAAATGTCTTACCCTCTTGTTCTCTTCTTTTAGGCAAGGTCTGTCACTGAGCCTGGAGTTCATACTCTTCATTAGGTTATCATAAGACAGATAGCTTCAGAGATCACCCTGCCTTGCTCAGAGCTAGAGTTACAGACACGTCCAAGACCATACTTGATATTACTTGGGGGACGAGCTCTGAACTCTGGTCCTCCTATCCTCGTATTTGCATGGCAAGTACTCTAAACTAGAAAGTCATCTGTAATGGTCTGTCCAGTTCCTTTAAGAGACAAGTCCCACCCACTCTCTCTCCTCTTCTTTGGCTTCCAGCCTGAGCCCCTTTTTTCTGTCTCTCTCCCAAAGAGGTAGCTGCTGTCACAGTTCCTCTCCTCTCTCCTTACCCGTCACCCGCTGCTCTTCTCTCTCTCTGCCTCCCTCTCCCCTTTCCCTTTCCCTTCCATAACCCACTAAATAAATATCCAACCTCACTTGGCATGGTGTGCCTATCCATCTGTCTCTCACCTGCCATGTGACTCCCTGCCTGGGACCCACTGCCCCTCGTGGCCCATGGGCCACTTGGGGGAATGGCACCATTTTATTTTTACCATAACACCATCTCTATAGCTCTTGGATTTATGTTTTACTAAAAGAAGGAAAAATTTCAGCGAATGCCAATACTTCTATGTGATAGAACTATGCAGCTATTAAAAATGATATATATGAATTGTGGTTATATAGTTCTATATTAAAATATCTAAATATATTCTGTTAAAGAAGCAAGTCTCAAGCTCAGAACAGTTTTATAAGTTACTGGTAACTCTATTGTCAACATCTAGCTGAGAAGATATTAGAACTAGGTTGAGATAAATAGTCTGGGGATCATTTTTATTCTGACGCTTCTTAGCTTGCCTACTTCAAAGTACAGAGACACTTCCCCTCTGTTTCCACAGGAATGCATGCTTGTACTTCTGGAGATCAAGGAAGCACATTAACTTGGAGTGATTCCATATATAAATTAGAGGTCGGGCTACTGTGTTGACATGTGTGTTGGCCATGCAAGCCATCTTTACACTCTTGGAAATAAATATTTCACTTTCAACACTATTCAAAGATAATTGAAATAAAGAGGGAGTTTTCACCCTAGGATCACAGGAAGACAAGACATTCTGGGCAGAAGCATCAAGCAGCAGAAGAAATCACAGAAGAATAGGGAAAGCAGAGAAACACTTACTAAAAGCTACAAGGAGGTTGTTTAAAAGGCAAAAGCAATTGCAAATAAAACCATGAAGAAACTAAAAGGAACTTTTGAGCTTATTAATGTGAAGGTCTTTAGTGGTGTGGAAATTATCTTCAGCTGGTTATATGGACTGAAGCTATAACAACGTGCTTTAAGAAATAGTAAAATCAGGCAGTGGTGGCACACACCTTTAATCCCAGCACCTGGGAGGCAGAGGTAGGCGAATCTCTGTGAGTTCAAGGCCAGCCTAGTCTACAAGAGCTAGTTCTCGGACAACTAGGGCTGTTACACAGAGAAACCCTGTCTTGAACCCCCCAAAAAATTCAAAAAAGAAAGAGAGATAGAGAGAGAGAGAGAGAGAGAGAGAGAAGGAAAGAAAGAAAGAAAGAAAGAAAGAAAGAAAGAAAGAAAGAAAGAAAGAAAGAAAGAAAGAAAGAAAGACAGAATAAAGTTGAGCCGGCTCCAAAGTGTGAGCATGGCAGAATTCTCCCCATTTCCCATCTGTCTTGTGATGACATGGGTGTATGTGGGGGTGGGGTGATGCCCTCCTGCCTGCCCATTAATGCCCCAGGCAGATGGGAGATCTGGCCCTGAGGTCACATGAGTGAGAGAACTACCTCTGATTCCCACCAGCTGCACCAGAGCAGGCCTACACCTCACCAGGGCAGCACAATAGAGTCAGTCCTGTCAGGGCAGATGGGAGTGAGTCAGCCCTAAAATTGTGAACATGGTAGAGCTGCTCCCAATGCCCATCTGTTTTGTGATAGCATGGGTGGGAGAGAGTTGCCCTCCTCCTCCGTCCATCAATATCTGTGGCAGGTGGGAGAGCTGGCTCATGAGAGTGGGAAAGCCCACCCTGTTAGCACAGGTGTGGGTGAGCCAGCCCAGACCTTGTAAGCACCGGAGAGCTGTCTCCATTCCCCAGCTGGCAGATCAATTTACAGCTGCCCAGACCAGAGCCATGGCTATGACTTGTCCTCCCCCATCATCCACCCCATCTATGATCTGCTGGAACACGTGAAGTGACCTGGCCTGCAGACACAAAACTGCAGGATCTCCACGACACAGGGTAATGGCAGGATAGGCAGGAGGAGCCTAAGTGAGTGCCCAGCATCGATAGAGCAGTAAAAACCACAGAACTTGAACCAGACCAGTTCCTCTTTGCAATGAACACGTGTAATACATACATCTACATAAAGATATATAGATTAAAGGCTTACCGCATGACTCGCTGTGTCACACTACAGCTTCCATGACAAGATTTTTAATTTTTCACTTTTTATTATTTTCCTTTGTTTTCTCTTAAATTTTGTCTTATTTAGGGGGTTTCGAGGATGGGGGCAGGTGTGAAGGGATGGGGAAATGAATGGAATCGAGATACATGATGTAAAAGACACTTGGAAGAAAGAAAAGAAGCAGGGGGAGAGGAAGGAAGAGTAAAGCTAAGAAGTCGGTGTAGTGGGTAAAGAATGTGCCGTATGAGTATGAGAACTTGGGTTTGTATCCTCAGCATACACGTCAGGAAATGGGCACAGCTGCATGCATCTATTATATTAGTGCTGGGGTAGCAGTGACCCGTGAACCCATAGAGCTTGTTCCCTAGCCAACTTAGCCAAATTTATGACAGGTTCAGTATGAGAATCCGTCCTCCAAAAGTAAGGAGATAAAAGACAGCATGAACCTCTGACCTCCACATGCATGCTCATTTATGAACAACCACACACCCCCATACACACAGGCACAAAATACTATGCATAGTATGTATAAAAAAGAATAAAGAAAGAAAGGAAAATGAAAAGAGAGAGAGACGGATAAGAGAATGAGGGGTGAGGGGTAGACCTATAACCCCAGCTACTTAGGAAGCTGAAGATGACTAAATTCCAGATATGCCTGGGAACGGTGAGAGTTCAAGGTCAACCTGGGCAATTTGGGGGAAATTCTAATAGGTTATTCTAAGGACAGCTACATCCTTAAGGGTATTCTACTACTTCATTCATCTTATATGCTGCCTTTCTTTCCCTAATCAATTCATTAACAAATATTTATTGAGCAGTTTCATTGCACAGAGCACAAGTTAGTCAACATGGGAATACATCCATTCCATGATGAGGCAAAATTCATTAAATAGTTGAAAACCAACAGAGCAGGGTGTTCAGTTCACATCTCCAGTTTAGAGAATGTCTTGTTTAATTATTTATAAGTCTATTAAATTTGTATTAATAAGAACGAGCAAGTATTGGGTGATCACCACATGCTGGGATCCCCAAGGCTGAGTGCACCCTTTGTTTGTAGAAGTTCCCAGCATTTTGCAGGCTAGATCTCAACTGTCACTTCTAAACTCTCCCATAACCCCCAGGCTGTGACATCTCCTTCCTCTATACACATAAAGCCAAGAATTCACACAGTACATTTCTACATCACAGGAGGAAAATGGTAATTCTTTTCTGCTGTGTCTACAGTGCCTATGAGGTTGTCTAACACATGCTTAAGAAGCATGTTCATCAGCTAATTCATTTGATGAACACAACCCAGACTTACTCAGTTGGAATGTGTTCACTCACAAAGACAGTATGTGTGTCTGGGGAGCGCCATGAGCTTTTCTTTCCAGGAAAACATATCTGATTTCTTTTCTCTCGAGGATACTGGCACTTTCTCTTTGTCAGATCTCCTGAATTATTTTGTTGTCTTCATGGGAGCTCAGTTCTCTTGCTTATTGACTGCCATCTTGTATTTTTGGCCCATGATTGACAGAGCAACTGGAATCTATGAGCAGAAAATCAATAATGCAAGGCCTTCAGACAGTCCATGGATTCTCTTGAAGAAACTGGCTTCCTGGTCTCAGTGGCAGCCACTGATCAGAAAATGTAAAACTAGCCAGCCATGAATAGCAGTGATGTAAAGTCAGCCCCGCTTTTTCTTTGCATGAGAGGGTTTTTATATTGGTTCCCTGTGTTTAAATTCTGTGATGTTTCTCAGAGAGGGGGGATGAAAAATGGGTGGGTGGACGAGGAAGGAGAGGGAACCAGAGCGCTGGGTAAGCATCCTGGACTTGACAAATGTGTGTAAGCTTTGTTTTCTCCCCGCCACACCAACCTTCCCTGCTCCTTAAGCTTAAGGGATCCTAAATGTAAATTTGTTCTTTAACATAACATTTCCCTTGTTCAAGTGCAAGAGACACTCCAGTAGACATGAAAGAGTCCAGACTTATTACTTGCAAGTTAGCATTTTACTGCTAATGTAGTCTGCCACCCTTTACCTCCTGGTTTTATGGTTGCTTAATTATAGCCGGCGGGCCTGGGGTGGTCCTTTGCAACTTCAAGTAAAATCTGACTTCCACTCAAGGCTCCCCATTAGGACCTCCTGCTGAGTTATTGATTATTAAGGTAATGCACTCTTAGGGTTGCATCCTTAACATGGAAATGTAAAAATGAATGCTTTGCAACTGCCGGATTTAAGAAAAGAATCTTGCTTAACCACAGCATTCCCTTGCTACTTAAATAACTGTTCATTTAAACCACAGTAGCAGAAAATACACCATACCTGTCAATCAAATCTATGATCAGCAGTTTTCCTTCTTCACTCTCTAAACAAACAGCATTTTTCTTGGGAAACACTGAAACATTTACTAATGGAAGAAAGGAGGAACTAAGGGAGGGGGGGAGGGGAGTGGGGGGAGAAAAAGTAGGAAGGATGAAAAATAGGGAAGAAAGGGCCTCACTCTTCGAATTTAACAGATTATTTTTGAAAACATGGTCTACAAAGAGAGGCACCACATAAGCAAAAGTAGGTATCAGGTTTCCTATGAATATAGCCTTCCGCTCAGGGGCCTGGTACTGAGTAGGGAACAAAGGAGAGAAGGAGAGCAGGTTGAGGCTTCTTCATTATTTAGATGGAAAAATATGAGTCTGGGTTCCAACAGGACAATCCTTTATGACAGTCCTCCCTGGGAGCCCACACACAAGATAAATACTGGCAAATGGCACGCAGGAAATGGAGTCTGTTAGATAAATCGTCTGTAGGTGAGGCGTGGTGAGAGAGCTGCCTCTTTTCTCTGCACAGCGAAGACACCATTTGTAGAGCTGCTGCTGTTCAGTGCTGATGCCCACCATTAAAGCTGCAGGCACAGCCATGGCGGAAAGACTGGAAAGGCGAGCAATGCGGCGGCACCGAGGATGAATTGGGCAGGTTGTCCGCCCAGAACAGGTGCCTCGTTTTAGCTAACTGCAACAATCGGAGGTTGATAAATTCACTTGACTCTCAGAGAGGAAACAGAACCATCGATCACCTTTTTAACCACAAAATCTATGGAAAATAGATCCAGCAGTTATTCTCGAAGGTACGTATGATTAGTTTTTGAGGATGCCAGAATCCCACCGTCTTCGCATGCCTGAGAAAGAGAGAATGCTGTTTGTGTGAGAGCTTTCTAACGGGTGCTCTGGAGTCACACTGAAACATGCCACCTGCTGCCCAAAGGCTGTGGAGTAGGTGCCACTGCTGTTTTGTTCTTGGTGAAAGCAGCTCCAACCTGCGAATCTGAAAACACAAGCTAAGGCTAGTCCTCAGAGGTTGTCTGCCACTCATGTAATGATTTGGGTGGAGGCATTTGAATCCTAAATGGTCCAAAGAGGGCCAATTATCATTTCATGAGTACACGATCATTAGTATTATTCATTAGGCAGCTTCATCTGTGGATCTTAGCAATCTTTGCCAAACAAGTAGCATTAACCAGGCTTTCTGTGGATGGGATCTCAGGAGAAAGCCTTAAGGTGTCAGGAGATCCTGACATGAAATAAACTCAGGTCAGATATGTGCTTTAGAGAAAACTGGGACCAACAAAATTAGGGATTAGATTTTGTCTGATGCTGAATACCCATTAATTAACGTAAAGGGCGGGGCCTCCTGTGGGAAGGTGCTGTTTTTTTATTATTATCAGAAGGGCTATTTTTAATTGGATCTGGTAATAACACCTTCTGAGCCATATAAACCCCTGGACAGTTCTGAGACCATAAATTCCAAATTCTAAACCTGAGATACCACAGAGAAAGGACAGTAAAGTTTGCTCTCTTCTCTCACAGAAAAACCAGGGTAAAATGATAGGGCTTCTGGGGGAAGGGTGTGCTTGCAGGAGATGCTATGGAGTACAGTAGGGACCTGGGTTAGGGAACATTTTACTAGAGCACACTGTAGACTCAGCTTGCACCATCCTCTCCCCACCAAACTAGGGGTCAGGCACACAGTCCCGATGCACTTCAAAGTTTCCTATTTTTTCTGTCTTCTCCTGGGTCCGTCCCCTCCCATCACACACACACACCCCACCACACACACACTTCCCTTCTCAATCCTCCTGTCTTTTCTCCCTCTGACTGGAAAAGTTTCAGATTTCCTAAAAACAATTCACCACAATTTTTTAGTTCTCTTTTAGGCAAACTGTTATCCATATGGTGTATTTAAGTTTCCTTTCTCCCCTCCCCCCCTTCATTGACTCTGCCGAATGGACAGTACCATAAATCTTGTGAGCAAATATTCAGGCTTAAACCCTCTGTGCGAGCATCATAATTTAAGTGGATTCATTCTCAGTTCATCTCTTGGAGACATGATCTCATAGCATCTGTTCGGGACAAAGACAGCCATCCTGATTACCTGGAAGAAAAGTTTATCCCAGATTACTGCAGACAAATCCTTTCTTTTTTTAAACACAGTTGATATAAGATTTACTGCTTTTGTATTACGCAGAAGGCATGCATATGTATACATATTCGTGCTTGCATACATATACATACATAATGTACATTGTGAAGAAAATCTTTAAAAATCAAAATTGTTTTGCTTGGCTGAATGAAAAAACACACTTGTTCTGATGCTGGACATTTGGTTGCAGCAGGGGTGAGCAGCTTGTGCTGTTGTTTCTCAGCCCTGCACTTACCTTGCCTGAGGAGAAGCCAGAGTGTCCTTTGAGGTCCTCTTGTTGCTGGGCGGAGTTTCCAGGCAACAGCAGATGTGCAACTTTGCTTAAAAAGAAGTTCATGCGATCAATTACACTCTATTTGGGCTGGCTCGTTTTTAAAACATTTATTGGGCTTTGTTTGTTTGTTGTGCTTTGTTCTCTGTAAGTGTGGTGTGTGTGTGTGTGCGCGCGTGTGCGTGTGCGTGTGCATGTGTGTGTAACATGAAGTGCCTGCTTGTTGGGGTTTCTGTCCTGCCCAGTTCCTACAGTCGTTTAGCCCCCAAAGAATCACAGGCTTCTTATTAACTCTTATAACATATATTAACCCATTATTCTTATTTATGTTAGCCACATGGCTCAGTACCTTTTTCAGTGGGGTAGGTCACATCCTGCTTCTTCAGTGGATGGGCCAGGACTGGGAGGAATGGGCTTCCTGCTTCCTAGAATTCTCCTGTTCTCTTTGCCCCTTCCTGTCTGGTTGACCCGCCTATACTTTCTGCCTGACCAATCAGCGTTTATTTAAAACATGATTGACAGAATACAGATAATTCTCTTCCACAGTGTGTGTGTGTGTGTGTGTGTGTGTGTTAGGCACACATATGCCATAGCACGTGTGTTGAGATGAGAGGACAATTTGTAGGATTTGTTTCTCTTCACCAAGGGGAATGCGAAGGCAAACTCAGGTATCAGACTTAGAAGCTAGTGTCTTTAGCCTTCTTGTCAGCCCTGGCTGACTGATGTTGTGATCATTTCCTGCAGGGGAAAACCAGACAACGCTTTGCTGCAGCTTACTATGTCCAAAGCAGTAAGGTCCACTGAGTCTTCCGAACACACTGTAACATCACAGCTCCGGCTCAGTAACATTGCCATAGTCACACAACCGCTTCTGCCCACCATTGGTTAAGGTCACCTGGTGCTGTCTGGTAGACATGCTGCTATTTACATTGAATTTTATAAGAAATGTGAGACAAAGTCCTGACATCCTACTATTCTCCACAGACCCATCTATTCTCTATTATCCTACCCCTCTCCCATAGAATCCAAACGAAAGCAGCTGTTCTATGTAGGGTTAATGATAGGAATATGTTGCCAAAGACAAGGTTAGAACACATATCTAATTTTTCTCTGAGAGAACAAGTTGGTTGAAATGCTGGCTCTGGATCATCCAAAGTTGCTGCAATGTTGAGTTTACAAACAAGGTGCATTTCAACAGGGACAAATGTAAATCCACTCCCTTATGTTGCACAGACCAGGTGCACAAATGTAAAACAAAGGAGAGACGGTTTGAACACAAACATATGGGGCATATGTGTATGAGGATACACACATTGGGATGATAACATGTGCTTAGCATGTGTAAGGCATGGTGTGATCACAGAGATTCAATCCCCAACACCACACAACCAAACGTAAGTGTGTATGTGTTTAAGGAGGCATAGCCTCGTAAGTGACACTAACCTCCCCAGGAGTCCATTGTAGAAGGCATAGATGGAGTTTTCATTTGTTTCTTTCTTCGTGTTGGTGTGTGTGTGCATGCGCGTGTGCATGCTTGCCTTTCAAAAACAATATTTTGTGGTGACGACTCTAGTGTAGGTACAGATGAAGACAATGGTGTGTCTCTGTGCTGTAAGAGAGATCTTGACCAACTGTGACTCATCTGATAAATGGCCTGAAAGAGGAAGCAAGTTTAAGCCATATAAGAAATAGCTGGAGACAGGTGAGCTCTCACCCAGATGTGGAAAGGACTTGATCTCTGTGTTGTAAAATATTTCAAAAGTTCTCTTTGGGAAGATAAACCATGTCATTCTCTGTGGTTCTGGAAGTAGACACTATACTCAGTCTAGACTATCCCTGAAAGTCCTGTTTGATTGTTTTCTCTTTTGGCACTTGCAGAAATCATAAGACCATTGGAAAACTTATGGCAGTCTATCTCTTTAAAGAGGATCTCTTTGTTGGTGCAGTTATGAAATGCCATAATTGCATTGTTCTGTTTCTGTTAGCATTAAAAGTGGGGCACAGCTAAATGAAAATGCTGTATTGCTCAGAAAAGCTAGGAATCTAGGAGAAGACAAGGCAGAGTGTCTCAAATGGAAATCTCCAAGACTGAATTAATTCTGTTTTGCAGAAAATAATTACAACTGAAGAGAAACGGGGAGTGTAATTCAGTAGTGTGAAGTAGGAAGAAGTACTTACTTAGTCAGGGTGAACAGAGACCCTCAGTTCATGACAAGAGACCGGTACTGAGAGTTATTTCCATAAAAATTCAGCCAGAGTACAGTCCAGCTGTGCTGTAGCAGCAAAGATGTTACTGGCTGGACACATAGGTAGGGACGGAGTGGCAATCTCTGAAATGACTAGTTGTTAAGTGTGCAAATCTATTGGATCTGGTTAGATTTCTTGAACCCAGATTGAGATAAGTGCTTTCAATTTTTATTTGATGTTATATAGACACAGAGTAAGTCAATGGGAATGAAACTGGCTCTGCCTTGGCCTTGGCCCTATGTACACAATGCACTTACTTGCAGACTTTCAGACTTGCTAAGGTAAGAACAACTCACATATCTACAACTGGCTCCTTAGTAGCATATGGAGCAATGTGAAGACGACTTTGTTTTTGCTCTCTTATGCTTTCCATACCTAATAAACAAGGGGGCTGTCTTAGTCATCTGTCTTTGGTTCTTTTTCTGATAAAATGCGGTAACGAAAGCAGCTTCACGGAGAAATGGTTTATTGCAGATCCCAGTTCAATGCATAGTCCATCGTGGCAGGAAAGTCAAGGCCAGGGGCTTGGAGCGGCTGGTCACACCACCTCTGCAGTCAGAAGAGAGAAATGAGAGACCAGATTCTTAGTTCCTCTTCCCTATTCACACAGTCCAGGACCTCCGCCAGGAGCGGTACCAGCCACTAACAACAGTCAGGTCTTCCCAGCTCAGCGTTATCATCCCTCACAGCTATAGCCGCAGGCCCATCTCCGTAGGTGATCCAAGATTCTGGCAAGTTAACCATGCTAACCAGTGTGTCATCTTTGTTTTCGTTTGTTTTGAGCCAGCATTGTGCATCTTGTCCTGCGTTTTACCCTCAAGTCTCTCTGGGTGGTGGTGGCGGCGGTGGTGAAAATTTAAGACATTCATGGCAGATACTTACACTGCATAGGTTATTATGACTGCAGTTGCTTTGGGTTTTATGATTCCCGATCCTGTAGTAATCCAGGGGCTACTTAATAAGTCCCTTGGTGAAAACTGTTTACCCATAAACACTTTCCTTAAGGCTGAGTGGCAATTAAGGTGCAGGGAAAGGTAAATGACCTCGTTAAGGCCTTGGCCTATGCGGTGCCCTGGCGGCCTGGAACTGCCAGTAAACAGCAGCTCAGTCACAAGGACTCCTTTGTTTACCATATCTCAGGCCTGCTGTCAGGACTGCTGGGTGTGCAGCATCCTTCATCCTGTAACGTGGGAATGCGACACTGGGGTTGCAACAGTCTAAGCAGGTATGTGTGCCCATGAACTGCTGCCCAGAAGCCTGCACATCCTAAACTGAAAGTTCGGGCACTTGGGTGACAGTCGTCTCCTTTTTTCTCAGGAATTAGCAGGATTACTCTTGGCTTACCCACACTCAGATCCTATAATCACCCATCCACTGATTTATTACAGCCAGTGTCACGACTCCATCTAAATCCTTCACCTACAGAGAGAGCTCACAAACCCTGAAAAGTATTATTCACTTGACTACCCTGCTGGTGCTATCATGAAATGCTGCTTAATTACTCTAACACCACAGCATTTAGTGGATCTCCATTATGGGGCTGCTAATCCCTTTCTCTCTGTGTGTGGTAAGCTCTTTGAAGGGAACATGGCATCCTCGAAGATGCTCAAGATGGTTATCATGCAGGGTCAGCAAAGTGGGCACCACCAAACAGGGCTCACAATACAGAGCTTTTGCTTCAGGTTGTCATCCACACCAGCACTTACCTAGCGGACACTACTATAAACACAGATGCTTCAAAGGGCAGAATCAGTCGCTCCTGTAACTCTGTACTAACCATGAGAAAAGAGGAATATGCTTTTCACACAAGTATTTCTACAAAACTCAAAGCTAATACCCATGTGTCTAGGCAACTGGGTGATTTGTGAGATTTTTTCCCCTAAATTTCCTGTTTTGTGAGATTTCTGTGGAAGAATCTTGTGATTTTTATTTTGTTTTATTTCATCTGATTTCCAACTTCATGGGCGAAATGGACAAGTGGGGTGTTCTGTTCCCTCTGTCGAGCAGGAATTTTTGAACAACCTGGGCTAGAAATTAGAAACTGAATAAATCCTAGTACTCAGTGGCACAGCCCACATAAGCCTGCACACCACCCACTGAGTGTCAAGTCTGATGTCACTTCTGCCACTGAGGCAAAGCGTGCTTTGAATACTCACCTCTCCACTCCACAGCTCAGTCTGGCAGGCAAAGGACCATGGGAAAAAACTGTGGGTTCACCTCCAGTGTCCCCTCACCTCACCTTCTGTTTTATTTAAAACCTCAAATGAGCTGGCCAAAGAGCTTCTGGGGAGTCCCCTGTCTACATGTCCCCTCTTGCCTTATGAGCACTAGAGATGTGTGTCACCATACTCAGCTTTAGGTTCTGAGGATTTGAACTCTGGTCCTCACATTTACCCACTAAGCCATCTTTTCAGCCCGAAGTCATATTCTTTTCATGTGTGTGTTCAGACAGTCAAGGGCTAGCGCTCACGCATCCTCTCTTCTACCAGAGTGTATGTAACTCTCAATAGTCAAAGGTAGCATGTGCTCTGAAGTTGCATTCCAGTATTATAGCACATTGTTTCATCTTCCCTTGAGTTCCAGGACTTAAACTCATCAATTAATTTGGGAAACAATCTGGTGACCAAAGAGCAGTTTCTCCAAGACTTCTACCCACAAATCTCTGCAAAGCCAGAACTCTTCAAAGCGCCAGCAAATTTGAAATGGAGAGAGCATATGTTTCCAATTAAGATTCAGATTTGTCTGAGTCACTCTTCAGGCATCAAAACAGGAATAGCTGACCAAACCCATTTCAATATCATAAGAAAGAGGAAGGAAGGAGCTGAGCTTCCAGAAGTTGCTGGGTCTGCTCCAGATGGCACAGATTGAATCTAAAAAGTCATGAACAGTTTTTCAGGGTTGATCTGTGTCTCTGTGCATGTGTGTGTTGCATGTGTATGTGTGCGCACACATCCATGTGCACATGTTCAATTTCATTTTCAGTGTTCCAAACAGGTGACTTGGTGTATCTACCCACAGGGGACTGCAACCAGTGAGTCAAGAAAAGAATTAGCCATCAATGCAACTCCTGTCCCTCCTGCATGGCAGCTTCTCAGATGAAAGCAAGGGAGGTCACAAGTTGAGAGAAAATTGAAAGTTGAGAGGTCCATTTGGGAAGTTTATGTTGCCTCCTCTTGCTTTTGTTGCTGCCAGCTAGAATCCACACCCCACCGCACAGGAAGCCTACATTATCTATTCTGTTTTCCATGACATTTGTATTTGTTGAATTCTCTTTAGAATACCTATTCCTCCCTCAACCACCAGTTAAGAATTGTCCCCACACCCACACAGCTGCAAAGGGATGAAACCAAGATGAAGCACCAAGCATAGCTCAAGACAGCTAGTGAAAATTGAAATCCATATGGCCATATTGTGCATACGTACACAAGTGCACATGTGTGCGCACACACAGGCACACACATGGTAATTTATGCCACTGTTGTTAGATAAACTTGTAAAGTTATATATGGTAGAAGGCTTTTTCCTTTTCTCCTCCTCTTATTCCTCCTTTTTCTCTTCTTTCTTTCTTCTTCTTCTTTTTCTTTTTCTTCTTCTTCTTCTTCTTCTTCTTCTTCTTCTTCTTCTTCTTCTTCTTCTTCTTCTTCTTCTTCCATTTTTACTTTGGAGCCTAGAAGTGAAAACATTCAGCCTTGCAGTCTGGCTTGTAGGAAAGTGTAAAAAGAGGTGTTTCCTAAAATGATTCATTTCACAAGCTCCAGTATACTGAGGTAATAGCTCATGCCTGGGCACCCGCACTGGAACTGGACCAGGGCAGGAAGCAGATGGTATCATATTGCCTGGGCCTCACTGTCCAGTTAGTTAGGTTGAGAGTCTGCCAAGTACAAAATAAAACATCTCTCTGCTCACAGGGCACCACACACATGACGAACGTGGGTGACTTCTCTACTACTGACAGCAGTCCTGAAGAAAGAAGCACAGGTGTGTTCTAGTGAAGAGAGGAGGGCACAGGGTGGAACCAATGGCAGGGGAGTCACTCTCTTTGTTCATACGTTTAACAGACAGAGCAGAGTGGTTTGCAAGTCAGCAAACCACTGAAAGGGGCTATGGAAATTCAGTCGCAGCAAACAAAGATCAACAGCCTGGCAAACTCTGCAGCAGCCAGATGGACAATTGGGTCACAGGTCATCGAATCAGTCAGACAGTGCCATATAAAACATCAGGCTGGCACTAACAGGGAAGACCCACCTAGCAGACTGTCACACAGGCATGCAGAAAACAGCCTAGTTACCTAGGAAGGGCCTGAGAGTGGGAGAGAAAGAGAAAATATGGTTCCACACCAAACCCTACTGACTTGGTCAACCTCATGATAGGAGCATTCCTCATTTGGGTTAAGTATGTGTCTACAAGCAATAAGTGTAACCTCCCGCGTGACTTCTTAAGCATCTACTCAGCATTCACTTCCTAAATACAGATGTTGCACCTAGACTTATAAACAAGCTACACACAGAAAATCTGCCAGACACCCCCAGCCATAAGCAAAATCCTGTTTGGCAATCCTGATGTTCTAGAAGGTGCAGAGAAAACAGAAAATAACAAACAAACAAACAAAAGCAAAGCTTGCACAACTGCAAGAAGAGATGTGGAGCCGGGCGGTGGTGGCGCAAGCCTTTAATCCCAGCACTCTGGGAGGCAGAGGCAGGCGGATCTCTGTGAGTTTAAGGCCAGCCTGGTCTACAAGAACTAGTTCCAGGACAGGCTCCAAAGCTACACAGAAACCCTGTCTCGAGAAAAAAAAGAAAGAAGAGCTGTGGAAAGGAAGACCAATGCTGCATAAGATGACAGACCATCAGAGGAGGAGTCAGAGGACCGTCTGGATAGATTTCACATCGTAGAGCAGCAGGATGGAAAGGCAAACAACTGATACCAGACCTGGGGCAAATAACGTTTTCAGCTGAACAGGCTTTTCTCTGAGCAGGAGATCTCAGCTACCCCAATCTCAGGGGTTTCCTTTATAACGTGAAAGGGATCCTTACCTTGAAGAATCATGAGTGTTGTCATTCAGGGATCTAACAAAGATGCTCAGAGTATGACAACTACTACTCGAAATTTACCTGGAGGAAAGTGCTGAGCTACATAGCCATAATGTTCAGGTCATTCTCAGCTGTGAGCCCTGTAAAGTCACTCAAAAAACCCCAGGGAAGGTAGTGGCTCATGGCTGAGGAAGTTCAGGGCACAGCTGACATCAGGTGAAGCTTGATCCCGTGGCTATACTGATATCACCTGTGCTGTCCCTTTCTGTATTTCTTGGCTCTGCTCTTAAGTGCCATGATATTCCTAAACCCAAACTTTTGGCTTCATTCTTTGACCAAGGAAGATAGAAAAAAAGAGCCACAGCTTGACCTGATTTTACAGCATCTTGCCTGGGCCACTCCTGACCCATGTACCTTTGAAGCCCACTTACTGCTGTAGGCTGGACAGACTGAGATGTATGCAGACCCCCTGAACTGTGGTTCTCTGACATTCACCCCCTCTCCACCTTTATCCTTAGCTTTTTGTGTTAACTCAGTCATTTGCTACAGAACTTTATTTTTTAGCCTTGCCCCAATTCAGCCATGTGACCAAAACCTTAATACGTTGGCTCTCTCACATTAGTCCTATTTAGAGATTTCATGTTTCAGAGGATCCCTGCTCTTGATTGCTGGCACCCAAAGATATTATACAAACTTGATTGGATTTCAAACTCTCTAGGAGACATGTCTTTAGGTATGTATGTAAAGGCGTTTCTAGAGTTTAACTGAGGAGAAAAGACCCACACTAAGTGTGGGTGGCATTATTGAATGGGCTGGGATCCCCAACCTAATAACAAGGAAAGCCAGGACAGAGTGTTTTCCTTCTTCCTGTCATCATGTGGGATGAGGCATCACAGCTACCAGCCGTGTTTGCCTCAATGATGGGCTGTACTTTCAAATTCTGGGTCATATAAATCTCTCTTTGAAGTTGCTTATTGTCACACATTTGGTCAAAGCAATAAAATAAGTAACGGATATGCTTACTTTCTAGAAAGCCCAAGTTCTGTGAACCTAAAATTTACATTTTTGTTCTCTTTCTCTGTCTACACTTCCATGTTCAAACCCTCACCGTCTTCATGACTCCCAGAAAATATCTGCAGGTATTGACAATGTTAAATGCCCACTGCTGTAGGAGAACATACAGGCATGATCTGGCACACCATACTCCTGAAGTCAGAACACTGAATTCTGAAGTAGTGTGAGAATCCAGTAGCTGGCCTTTTGGTGAGTCTGCACTCTCCATGTCTCCTTTAACGGGCTTTTTCCGCATAGAGACCCCAGTGGTAGAAGAACTCACTGTCCAGTCTGAGGTGATATGCTAACCAATCACGGTCTGTAGGCTTCCATTATTTAAGTGGTTGTTTGTTCCACTAAAATCAGGAATAAGATAAGGTTGTCCACTCTCTCCGTATCTGTTCAACAGAGTACTTGAAACTTTAGCTAGACAACAAAATAAAACAACCAAAGGATATCAAGGGAATACCATTAGAAAGGAAGAAGTCACCATATTTTTATTTGCAGACTATATGATAACATACATAAGGAACCCTAAAATTCCCCCCAGACAACTCCTACAGCTGATACGCACTTTCAGCAAACTGGCTGGATTAACTCAAAAGAACAAAATCAGTAGCCCTCCTATATATAAAGGAGGGCTCAGACAAAGGGACTGAGAAAGAAATGAGAGAAACATCCTTCACAATAGCCACAAACAAAATAAAATATTTTAGAGTAGCTCTAATCAAACAAGTGAAAGACTTGTATGATAAAAACTTCAAGCCTTTGAATAAAGAAATTGGAGAAGATATTAGAAGATGGAAAGATCTCCCATGCTCATGGATCAGTAGGATTAACATAATAAAAATGACTTCCTATCAAAACCAATCTACACATTCAACACAGTCTATATCAAAATTCCAACAAAATTCTTTACAGACCCTGAAAAGAAAATTCTCAATTTCATATGCAAAAACAAAAAACCCACGATAGCTAAAATAATAAAATAAAATTCTGAATAAGAACAAAAAGAACTGCTTGAAGAAACACCATCCCTAATGTTAAATTGTACTACCAAGCCATACTAATAAAACCAACATGGTATTGGCTTAAAAAGAGACATATTGATAAAAGGAATTTGACTTAGAATACAGATATAAGTCCATACACCAATGGACACTTGATATTTTGTGTTTTGGTTTTTTGGTTTTTTAAATAAAGAAGCCAGAACTATCCACTGGAAAAAAGACAGCATCCTCAACAAATGGTGTTGGTCATATTGGCTGTCTGCCTGGAGATAAATACAAATAGATCCTTATTTATCACCCTGCACAAAACTCAAGTCCAAGTGAATCAGAAACCTCAAGATAAAACTAAACATGCTGTACCTGTTTGAAGAAAAATTGGAAACAGCTTTGAACACATTGGAACAGGAGACACATTCCTGTGCACCAATAGCATAGGCACTAAGATCAAAATTTTAAAAAGGGACCTCATGAAACTGAAAAGTTTCTGTAAGGGAAGTACATCATCAATAGGACAAATTGGCAGCTACAGAATAGGAAAAGATTTTCATCAACTCCACATTTGATAGAGGTCTAATATCTAAAATATATAAAGAGCTAAAGAAACTAGCCCCCACTTTGCTGTATGTAAAGCAGAAAAATGCAGAGATGAGCTCATGCTGAACAGGGGAATGACTGATTGTTCACTAATGAGCCCCCCTTAGGCATTTCTGGAGAGAGTTTCCATTGCAAATTCAGTACTTTGTAGTGGCTTGAAGGCTTCAATGGCACTTCATAAATACACTTTTAGCAATTAAAAGTTAAAACAGCACAAACTCCATTTGGATTCTTGGAGACTAGTTTCTATGTTTCTAAAGCTTGGAGGGTCTTTCTGGGTAAGAACTAGAGCCAGGACTTCAGATAAACCATACGGTCTCTACCATGTTTCAGGGTTAATCTTGATATATACCCCAGAGACAGCAAGTAAGGCAGAACTCATGTGATGTGGTAGAAAGAACATGAGAGGGAACATATAAGACCTACTTTTAGCCCTCCTACCAAAAAGTTCAGGGAACTTGGGTAAATCACACACTTCCATAAAGTACTGATTTCTCATGCTTATCATAAGACATTGGAATATACCATGACTGCAATGGTCTAACTTTGCAGGTGTAGGTACAGGTGAGTGTAACATGAAGGGGCCAGGCCTGTGTGTTTGATTTTCTGTCTCACCCGGTACCCCACAACTGTTTAGCCCCAAAGAAAATCACACAAAGATCTCTGTAAGTTATAAAGCTGATTGGTCCTTTAGTTCTAGCCTCTCAGTGGCTAACTCTCACATCTTGATTAACCCAATTTTCTGATCTCTGTTAGCCATGTGGCTCATTACCTTTTTCAGTGGTTGCAGGTGGTCTGGGCAGGAGTGGGGGAATCAACTTCCTCCTTCCCAGAATTCTCATGTTCTCATTACATCATTTCTATTTCCTGTCTGGTTTTCCCACCTATACTTTCTGCCTGGCCAATCAGCATTTTATTTAAAACATGATTGACAGATTACAGACAATTCTTCCACACCAGGTGAGTATACTAACATTAGATATAGTAGAGGTTAAGAAAGAAGGGTGCATCTACCCAGAATGTCATAATAATGAGAGTCATTTTCAGATCCTAGAGCCAGAACCATATCTTCTTTATGTCTGGTCCCAGTACATAACCCAACACAGGGCACACACCTGTAGATATGTATTGGGTGGATGCACACATAGATGGGCAGATAGATAGACGGATGGCTATGTGCATACAAGAACTCAGAGGGATGACTGAGGGGGTCAACAGTGGTGGCTTCTTGAAAGGTGAGTGGAGGGAATTACCAAAGCACAGTGTCTAGGTGACTAAGTACATCTAAATCATATGCCGACAAAGGAGAAGCTGACAGTAGGACCTTCAGTGTATCAGGAAACCCGTGTCACCAGATGACACCTTCCTCTGTTCTTGCCACACTAATGCACAAGTAGACAAGAAGGCCTTTTCCAGGTCCTCTCAAATCCATACTCTCTCTCCTCTCCTCCCATAGATAGGAAAGCTCTAAATCCACACGCATACATACACACACTCCAGCTCAATACAGTCCTGACCAAACTGGTGTTCACAGGCATTACTACCTTGCTGCCCCCTCCTTGCCCAATGACTTTTCGTCCAGATGAATGTTGCACGCTGGCTCTTAATGCAGTATTCCCCCCCAAAAATCACACATGAAAGTGAGTCTTTATCTTTCCATACTATAGTGAAGGTAGTAACTAGCTCAAAAAACAAGTTTAAAAATCCAGAGTCTAATGATGAACAAGGTTACCTGATCCTTCAGAATTCAGTCACGACTAAGCTGCAACAAAAATAGAGTTTAAGTTAAGACTATCTTAATATCCCAAAGCTCAGAGGACTTTTTCCAAAGCTATGCTGTTTACCCACTTAATACCATTGGTGATTCAAAATCAATGTAATTCAAGCATTCACCAGAAATATGCCAAATACCCAACAGGAGATGTCGGGCCTGTGACACCTTCACTAATAGCAGATGACAATGAACAAGCAGTAAATCAGACTTTAGGATTTGCAGACACTGTCACCCGACGGTGTGTGGCCTTCCCTCCTTGGAGATGTTGCCACTTTATCAGCAGAGGGGAATCAAAGGACAATAAGGATAATTCCAAGGCATTCTTCCAGATGAGTAACCTAGAATAACACTGCTCATCTGAGAATTGAAACAGAGAGTTGGCAAGGCCTGCTAGGGATACTTGGCCCAGGACTGTAATCACTGATAACTGCCAGCAAGATTAGCCTCAAAAATAAGAAGCGCCCATGCTCTGTATGAGAGCCAAGCTTCTACTCATTTCCACGTTGCCCTCTCTGACCCTCTCCTTCTCCTTGAATTAACATAAATACACACAGAAAACCAAACACCACAAAACTCTGGGCCTTTGCACTGGTCATTCCATTGGTCTGGAAGGTTTTACTTTTAGAATTCCAAGCCTGCCTCTTCTCTTCAAATCTTGCTTTATCATCGAGAAACCTTCCCTTCTGCCCTGTGTATCTGAACAGCCTCAGTCACTTTTGCTCTATTTTTTTCTTTTGGCTATTTTCCAGTCTCCTAGGTTTGTGGATAGTGAGTCTTCAAGAAGCAAGGACTTTTGCTACATAGCCAGGTACTATACCTAGAGACCAGTGGCTGGCTGGAGCACTAATTGAATGAATGAATGAATGAATGAATGAATGAGCTTTGTAACATGAATTATCCCCAGGTAGGTAAAATGCAACACCAGCTGCGATATTAACAAGCTGTTTATAACTCTGGCAAAGTAGGAAATCTTGGCCTGGATTTTACCACTGGCAGAGTACAATGGTGATGGGAAGAGGTTTGCTTTTGCCATTTACCTAATGTCCACGAAGAAAGACTTTGCTTCATTCTCTTGTTGTCCTGGTGATGGTGACACAGCGATGCAGGTGACTGATGATGTAGACTCAGCTCTCTCCTTCAGTGCTGATTGGCCTGTTGGAAACACTTGTTCAGGGCCTTCCCAGACCACACAGTAGGTTCTGTGATTCAGGCTGGGCTACTCTTAAAGGAAAGAGGTTTGCAGTAGCCGATTGTTGCCCATTACGCTTGATGGAGTAGGTTGCATTACAGGTTCTGCCTGTAAAAACTATCTATTGTGTGCTGTGATACAGGCCTGTAATCCAAGCTCTTAGGAATGCCGAGGCATGGAGATTACAGATTAAAAGGCTACCTGGGTCATAGAGTAAGTTAAAGGTCAGCCTGCAACCATCTCAAAAGCAAAATGCAAACAGGAATAGAGACAAAGTTTAGTGATCGGGTGTTTGCCTTACATTTGCGAAGTCCTAGGTTCAATCCTGAGAAATATGAGAAGGAGGGCTAGGGAAGAAGACTTTTGCTTCTTCTATAGATACCATCCAGCTTTTATCAGAAATAAAATGAAGTCCTGATTGCCATTTGTCTATTCTTTCATCTCAACTGGTTCATAACTCTGATGGGGAAAAGAGGGAAATTCTTACTGATCTACTCACATGACCAAAAAGAGATATGACTAAAGTGTCTTCCAGGGGACGAAGCATTAAATAAATGTGTGCCACCTGGCTTTCCATAGAGTGCGGCTGTGTGTTCTCAGTGGAGGTTATAAATGAGTGCTTTCTTTCCTCACAGAAGTATAAAGCATATAGTATAACATATAGATGGGCCCAGAGGAAATTTTACCTTCTCTACACTCCGTGCAGCTGTAGAAAAAATCTCCAGTGAAAGAGAAAAGATTAGGGAAACACTGTAGAGGAATCCAAGGGGGTTAATAAAGATTCTTAAGGTACCCCCACAAGGCAAAACTTCCTGTGAATGGAGGAAGGCACAGGGGATCTTAACTCAGCGAGTCATGCATAAGAGAAGACTTCGTGTTAAATAAGTAGATACTACAGAGTCCCATGAATTCATCTGCAGAAAAATCAGCACATAGGAAAACCGAGAAAGCTCAGCACTGTGGCAGCAAAAGGCAAAACTAGAGAATCCAAAGCAACGTCAGTGATGGAATGGCGCACAGCCAGCCACATTTAACCAGTAGTCCAGGCTTCTAAGCTGCCTTCGAAACTCATAGTTTTGGAGCCTTACTCTGTTATTGCTTGGATCGGTGAAGTCCTCCACGGGCTCATGCTCTAAGTGTTGGTTTCCTATTTAGGGAGGTTGTAGAACCTTTAAGAGATGGATCCTAAGGAGTAAGGAGGCCACTCGCTCCTGGAGATGTCTGCATCCTGATTTTCCATGACATGAAGAGCATTCACCATGTACCTCTGACTTGAGCTCACCTGCTCTATGAGGCCTTCCTTACCATGATGAACTGAATGCCCAGAAGCAAAGAGACCGAAGAATTCCTTCCCCATTAAGGCCTTCCTGCTGGGTACAGTAAGGTGTTCCTGCTGGGTACAGAGGGCACAGTGAATGTTCCTGCTGGGTACAGTGGGCACAGTGTTTGTTCCCGCTGGGTACAGTGAAGTGTTCGTTCCCGCTGGGTGTTGCGGAAATAGTGATAGGAGAAGTATCTTCTGAGTAGTGAATGGTACAGCCATTTCCCAACTTGCCTCTTGAAAGAAAAGAGGATTTATTCTATTTTTAAGTGTAAGTAGATGTGGGGTCAGGGTTGGTATGTACATGTGTGAGTGTAGGTTCCTATGGAATCCAGAAGAAAGTGCTGGATCCCCTGGAGCTGAAGTTAGACAGTAAATGCTGGGAACTACTCTGGAAGAGCATCAAACATTCTTGACTCCTGAGCCATCTCACAAGTCCCAAATTCTTTCTCTTTGATATATGACTTGCACATATGTCTTTTAAAAGATTTATTTTGTTTGTTAGTTATGTTTGGGGATGTGTGTTCTTTGGCGCAGGCACCCACAGAGGCTAGGAAAGGTCTTTGGATTGTCTGGAGCTGGAGCTGGAGCTACAGGCTTTTGTGAACAACCCTACATGGGTGCTGGGAACTAAACTCAGTCCCCTTCAAGAAGAGTGGGTACCACTCTGTTGAGCCATTTCACCAGATTACAGACGCGCATTTTTTTCTTCTGCATATTATAATTGCCAATGGCTGAGAAAAAAATCATAACCGGTAAATGAGCATAAATAGAGGGGACCACCTCTGCACCTGTATCTGAGGGCACTATGTAGAATACAGAGCTGCAGAACACTGGCCTTGATCACCCATTACAAAGCAAGCTAGGAGAAAAGGAACAGGAAAAACACTTCTAACATTCAAAGACAAGTTGACTGGGTCCAAGAAAGAAAGGAAAGTGAGATTTAAATAAGAAATAATATTCTTCATTTTCATTTATCGTTTAGAATCCTGTGGCCTTCGTTTTCTTTATGAAAAACAGAATATTTCCTTGGTGTTTGGTTCTTGCAGTTCTAGGAACTGAACACAGGGACTCACACATGTTAGACAAGTGTTTTTCCGCTGAGCTACATCCCCAGCCTAGAGCCTCTTTCCCTTCTTCCCTCCCCTCTTCTCCTTCCCATCCAAAGGCTGGAAACTGAGGCTCCTGGGTGCTAACTGACCTTCTGGAGGACACATGACTTGAAAGTAGCAGTGCTTGTCTGGCTCTGTAGCTCCTGTTTCCCAGTCCTGTGCACACCACAGAAAATGCTATCTTCACAGACAAGTCTAATAATCTGAAGGAGCTTAGTACCTCTTTAGAAGGTGTCCCTGTGTCTTTGAGCGTTTCTCTAACCAAGGCCAGCAGACTTCTTTTCTTTTTTCTAACAATCTCTGTTGAGCCTTAATACAAATGAGCAATGATATAGAAAGTAAGTGAAAATCAATGCCACTGATTAAGAAACTGTCCTCTAACTTGCTACTTGACACTCAGCCTTAAAGATTCATGACAGGAAAATCTGTATCTGCCTTGATTGCTTGCAAAGAAAATCCTTCTATGGGTGGACAGTCTTTGAAGTTGTAGAGATAGCAATAATGCTAGGTTTATGACACTTTATTGTACTTATTGTGGAAACTATCTTTAAATTCTTAATTGATGTGTCATGTTTCCGTGGTACAATATAATAGTTTGATTCATATGAAAAATACAGTCCTTCAAATTAACTCAACATAAGTAAAGGTCGTATACCCATTTTACAAAGAACAGAAGGCACAGGGTTCAGCAACTTTCCCTAAGACATAATGATTTTTGAAGACCCTTGACTTCGCTCTCTTCCATCTGTGTTCCAGTATCATGTAACCAATAGTTACCCAACAAATCTCTTTGCATTCCTAGAAAAAGGAAAATGCCCAAACTGAAGGTAAAATATAATAAAGCTGGGGGGCAGAGTCCCATTATCTGTTTATACATTCTATAATTGAAATAAACTTGCAGTGGAGAGATTAAAACAGAAAAAAAGGCTTATAAATTTATAATTTACACAGACACATCACAAAAAACAAAATTAAATACACCTCAGAACCAAATAGGATTTAAAAAAATGTGCCATCCACACTAGAGAGAGAAAAACAGGGAGACAAGGCAATCTGAGGGTAGAGTAAGGGTTTTAGAGGAGATAAATTTTCTGAGGAACAAACTGTGGCATTCACTCTTCCTTCAGAAGGGTCAAGGTCAACTGGATCCACCTGTATGGTAAGTGAACGTCAGGGGAAAGTCCATCCCTTTGTTTTAGGGGGTAACAAAGGATGAGAAGGTTGTTTCCAAGGCTTCTTGCTTACTTTGGAGTATTCAATGCATTGAAGTAGAGGATACATTGGAGTGTTGCTTTCTGAGCCTCAGCAGTGCCCAGTGTTTACTGCTGAGCACCAACCTCTACTTACAGGGCCTCTCTAATCGTGGTCCAGCTCTGGGGAACACCTCTTTTCAGGCTCTGCCGCAGCCCTATGGTTCCATTGCTCTTCTCCTGTGGTTCCATTGCTCTTCCCCTATGGTTCCACTGCTCTTCCCCTATGGTTCCACTGCTTTTCTCCTATGGTTCAACTGCTCTTCTCCTATGGTTCCATTGCTCTTCCCCTATGGTTCCACTGCTCTTCCCCTATGGTTCCACTGCTCTTCTCCTATGGTTCCACTGCTCTTCCCCTATGGTTCCATTGCTCTTCTCCTATGGTTCCATTGCTCTTCTCCTATGGTTCCACTGCTCTTCCCCTATGGTTCCATTGCTCTTCCCCTATGGTTTCATTGCTCTTCCCCTATGGTTCCATTGCTCTTCTCCTCTGGTTCCACTGCTCTTCTCCTGTAGTTCCATTGCTCTTCTCCTATGGTTCCACTGCTCTTCCCCTATGGTTCCATTGCTCTTCCCCTATGGTTCCATTGCTCTTCCCATATGGTTCCATTGCTCTTCTCCTGTGGTTCCATTGCTCTTCTCCTACCTCACCTTGGGATATACTTGGCAACCTCCTCCCTGCAACTCTCAACTTCCACTTAAAAATATTGACACAGGCCCGTTCACACTGGGTGGGTAGGTGCCATTAGGATGAGCAAATATATGGTGCAGAGATGGGAGAGAAAGAAATAATGGTTCTCGTGCTGTGAGAAGTAAAGGCAGTGAGGAACAAGCTGATGTCAGTGACCTGCTTGCCACACAGGACCATGGTGACATTGGGGCCCAGGTTGCTGCCAAGGGCCATGATGCTGGCAGGGCCATACTGATCTGGGTAGCCTGTGCTGTCACCGAGGCCACTGCAACATCAGGGTCTGAGCTTCTGCCTAGAGCCATGTCTGAGTCCATGGTCCTTTTGTAACTGGGGTTTGTGTTGATGTCTATGGCTTATGTTAACACAGTGGGCTATAAGAACCATACATGTTGGACTGTCTTTGTGGGAGCCTAGTCTGTTTGGATGCTCACCTTCCTAGACCTCGATGGATCAGGGAGGGCCTTGAACTTCCCACAGGGAACCCTGACTGCTCTTGGGACTGGAGAGGGAGGGGGAATGGGAGTTGGGGGAGTGGGAGAAGGGGAGGAGGTGGAAATTTTTAATAAAGAAAAAAAGAAAAAAAAAGAACCATGCATGTTGGAGTGGGAGGACTGTACTGAGCCAGCCACATTCTTCACAGGACCTGGGATAGATGGCCCTGCCTATTGCTGGATACTACACTGCATCAGGAGAGCTGGCCCTTCCCCTTATGGGAGAGTTGTACCCTGCCTGTGCCCCAAACTCAGGAGATGGTCCCATCCCTCACCATGGTGTGGGAGAGCTGGCCCTGATGGCATGGATATAAGAGAGCTGGCTCCACCCCTTACCCGAAAAGCCCAGTTCCAATGGCCCAGACTGACCAACTCAACTACCACCCTGGCCCATATCCTGGGCCTTGATTTGGCCTACCTTAACATTTATCTCTATGAATTTCTGGAGATTGTAAAGAGACTCATCTTGCAGAATGATTGTCATAGAATCTTTATGACTCGGGGCAACAGTAGGAGAGCCAAGAAGGAGTTTCAGGGAGGGTCCAGTGATGATGATGTGCCAGAGGCCAAAGGCCAGAGCAAGACTAAAGACTCGCTGTAATGAATGTTTGTGGGTGGGGGCAGATTGAACAAAAGGGTATACTTGGATAAATGAAGAAGTATTGGGGAGGAAGGAAAGATGGATGAGTGAAGTGCTTTTGTTTGTTTTATTTTATTTTTTATTAATTTTGGGAGGGCTGTTTCTTTTGGGAGGATGCTGCAGGGGTGAGGGGCAGATATGGAAGGACTGGGAGGTGAGTAGGATTGAACTGCATGATGCAAAATTTTCAAAAAATCAAAAAAAGAATTATGCTATTAAAATAAATAAATAAAAGCTTAAAGCAAAAATATATTTATGCATTCGTTTATTTTATGTGTATTTGTGGTGTGTGTGTGTGCGTGTGCATGTGCGTGTGAGTGTGCGTGTGCGTGTGTGTGTGTGTGTGTGTATGCCATATAAGTGCTGGGCCTACTGAGGCCAGAAGAGGCTGTAAGATTCCTGGGAACTAGAATTACAGGCAGTTGCAAATGACCTGATATGAGTGCTGGGAACTGAACTTAGTTCCTTGGAAGAGGAGTAAGTTCTCTGAAGCTCTGAGCCGTCTCACTAGCCCAAGATTAAACTACTTGAATGAGTGAACCTGTCTCTCCACATTTTTACTCCAACATTTCTCTCTGTGTCCTTATACAGGGAAGAAAGAATCAAATTCCAAATCAGAAGAGGAACGCTGCAAATACATAGGAGTAAGCAGAAGGTTATGAGAACAATTCTACAATCAAATTCTTCTTGTGGTAAGACAATCTAAAGTAGCAAAGTTATTGGGCCATAGAACTTTGAAATTAATCAGGGACAAGTAACTCACAAACAGGGAAAAATATTATAAAAGTCATTCTACTAATAACTTCAATTTGAGGTAATTATTGGGAAAGGAAACAAAAAAATCACAGATACTTGAACTAATCAAGTTTCAAGAGCATTTCCTTCTCATGCTAATTCAAGTTTAATGTTTCATCCAATACTTTAAAAACAAAGCCAACTGCATGGGCTATATGAATTTTTTTATTGCTTGTAAATTTAGGAATCAAAGTGGGTTAGTTGTTTTTCTCATTGCTGAGATCAAATATCTGACAAAAACAATTTTAGTGAATGAAGGACTTATCGGGTAATGGGTCAACTATGTAGGCTAGCATGGCAGGACACAGCTGCTTGTCATGTTGCACCTGCAGACCAGAAGCAGAGGGAGATGAACAGAGATGGATGCCTCACTTGCTTTCTCATTAATCTTGAGTCCAGGACCGAAGCCCCACAAGCTACTACTGTTCACAGCTAGAGTACATTATTTTATGCATGGTAATGTCATCTAGAATCCTCCTCCCAGAAATTTGACTCCTAAGTGATTTAAATCCTCTCACGCTGATAATAGTTATCATCTAACATGAATGTAGTTATGTAGTCAACAAATTAGATGAAACAACATATATAAAGACAGAGCAAAAGGAGAGGTAGAAAAGAGAGAGAAAGAGGATAGCTAGGAACAAAGAAAAAAGGAAATTTAGAAGGAACTAGAAAACAGAAATAACAAAGAGCAATGAAAGAAAATTGCAGGAGAAAACACCAGATCAAGAAAAAAGAGCAAGAATTTCTTAAGAATTCCACTTCTGTTAACCCTTTCCTAGAATTTCATCTACTCCTTAGCTTGATTGGTAGATGTGTCTAATTTTATTGTGTAAGAATACATTCACTTTTTAACTGATTCTCTTAAATTTTCAGACCCCCTAACCCAAGCCTAGGAGTCCATTTAGAAATCATTGGTAATGATCTACAAAAGGAATTTTTCTATCTCTTCTCCCACCCCACTCACTCCTTTCTTTTATTATATAATGAAATATCTTATTTGCAAATCAGTAGCCTGAGTCCTGTGGTGTTTTGAGAACTTTCCCTATCTGTATAACGCATGTTCCCTTTTTAAAAAACTATGAAACCCAAAGTCCCTGGATTTCAGAAAATTTTGTGAGTAATGGGTATAATTTAATCAAAGGCAGATCTGGCCTCTAGAAAATGGATTTCACTCCAGATAAAAATAAAAGAAATGTGTTGCATGTTGGATAGGAGAGTCATGATCCACACTGTAAAGTCTTTGTTTAAAAAGTAGTGATGACAGGGAACTAATACAGACAAGGATTCCCTGTGGAAGCAGGCAGAACTAACAGTGGGGATGCAGAAGGAGAAGGTAGAGGCAGCGATGAGTGGTAGATTCCAGGGACAGAGAAGTCTCCAGGTGCTAATGGGGACTAAGCAGAAGTGTGATGAGAACTGGAAGAGAGTGCAGAAGGAAGAAGAAGGAAAGAGAGCAGATTAAAGATGCCAATGTACATTTGTCAGACAATGCTCATGAGGAGTCATTCTGGTTCCTTCTTTGTCTTTTAATCAAAGTTGATTAAAATTCCCACTGGGTGACAACAGCATCACAGATATTAGTGTATGTACATATAATTGACACTATAGTAAAGCCCTGGAGATTCATATGTAAAATACCATGTCACAGATAGCAAAGGATATCTTTAACATTCATATACATGTTTCATGTGTGCATATATGTATGTATGTATATATATATATATATATATATTCTAGTTTAGCCTATTAGTTGATTAGAAGGAAATGCATCATGCTTGTTTATTCTATCTTAGAAGGCCACAGGGATGACAATGGAAAAGAAGAGAGAGAGAATACTGCTATAAATAGCCTCCTCTCTATGAAGAGGTGGTACTGTCTCATGCAGAAAGCCCTGGAGGAGGAGACCATACTGCCAACTCCAGAATATAATGCCCATGACCTTGGTGGCACTCTGACCCATCTAGGCTTCAGTGTCCTCTTATGTAAAACATAGGCAACACTTTCCTGCAAACACGGAGTGGGATAACA
Source organism: Arvicola amphibius (assembly GCF_903992535.2). NCBI lineage: Eukaryota > Metazoa > Chordata > Mammalia > Rodentia > Cricetidae > Arvicola > Arvicola amphibius. The sequence continues at coordinate 52,696,745 of NC_052060.1, read as the reverse complement.
ATCATCAAACTTTATTAAGCCATCAAGGATAAACAGAATGCTGGATCTTAAGAGGAAGGACTTGACGTCAAGGTCATCCCTGAGCTTTGCAACAAAAGATGAACGTGTATTGCAGTTTTATGACAGGAAAGTTCTGGGATTGTGTTTGCAGAGGTAAATAACATTTGAGGAGCATATTTCTTAGACTGTTTAGGCCTGTATTTTGTCATCAGCAATAGTACAGGCAGAAGAGGAAATAAACCACAATGAAACAGAGTTTCACACCACACTACCTTACGGAGGCTCTTCAGAATTATTTTACCTGTTCAGTGTGAAACAAACTGGAGAACAGTCCCTAGAGATGTTTAGATAAAAAGTATTCATCCTCCAGGAAATTTTAAAGCCTCTTTACCTCCCCATCCTCTTTCCTCCACACAGGCCTTCTTCCCTGACTCTCACAACAGCAGCCCTACCCCGTCTCTCACCTACCACTCATTAAAAAGGACCCACTATGGTATGGATTGAGAATTAAGTGGACCACTGTGTGAGCAGTTGAAAGTTTAATGGAAAAGACGAAAAAACTGTAAATCAATACAAGTGTGTAGGATAAGGCATTCATAAAACAGATTCATTTTCTGCCCCCTTTGAAGATTTCACTAAAGGAAGGATGGGCTTGCCTGCTTTTCTGCTTTGGGCTTTAGTTAAGAAAGGCCCATCAACTCAACACTCCATGAGAAAAATCAGTCCCAGTTAAGTGATAGAGTCTGAGTTACGTGTGCATTGAAAGATGTGGTCAAGTCAGTGGACACAGGCCCCTACCATCACCTTGTAGAGAACAATCCCCAGGCAGGCTAGCGGTTCCACTAGAGAGGGTTGTTTTTTATCTCTAGACCTGGCAATAATTAAAATCACGGTAGTATCTGCAGCATGCCTAACTCACCAATTATACCAAGGCCACTGAAGTGAAATTTTACAGTCCCTGAGGAGGCAACCCTAACATTTCTCGATCAATGCATAGTCTGTCACTCCATGGCTTCACAGTCACATTTGTCATCTACAGTCTGCGAGAAAGACCCAGCTGTACAACCATCAGGGGCTCGCTCTGCTCCGTCTGGAAGCCCTCCCAGAGCTGGACACTACTGAACTCTCTGCACTCATGTGCTCTGGGCATTGCCATTCTGTGTCCGTGTCTCATTGGAGCTGTGTTTCTATGACCACATGGTCTTTATAGGCTCTTGTAAAGGCTCTGGCCTCTCTAGTGCCAAGACATGCCTCACATATAGTGCATCTCCAGAAATGTGAAGAACAACAAAGCTGAGAGCTGCAAGAGACTTTTTAAAAAGAAGTGTGGATACAGAACTACAGCTTATGCCCCATCTCTGCATCAGTCAGGGAGATCTGGAGTGTTGTGTTCAACTTGGATATCATATTTTAGAGCTTTGAGAAGCTCAAACCGGTTCATCATTGGAGATCAAGATGGGCAGCAGAGGGGAAATGCTTGGCACGGCCAGGAAACCATGTCAAATGAGGAACAAATGAGGGAACTGGGAATGATTAACTTTACCAAAAGAAGGCAAAGAAAAGGCATGGTTAGTCTCCTCAGATATTCAAAAACCTGTCAAGTAGAAAAGGTAGCTAGATTTGTTCTGCATTACCCTGAAAGGCAAACTAAGGTCAGCTATTTAAAAGTGAGTGAAACAAATTTAAGCTCTGCCAAAGAAATTTCCAGGACACATCAGCAACAGTGGGAGGCAAAGGAACCCACTTTCTTTGACAAAAGCGAGATGGCCTCAGCCCCTAGGGTTCCTTCCAACGGAAGACTTTCTAGTTCTCTGTATAGTCAATGAAAATGCCCCTGGCACTGTAGAGCTGGCTCACAGGAGGGAAAAGGTGACAGTCAGCTCACTTCCTAGGCATGGTTTTACTAATGGGGGAAGAAGGAACACATGGAGTTCCGGTAGAGCCAGAGAAAGAGAAGAAACTTCTTTAAGAGAAGACGGAATTCAGAGGAATTCCGTTTTCTTCCATTTTGACTGCTGCCTCTGCTAGTCAATGGAAACAGCTAATGAACAAAAAGGATAATTTGATCAAAATAATAATTATCAAAAGTATTTGGAATCCTAGGAAGATATCTTTTTGAGAGTTGGTAGTGCAAAAGAGCTGCAATCAGGCATCTGTTTTCTTGTTTGGTTCACAATGGAGGCCATGGAAACAGAGGACTCCGTGAAGTTGAATGACAATTCACATTGATAAGCGTTTCTGAAACAATATGGCAGCAATTTGAGGAACACATTATACTCATGAGCTGTGGGAAGAACGAGCAGAGAATATACCCTTTAATGCTTAATTTTTATAATAATCTTACTTGTTACAAATACGGTGTTTCACAATGAAACCCTAACTGTGTTTCGGTTCGGTAATATGATAAGACACAGCTTGTAAGAATGAGAATTGAGTTTTACTCTGTTCTCGTATTTTATTTTCCATTTATCATGTGAATTGCTTCTAAATAAGATTGTGTTACATTATTAATTTGCATAATTGCTGAAATATAGCATGTGATTCAAAATAACAAGCTCCTGGTCGCATCGTTTCAGATTCATTTTGACATTATTTTGAAGCTGACAAAAATGGTTGGTATACAATGGAGTTAAAAACACATGTGCACATTTTGTTGCCTTCTCGTCTTCCAAAACGTGAAAGGGGGCAGCTGTGTGGGTCAAGGAATGATTTTTATATTTAGATGATGAACATCTTGGAAACTAAGAAATAACCAATCCATACTATAATATTTTAGAGTATCCATAAGTCTGTTTCTGATAGATGAGAAGCCAGGTGAAGTTTTTTTTTTCTTTTTCTTTTCTTTTTTTTTTAGGCTTTGGCTTCTGTTAATTGAATCAAGAGTCTTAAAGAAAGATGAGAGAAGTCTCCGATGAAGATCTAAAAATACTCACTCAAACGTATTTCCATTTTTCAAATAGCACCCTATCAAATTAACTTGACAGTCTCTGGTCTCAATCAGAAAATCCTGACACCCTGTTTGAGTTCAGATCGTCAGCAAGTACAAACATTTCACTCAACTCAATCTTCCAAAATGTGGGTGAGGTAGAAATGTGGATGTGGAAAAAAAGCTGCAAGCCATCAGCTAGCTACGAAATAGCGGGCCAAGAAGTAAATGGTCCTCAGAAATGGAGTCTGCAGGGACAGAAGCCCCTGGCAAAATGAAGCTTATGTGTGTCTTAGGCATCTTGATAAACAATAAGCCAACTGGTAAAGGATTTTTTAAGTGAGTGCGTATGTGTGTGTGCATGCACATGCATGCGTGTTTTCACATATGTCTATCATACATGTGTGCACTGTGTATGTATGTATGTGGAGGGCAGAGCAAAACCTCACGTGTCACCTCCCCGACACTGGAATTAAAAGCGCATGCTGCCGTGTCTGATAGTTTTTTTTCCCTGGGTTCTGAGGACTGAACTCAGAACTTTGTGTTTGCAGCACAAACACTCTGCCAAGGGAGTTGTCTCCACAGCCCTGAAGGGCCGTTTCTAACAACACAGAAACAGCAACAGAACAACAGTAGAGATAAGAATTACGCTTCTTCCTCCTGCCTCCCACAACTCCTTGTTCATCATTTCAAACTGAAAACTTCATAACAGCAATCCAACAGGAAATATTTCTTGTTTACCCAAAGTGACACTTGGGAAGCTGGAAAGCGGGACCTGAAAATCCCACCCCCTTCCTTCGCGTCGTCATTTGAGTGAATCAGTGAATCTCACAACAAAGGAGTGTCATAACGGGAGGGATGCTGCATCGAATAAAAAGCTTTATATCTTCTGCAGAATCTCACTTTATTTTCTAGTAATCAAATGCCATTGATTCCACAGAAATCTTTGTACTCTTTCACTCACCCTGGCCGACAGACTCCAACCAAATGAGGAATAGTATTTGTCTGTTATTGGGTCAAAAGATGTTCCCCATAGCTGTTGGCAGTCTTATTGCCTGAGTAAAATAATAGGGCATATTTTACAGGAGCTATTAATATAGGCTGCAAGCTTGTTGTACGGCACAAGGCCAACAGCTGGATGGAAATGGTAGGTTTTGGGCCAGCTGAAACTCTGCTTTTAAGTTCTGCCTATTGCACACACACACACACACACACACACACACACACACACACACACAAATGCACACCCACCACCAGCTTGGGAATGTTAAACAGCTCCAGATTTATTTTTTAATATGAACAAAAATGTTTAGCGTGGCCTACAGATTTGGCAGAATCAGGCCATCCCACTCCTTCCTGCCACAGGCAGGAGGTATTGAGTCCAGGCCTGCAAACTGGCACACACGGAGGGGGAAGAATAGAGCATGGCCTATTATCATGCTGATTCAGGAAGAAAGAAAGCACAAAACAACTTAGGCCATTCCTGCAGAATGGCAGAATGATTATCTAGTCATACTCCTGCCTTGAAAGCAAGGGAAGATGAGCTCCCAACACACAGAGAACCAAAGATAGACCGCTGGTGTAGTCATTGCCAGGGTCAGGTCTGGAGATTTTGGTGACAGACTACAGTAACCTCTTTATGTCATTCCACAAAAATAAATAAATAAATAGGACACAGGAGTGTGAATAAAGCACAACGTAGAGCTCCTGCCCAGATGCTGATGTCCCCGAGAGGTTTCTTTCACAATGAGCTCATGGGAATGTTTCACACGCAACAATATTCTCAGAAGCATTTTCTGCTGTATGTGTTTCACTCCACTGTGAGACTTCTTGGGGGTCTAAGCTCAACCTGGCCACTGAGAATACAGCATTGCCCTCAGTCCCGGGGCTAAGTGCTACTGGAAGCCTCCTCCATCTTCCCATGAGTCTTCGGCCCCTTGGGATGGCAGGTTCCCTTCTCTGAACTCTGGCAGTGAACTGACATCCCTATGCACTGAGGAATAAATGCCTCCAGGTGAGCTCTGACAGTTAAGCATGGGCCTCTGTCGTGACACATCTTAAGAGCAATGACTGGACTGCTTAGAGTTGTTTTCTAATTCCAGCAGGGACTTTTCTGACTTTATTTGAAGTCTCTTGCTCTTACCTGGTGGCATTGTGGACAAAGTCTTTGTACAAAGGCTTCAAACAACAAAGAAATTTGGTGATCTTGCTTATCATCTTACTCTCCCCCCCAACTTTAATTCAGGCACCAGTGCAATAAATTCCTATCTCTTGTTACGATGTAGACCATAAACGTTAAACATCTCCAGGTAAAACTGATTTAGTCATCACCTAGGGTACAATCTTGTGTAACTCCTGAGTTCATCTATGGCAGTTATGTGAAAAGGACGCTATGATGTAGTAACCTCACTGGACCAGTAAGCACTTCCGGCTCACTCAGTGTCTAGTTCAGTACCTGTCCCATCCAACCAGCCCCGGAGACAGTTATGAACCAACAGAGGGTTTCCTCTACTGGAGGCATAAAAGCTAAAAACTTAACAATCTATTCTGCACCCTTCCCATTAAACTTTATTTCTCTAGAGTTTAGGAAAATATACCATATCCGTTTTTTTAAAATGTAACTGTATTTTCCTTCATTTGCTTGTCCTTATTATTTGTTGTATATAGGGGTTTGCTGAGAGTTATTCAGCTATTTGATACATGGGATTTTTGTTAGGATATTAAAATGTAATTAATCAAGTAAAGGGTAGGATACAAGCTCATTTTGAATTATCAGTCCTGCTCACTCAACAAATATTTCCAAAGAATACTGTGTGTTCTACTCTTTCCTGTTGCAAGATGGGGCCCACTCTTTCATCTCAGCCTAGAGAGAGAATCAAAAGTGTGACATTGTTGCTGGCTCTAAGTGACTTTGGAAAAGAAATAGAAGTCAGAAGTATGTATCATGGATGTATACTGATGACACTAGTCTAGATGAAAGATATTGGAGACATGAAGGATAATGAATTCACAGAGGAGGAGAACACAGTTTGGGCCATGAAGACAGATAAACACCTCCAGAAAATAAGGTGTGGCCAAAAGCTTGATGGCTGGACAGTCACTACACCAAAGAGCAAGACGATTTAATGAGAATTGTAGAATAAACAAAATCAAGGAAGCATGAATTTGACTCAAATATATAGATCAGGACACTCTGGAATGAAACTCAGTTTGAAGCTTTGAGACACAAATGAAGCTAGAGTCAGGGTGTTGGACCACAGGAAACCCTACTTGTCATGGGAAAGAAAGTGGGTTGTTTTTGTTTGTTTGTTTGTTTGTTTGTTTCAGAGAGCAATGGGAAGAGGTTAGAAACAGAACGATTATTTGCTCAGGATGAAGGACTGACGGTAAGTATGAAAGCCAAAACAGTTGTAGGAGTGGCAGTGGGAGGAGTAATATGAACGAAGCTGAAACTCAGAAAAGATTCATCCCCAAATGCCTAAGTTCATAGGAAGAGTCAGGGGTATTCAGAGGAGGAAGAATAGCATGAACAGGAGGAGGCTAAGAGTTACCTAAGGAAGATAGGTTTCTGTGGGTCACCATGAAAGGACTGGTGACTCAGACATGAAGGGAGGAGAGTAGAGCTTGGAATGGTCAGCACCTTAATGGCATTTGTCAGGACAGCTAATTGTAAACTCCAAGAATAAGGGCTGCTATGTCACCCTTGCCCTTCAGTTGTGTGCAGTTCTGTACAAACTTCTGTTATGATGCCTGATGTATTAGGTACTCAGAAGATATTTCTCAGAATTATAGTTCTACCCCCGAGATTTGAGTTTAATAATGTGAACTTCAACAGTCAAGAGGAAGGAAACGGGCTAGGGAGATGGCTCACTATGCTAGCAAGGAGACCTAGATTCCTAGCACCCGTGTGAAAAGATAGACACAGTAGTGCACATTCAAGTCACCATCACCTTGTCACCTGACTTCTCTGACCTATCACAATCATCACCATTGCTTTTATCTATGAACAAGACATGCATCTAATGCAAGATGGCCATGCAATATGAGGATCACAATTCTTCATGGGTCCATATCCCCATGTCTTCTGAACTAAGGTCATGTTGACCTTTTGCTGTGAACTGACCTCACTTGATAATAATAATAAAAGGGACAAGTTGAGGACATAGGTTGGGCAAAAGTGTGAATTCCCAGCCACACAACACTTCATTCTGCAGGTATCTTTGGGCCTCTCTGTCATGTGGCTCTGTTGACAGTAACATTTAGAAATTAGTATAAATGCTAACTTATTGACTACTGCTGTTCCTGTAACCACCTCTTCTGTCTCTGAGTTGCAAGGTCTCCATTCTCTTGCCAACATCCGTGAAAGGGGAAGGCTAACTTGGTAGATGAGAGAAAGGTAAAATCTCAGCCCTTCTGGTCTCTTTATGATACATCTCTGTTAAGAAGTAAAACTCTGGAAAAGAAACTGTGGTCCAGAAATAACAGTACAGTAAAGTAGGGCAGGGCTGTGGAAGTGTGCCTCACAAAGAGAATGGCTGTTGTTGCAACTCTGCCCTTACCTAATCTCTATGGCATGTAAGTGCTGAGGGTGGCTCCTCAGGGGAAGCCCAAGCTCAGTACTTAGCAACAATGCAAACCATCTCCAAACTCACTATTGCAAGCACCACTTTCCTGTGTGAGACCCCAGTCACACCACACCTAAGCCAAAGGGAAAGGAGGAAAACTAAGCCTGGTCTTGCCCTGCATGGTCAGTTTTGAACCAGTCATTGCATCAACAGAAAGAGAACTGTGTTTGTCTTCAAAGAAGGAAGAAGTGTAGAAGAAGAAGCAGTTTTTACCCCCACATTTTATGTTTGTTCTGGCAATAGGTATTAAGCTATACTTGATCTGTGTAAAGAATCATTGTGCTTAGCACCAAGCTGTTGTAGGAGGCTGCTTGTTTGTTCCCGGCTGCTCAGACTCCAGAAATAACCACTCAGAAACTGTATTAATTAAATCACTGCCTGGCCTATTAGCTCTAGCTCCTTATTGGCTTGCTCTTACATCTTAATTTAACTCATTTCTATTAATCTGTGTATCACCACGAGGTCATGACTTAACAGCAAGGTTCTGGCTCTTCTGTTCCCAGTGGTGGCTACATGGTGTCTCCTGACTCCACCTTCTTTCTCCCAGCATTCAGTTTAGTTTTCCCTGCCTACCTATTTTCTGCCCTGCCAGGCCCAAGACAGATTCTTTATTCATTAACCAATAAAATCAACACATATACAAAAGGACTTCCCACTCCACCAGGCCAGATGGGAAAATGGTGGTGAAAATTCTTTCAAGGAGTTCACACCAGAGGAACAAAAACACTCAGTACTACTAGAAAAGAGTCTACCAAAGTTATAAGAGATGTAGGGACAAATTTTAACACTAGATGTGATGTGGTTAGATTAGGGTCTGCTGGGTGCAATGGTTGATCTTCGTGGTCAACTTGGCTGCATTTAGATCACCATGGAAACATATCTCTGGGGTGCTTCTGAAGGTGCTTCCTGAAAGATTTAAATGGTAAGAAAGACGTATCCTGCGTGTGTATAACACTGTCTCATGGACTGCAGAATAAAACCAGTGTCCACCCCTCTCTACTTTCCTGTCTGCAGACAGATACAGCTTGCAAAGATGCCTTTGCTCTCAGAATGCATGCCTTTTGGCCTTGATGGATTGTATCCCCTCAAACTGTGATCTAAAAACAGAAACTAAAATCTCTTCCCCCAACCCAAGTTACCATTTTATTATTTGGTCACAGCAACAAGAAAAATGACTAAAAGGGGAGTTAAAGATCAGATGTTCCAAAAAGAGGTGATTTTTGAAGCCAGGTTTACCATTCAAATTTTAAAAGGAAACAAGATGACATTTCAGTCAGGGCCATTCCTGTTTAGCAGCTCAGAGGTACAATGATTTAGTCAAAAGGCAACTGAGTTTAGAAGAAAGACAACTGGGTATAGGGTAAGGTGACCTGGGACTAAACACAACCAGTCAGCAACTTACCGTCTGGCTCCTGCCTCTGCTTTTGTCTGAAAACATGAGGAAGAATTTGATGACCTTTCAAAACGCAATGAGCTACATAATTTTGTAGCTGGATTTTAAGAAAAGCAAGATAATTTGAAGAATTAGGTATTAATATTGGGTTTTGATGAGTATTATGTCGAAGAGGGGGCTAATCCACCACTAGGAGGTAAAGGATCAATAGGAAACCACTTCTATTCCCTGAGTGAAAATGACAAGATGAAAATATTTCTGAAATGCAATCGATGAAAACTGATCAAAGGAACATTCAACTTACCTGTGTTCAATCCCAGAACTGTTTCAAGGTTACATTTTTGATATATGCCAATGAGAATGGCAGGCGTTGTCCTCCAGGAACTAGTGACAGATCAGATGGGATTTTTATTCATACATTTACAAGAAGTATTTGTAAAATAAAATAAAGATGATTCTTTTGTTATTTAAGGTGATTTTTAATTTGTTGGTTGTTTTATTTTTAATATCGCTTTTGTGATGGTTAATACTGATTGCCCACTTGATATGATCTAGAATCAGGCAGAAGACAAGCCTTAGGTAATGTCTGCAAGGTTTCTTGATTGGATTAGAAAACATACCCTGCTTGTGACCCGAGCCATCCCTTGGGCTGGTTTCCCTGACTGAGTAAAAGCAAATGCTCCATTTATTTGTGGCCTTAAGAATAAATACTTAGAATGTAGTTAAGAACTATCTTGTTTTATTAAGGCGGTGGTTGTGGGTTTTCTCCAAGATCCATGATCTTCCTAGATGTGGGTGATTGTCTGGGCCTCCTGTACCAGGCATGATTTCCCACATGTTGAGTGAGTCTTATGCCCACAAATACATGGAGCCCTCACCCCTTGTCAAGGGAACTTCCCTTTGACACAAGCTGACACCATTCCAGAAAGCCACAGCTGATCAAAGTGCAGAATTGTGGAGCCCAGTTCCATCTGAGAGATCTACAACACAACTCCTGCACCCAAAGAGGTTTAAAAAGAGCCACAGCAGCCGGGCGGTGGTGGCACACGCCTTTAATCCCAGCACTCGGGAGGCAGAGGCAGGCGGATCTCTGTGAGTTCGAGACCAGCCTGGTCTACAAGAGCTAGTTCCAGGACAGGCTCCAAAGCCACAGAGAAACCCTGTCTCGAAAAACCAAAAAAAAAAAAAAAAAAAAAAAAAAAAAAAAAAAAAAAAAAAAAAGCCACAGCAGACAAAGAATTGCTCCCAGAAGATCCTGAAAAGCTTTCTTCCAGGAGTAATATTCTCCAACTGCCCAACTGCTCAAAGCTCATATCCAAACTATTTTCTAAAAAACAAATGTAAGTTTCTCTAGTTCTAGAGTGACTGTGGACTGTGTTCTGCCCAAGAGCATGGAGCTCAGGCTAATGTAACTTGTAGATTAAAAATAAATCCAAGGCTTTTTAAATTAGGCAGGAATTTAAAAGCTTCACTCCAAAGTTCAGGACTTACCTTAAAGGGTGATTATTTATGAAATAGAAATACTATGCCAGTTGCAGAGCTCCATCGCCCACCCCATTGGTGTTCTAGAAGGGAAGACATGGGAGAGGTATATTTTCAAAGGAAGTTACAAGAATAAAGTACATGTCACCGTGTCAACACGTTTCTTACCATGGGTCAATTTTCTTTTACCTCCCTCAGCCCCACATCAGCCCTAAAATGAGTCATCCAGAATGCTACACCTGCAGCTTATTGTCTCTTCATGAAAACATCCAGAGTATCCCAGAAAATTTCCTGTGGACACAACACAACTATCTTTTACAAAACTTTGGTTTAAAATGAAAAGAGGGCTTCTCTTTCTGGGGAGTTTTGCTGTTTGTCTTATTTTCCTTAGTGGGGTCTTCTGCTTCCAGTCTTATACACATTCTTAGAAACAAAACAGAAAGGGGGTAGAACAATGTCTTTCTCAACCTTGAGGTAACTGTTAACATGACAAGGGAGGCAGGGGTAAGTTTCTGAATGACACCCAAGTCAGTCTGTGTGGCTTAGATTTAAGATAGAAAAGGACAAATATCCAGTAAAACTTTATCCTTGAGTAAATAGAACCAAGATGAGCCAAGAAGCATGAGGACAGAAGTGTTAATTTTAACTGATGGTTCCAGAGTACAGTCCATTGTGGCTGGGGATTCAAGGCTACAAGATCTTGAACGGTTGGCCACTTTGCATCCAAAGAAAAGAGCAGAGGAGAGAGATGGGTGCTGGTGGATAGCCAGCTTCCTTCTTTTTATTCAGTACAAGACTCCACTTATATTTGGAGTGATCCTTCTTACCTCAATTAACCTCAGTTAAACAAACGTGTCCAAGGGTTTATTTCCATGGAGATTCTAAATCCCGCCGAGTAAACAATCAAGATTAACCATCACAAAGCCTCTCAGAATTCAAACACTTTCCTGGAAGAAGGCTGACAGTACTCTGCTCTCCCCCTTCCACCCCTGTGCTTCTGCACCCCTTGCTTACCTCCACCATGACTTCCTCAACCTGGTCTACAGCAGTTTCATTTCCTCCTGGCATTCAGCTTTCCAGGGCACACTTCTTCTCATCATCCTTTGAGATCTGGCCATGACCCATGACGGTCCCATGGGCAGATGGATGGGGTTCTTCCCTGTCATGGGCACTCTATAGTTGACCTACATCACCATGTCACCTTTTACATGAAGAGCTGACTGGGTGGCAGAATCTCAAACTCTGACCCCTGCTTGACAGTTGTCTCAGTCACATGGTGATGCAATGCAGTTTTCTGGTTTCTTCAACTGAGGAATTATGGCCATAAGGGTCAGCTTGGAAACTTTGTGCCCATCTCTTCCGTTCCTCCTTTGGCTCCTTTCTCTAAAAGTATTTTCAACTTTAGCTCACTGAACTAATTACTTTTCTCCTTTTTCTTGTTGGTACTTACCTTTCATCTTTGCTTGTTCTTGTAACTCATCCTATAGCCTCTTTAGGGAGGCATGTTTTATAGTGTCTCAGTTCCACATTCATAGCCATACAAGTGACAGAAGTTTCTTCAAAGTCCTAGAGACCATAGTGGCTAACCCTGTGGTACTTCAAAGCCTTCATTTCACATTAAATGCCTACCAAGGTTTTCTGCAAATCTAGTTGAGGCAGCTGCAGAGCACCCAGCCCGAGCCTGGGAGCGAAATCGAAAATCCCAGCTCATCCACTTGGCAGGTAGTCTCACATCATTGAAAAGGGGCTTCCCTTCCTCAGCCTGACGTCTTATCTGCAACAGCATCCTCGCAGTCATTTATGCAGTTAGGATTTGTTAGGTGATGTTACATAAGAGTGTTTAGCAGGCCTCTATGATACAGTTAAACTTTTTCTCTCCCTAACAGATTTTACATGATTCTACACGTGATATAAGCCTCTGACCATTTCTTTACTAATGCCCCCTTCATTCTAAACGCTTTGTGTCTTCTCTCTACTCCTTTCTCTAGAATCCCCACCTCAGAGATTGTTTTACTTCTACTCTGTGAATCAATTTAGCTTATCACTGCCAATGTACTCTCTTTGTTTTCCACCATGAAAGGCATTCCTGCACCCACCAAGCCTTTCAGACTGCATATCTCTGTGTATCTGGTGCTGTTTGCCTGATTACACTAGTGACTTGTTTCTTTGCCTGCAAAGACATGTTGATATATTCTTATGATATACCTTCTCTAAATGTTAAAAAAGGAAAATATTTTTAAGAATTAACATTTTTGATCTCTGTATATCCATCCCTCCATTAACAATTATTTTCTGGAACTTGGGACTTAGGGTCTGTAAGGTAGACCTGTAGGGTCTTAGCAAATTAAGAAAGCACATAGAGCTTGTGCTATGTTCTTCTTGCAGCTTTATTTTGTTTGGTTTTATGTCAACTGACACAAACCTAGACATATATTGAAAGAAGGAATCTCAGCTGAGGAGTTGCCTCCAAGGAATTGGCCCATAGCCAAGTCTGTGGGAACTTGTGCTTGATTAGTGATTGATAAGAGCGGGTGTGTCTCTTTGTTGGTCGTGCCATCCCTGGACAGGTAGCTCTGGGTTATGAAAGAGAGCAGGCTGGGTAAGGTGTGTAAGCCATTAAGCAGTAGTCCGCCATATCTTTTGCTTCAGTTCCTGCCACCAGGTTCCTGTCTGAGTTACTGCCCAGTCTTCCCCCAAACAGGAACTCTGATGTGAAAGAGTAAAATAAAATATGTCTTTTCCTACCTGAGTTTCTTCTGACCATGGTCTTTGTCATAGCAACAAAAAGCAAGCCAGAACAGCTACACAGATGGGAGAATGTGATGTCTTTCTTCACTTGTCCTAAAGGTCATGACTAACATTATTATAATAAAATTAGCAAGAGAGAAATGTAGCCAACTCATTTAGTCAAAGTGAATCTTTCTTTAAATGAAGGAGGACACTCTAGATTGGAGAATTCAAACTCAGGTATCTGTAGAGGTCCTTTGATTTGATGACTCACAGACAGTCTAAAAGCATGGTAAGGTGTGATTTAATAGTAATAGAATGTAGGGGGCAGAATCAGTAAGCAAGTCTGAGCCAGTTGTAGTTGGCCTCTCTATTTTGTTTGCCTTCCTCATAGATATGAGTAGTACCACTGTAGCAGGAGGATTCTCAATGTGGGTAGAAGACAAGAGAGCTGGAGCAGATCAGATCAGATCAGATCAGATCAGATCAGATCAGATCAGATCCTCCAAAGCCCTCCAGTTAACAGCAAGCATGCCAAAGCACTGTCTCTAGGTAACCATTTTCAAACTTCATCCCAGCCAGAAAAAGAACAAGGGTCAATTGTAGGTTGCTGCACTAGAGTTGGAAATATCCCCCAAGGAAAACAGGAGACAAAAGCAGGATGCACACCCTCCAATATTTGTGATGCAACTGTTGTTATAATTAATGGAAAGGAATTCGGTAGAAGCCTTCCTTTGAAAGGGGCAAGAAAATGCTGTGGGGTGGTGTAATGGAGGATCTTCTCCTATGTTTCTATGCACTGTTCATCCAGTTTGTAAAAATACATCAAACATGCAGTATCATGGAGACAGGGCACAAACCTAAACCTAAGGTTAATGAATTTGGAGGATTTAAAGCCAAGAAGCTGATAAAAACAATCAATCTGGAAACCCAGAGAGCACACAATTTCTCTTTCCTTTTCTGTTTTTCATGAAACATGGAACATTCTCCAATCTCTGAGTTTTTAGTTACTCCCTTTCTGAGCTTGGGGAACAGTGATTTTATTCAGAAGGAATTTTCAACCCTACTCACACATAGATGTTCCAGACAGTCTCAGCAGCCAGTGTAACTGGAGACCCCCATACTGGGTGGGTTCTGTAGCTGAAGTACATGCTGAAAGCAGAAACACAATTAGGTACAAGTGCCAGAGCTGGTTCGCACAGATCACAAAACTCTTTCACCTGGTCTACACATCACAAAGCTCTTTCACCTGGTCTGTAGACCTCTCAGCTGCCCTAAGAAGTTCAAAAGCATGTGAAAGTCATCCCAAGTCCGAAGGGTAAGACACTCAGAAACACTACATTTACAGAACAGATGTGATAGAAGGGGAAATGGCATTAAAATGTACTTAAGATAACAGAATACAATTTGCATCTCACTCAGTCAGAAGTCATTGGGTTTGGGGCCAGAAGCCTCACACTGGCCTCTGTGGCCTTCTCTCACATCAGGTTCCAGTCTCTGCTGATTTTGAACTATCCTTCCCTGATTATGCTTACTTAGCCCATCCCAGCAGATTCTGTGCTTTTTGCTTGGTTTGTCTCCTCCCACTTTTCCCTTCCAGCTCAAACATCACTCCTTGCTGACTCACTCAGCATCTTTTAGAATTCCCAACACAATCAGAATTTGCCATGTTTATTGACATTGCATCCACTAGCCATGAAGATCTTAATTCAACAGCCATGCTGCTTCATTTCTGTACCTTGGCCCTTTGGCCCCATATCCGAAACATGGTAGGCTCTCATTAAAGGCTGAATAAATGAATTCATTTAATTACACCAGTGTTCCAAAGGAAGAATATAATGTCAACACCACCTGTCTCCAAGGCTTCTTCTAGCCGTGATATATTAGGAGTCTACAAAGCCTTATCAAAGTTACAGAGACAGAAACTTAACATTTATAGATTGAAAAAAGACACGGATGTTGAGCACAGCGGTATAAACTTGCATCATCACACCACATTGTGCTGCTGTTTCATACTTCTTCCTTTTTGCTTTACTCCCATGTCAGAATTCTCCCTAAGAATCCCTGGCTTCAATAAAAAGAAACACATCTTTCCTCAATAATACTTCCAACGAAAGCCAACTTTGGACTGGTGGAAAAGTTCAGTGAGGACTTGCCAGGAAGCTCAATGACCAAAGCTCGATCCCCAAGACCCACAAGGTGAAAGGAGAAAATGAACTCCTTCAAGGTATCCACTAAATTCCACATATACTTCCTGGCATGTTTGCCTACTTCCACACAATAAATAGATAAATGTTTAAAACTTGATCTGTACATGGCATATAACTCAAAAACTAATTATGATGGTTGATGTCAATTGTCAGCTTGACAAGATCTAGAATCACCTAGAACACCAACCCCTGGGAACTACCTAGAAAAGACTTTAAGGTTAAGTGAATTGTGGTTATAAGAACCACCCTACATGTGGGTGGCACCATTTATTGGCTTAGGTGTTACACTAAAAATCAAAAGTGAAGTGAGGTGAACATCAGCCTTCATCTCTCTCTCTGCTCTGATTGACATGATGTAGCAAGTTGTTTTATGGTCCTGTCCCCATGCCATCCCTGCCAAGGGCTTTCTCTCCCACTCTAAGCCCAAATAAAAGTGGCTTCCTTGGGTTGCATTTGTCCTATATTTTGCCACAGCAGCAAGGTCAGGTTGTATGCTGTTTAGCGTTGTGTGAAGCATCTTCACGCTAGAGATAGATGCTGTGGAGAGAGCTGAGGGACAGATAATCAAAGTCAAACAAATATTGATCTAATTTTGGGTATGCTACTACCTTACAGTGTGTCATTGATCTGGCCTTGGCTAAGTCTAAGTTTTCTTGGCAAAATAGGGCCATTACCAGTTTCTTTCCTTGGCCTGTTTTTAAGGAGTGCATGAAATTGTAAGCCAAATTCTTAGCATAGCATACACATTTTAGCATCTGTGGGCATTTCATAAATGGCTTCTACATTTTAGCACATCATCTTCTGGCCCAATCCCTTGTCTGAAGGGATGAGCCATCTGAGTAATACCAAATCACGGAAATTTTCCCTAGCTCACAAAACTCATTACTATCCAGTAATCTATCCAGATCCAGAGTCCCACACCAGGCTTTTCCCTGGCTCCTGAGGTGCCAAAAATGTTCTAGTCAAGCTAAGCCTTCTTCCATCTCAAGTCAACTCCAAGTATGAGATTCTGCAGTGTGCTTGGGGCACGTGTTTTCCCGGATGGCAAGGAGATGAGTCATGCCACATATCCTGCATGTCAATTCCTTGCCACCTCAGAATAAGCTCATTCTGGTTCAGCACGTTCTCTAAAACCCAACTCTTTGAACATGAACTTGGTGATGCCCACCTGCTCTTATCACTCCCAAAGGTTTTATTATATTCTCTTAGATTTCCAACTGCTATAAGTAACAGGCTTTGTTCATTAGAATCTGAACAACTTATTTGAAGAAAGGTTCTTTGCAAATGTCAGATCCTAAAATGCAGAGATCATTCTGGATTCTCAGTTGGCCCTTACTTTAGTCAGCTTCCTTGTTCCTGTGACAAAATATCTGGAAAAACAACTTAAGGAGGGAGGGTTTGTTTTGTCTCACTGTTCAAGTGTAAGGCACCTCACGGTGGGGCAGCCAGAGATGGGGGCAAATGGTCTGATTGTGTCTATAGTCAGGAAAGAGTGGAAGATGAATGGAGTGCTCAGCTGGCTTTCCCTTTTTTTATTCAGAGCCCCAGCCCGTGGAATGATGCTGTGCACACTCATGGTAAGACTTGACCTGTGTTGTAACATAAATGAGCCTCCCAAATGCTTTATTAAGTAAAAGAAGACAGTCCCCAAACACCACATACTCTATAATTCAGTTGATATGGGAGATCAGAATAGGGTGAGGAAGATGACTGAACCCCAACATCCACGCACTTGTATTCACAGCAATGTGGGGAGTAGGGAAAGAAGTATCACTGGGGATCACTGGCAGCCAGAAAAGCTCTGGGTTTAGTGAAAAACTTCATCTTGGGAAAATAAGATTGAGGGTAACAGAGCAGGACATATGATACATATTTCTAGCCCAGGGAGGTAAGCACACCCATGTGCACATCTACATATACACCACATTACATTCAGGACACACAAGAACACACATGCACATGCATTATATACCACATTATATTCAGTACACACAGAGAGAGGAGGGAGAAACAGAGAGAGAGAGAGAGAGAGAGAGAGAGAGAGAGACAGAGACAGACAGAGAGAGAGATAGTAGTCCATAATAGAGAACTCTATACACATAGAAAATAGATCAGCATTTTTTTGTGAATGAGGAGTAATACTTAAGAGATCTCATTTAGAAGTGATAAAAAGTGTCTGATAATTTGCCACAATGATGGTTTCACAGATCTGTGAATACAAATCATTTCATTCTGCACCTTAAATGCTCCTTTAAAGATTTGTTTGCTTTGATTTTTATGTGTGCAAGTGCTTTGCTGGATGTTCCTAGAGGCTGTAATGGAATGTCAGTTCCTCGGAAGCAGAGGTACAGATGGTTGTGAGCTGCCATGTGGATATGAGTAACTGAATCCAGGTCCAGTGTAAGAGCATCAAGTGTTCTTAACATTGATTCACCTACCCAGCCCCTGAATTTTGTACTTTAATATGTGATTTTTACAGTATGTGAATTATATCTTAATAAAGCTATCTTTGTAACAAACTTTACCCTACATTCAAGGAGTTCACAGAATGAGTGTTGTTTCTTGGTTCATCACTTAAGCATGGGCAGCAATGAAGGGATTATAGGTGGGAAGAGTGATGTGAGCATATCTCAAACCAGGAGCAGAAAACTGGGCAAAGTCACATATATTCCTTTTATAGTGATTCTCTTGCAAGAAATACAAATGGTAACACAGAATAACAATAGATCCTCAATTTCCTGAGGTCTTTCTACCAGGCAACCTTTTCAAAGTTTGGCCACCTCCAATTGCACCGTCACTACAGGAATGGAGCCTTGACCACATGAACCTTGGGGAAGACAAGTCATGTAGAAACTCTTGCCTCTGTCCCAGTTATGCCTCAAGGAAAATGCACCTGCTCTTGGGGAAACACTGGCACTTCAAACTCAGTATGTCCAGAAATGAACTCAGCCCTAAGCCAGAGACTGGGCATCATGTCAGATTCTGACCATCTCTCCACATCACTGATGACAAACAGTCACTGAGTCCTGCCAACTACCTGCCAAGAATTTAAATTTCTGTGGGCAGGCGAGATGGCTCAGCGGTTAAGAGCATTGCCTGCTCTTCTGAGTTCAATTCCCAGCAACCACCTGGTGGCTCACAACCATCTTGTATTGAGATCTGGTGCCCTCTTCTGGCCTGCAGGCATATATATGCAGACAGAATATTGTATACTTAATAAATAAATATTTTTAAAAAAGAATTTAAATTTCTGTTCATGTTCTCTATATTTTCAGGCACATCAGGCTTCTCCAGCCCTTAGAAGACCTTCCTTTGTCTGAAATGTGCAAGGATCCTCTTCTCTCCTTCCAAGACTCTAGTCTGGGCTCAGTCTAGCCTCCAGCTGCCTAAATTGCCCTTGCATTCATTTAATATCACTATGGCACTAATTTTCTGAGTGATCTATTTATTACTGCCCCATATTAATTGATGACTCTGTTGCAAGCACCACGAGCATATGAATACTTAACACATAGTATCAGAATTGACTGTCCACATTATTCCTGTGTTTTCTAGTAGTGTATTACCCATGACAAAGAAGTCATTTGTCTTATTCTTGGTTTTCTCTGTTTAACAAGAGCCCAAGATAGAGTAAGCTACTAAATAAGCAACGATGATCGTAAGTCTTTATTTTGTTTTTATTAAAAATAGGTTTTTCTCCCATACAATACATGCCCACCACAGCTTCACCTCCCTCTACTCCTGACTTGTCCCTACCTCCTCCTTCCCCTGGATCCACTCTGCCTCCCTACTTCTCCCTTCAGAAAAGAACAGGCCTCCAGGAGACAGCAACCAAACATGATAAAACAGAATATAAGAGGACAAGGCAAAACCTTTCACACTGAGGCTAGACAAAGCAATCCAACAGGAGGGGAAAAAAACAAGAATGGCAGTTGAGTCAGAGACACACCACACCACTGTTCAGGAATCCAACAAAAACACCAAGCTAGCAGCTATAAGATACACGCAGAGAGCCTGATGCAGACCCCTGCAGGCCCTGTGCTTGCTGTTTCAATCTCTATGAATCCATATGAGCCCTGCTTAGTTGATCCAGTGGGCCATGTTCTCCTGGTATTCTCCATCCCCTCTGACTCCTACAGTCTTTCTTTCCCCTTTTCCGGGGGTTCTCCAAGCTCCAAAGAAAGGGACCTGATGGAGACCTCCAGTTTAGTGTCTCTCGCTGCATAGTGTCTGGCTATGGATCACCACATCTACTCCCATTTGAAGCCTTTCTGAGCATGACTGGACAAGTCGCTGATCTATGAGTATAATAGGATATTATTAGAAATGCTTCCTTATTTTTTTTCAGACCAGTCAGGATTGGTTCTATCCTAGTTCTCTGGGCTATCCAGTCTCTGGTTCCTGGCCAGACAATGTAGGGCAAGGGTTCTCACTTGAGGAGTGGGCCTCAAGTTAAATCATAACTTGGTTGGCCACTCCCACAAGTTCTACATCACTGGTTGCCTAGTACATCTTTAAGAGAGGACAGACTGTGGCCAGAGGTTCTGGTACCTATCTATACAAAGCTATGGAGTGGAAAGCCTTGTCTCACTAATGGAGTTCATAAACTCTACTAATACGGTAACTCAATACGAGAGAAGGGGGGGCTTCATAAAGAGAGCTAGACTAAGTTTAATTTTTAATTATATATATAATTACAAGTCTTATACAAAATACACATCCTAAGAGTACTCAATTTAATTTCAATTTCACAACAAAGGCATCCAATGTAGTTAAATAATAGCATAGTGTTTTTTTTTTTCCTTGATAAGATCTCAGCGACAGTGCAGCAAACTTCAAGGAAGAAAAAATTTTCCCCTTATTGATTTCTGTCATGTGCATGTTTTAAGAGGCGGGAGTGACTGGCACCAAGGGGCAGTGCATTAACATTTTGGGGGGGTGGGACAATAAGGGATTTTTCATGGACAGAGTACTGAGTTACTTATTACAGTATTGAATTTCTAAGCACATTGCTCCTTGGTGGTTTCTGGCTTTTAATGTATTGACTTTCTGCTTGGGCCCGAGCTGGAAGAATTCCACTTCACCTAGCACCATACCAAGTTACCTCTGTTTTACACAGTTCCTTACTCCAAGCTTCCAGTGAGAGGACCAAAAGGGCAGCGAGCACCTGCTTGTCAGACACGTCTACTAGAAAAGAGACGACGGCAGCATCATTCTGCCATCACAAAATATGGTTTAATGAAGAGAATAGAGCACATTCCATGAAAACGGAGATAACACACTTGCAGATGATGCTAGCTGGCAGGATGTCCGCTGGAGACAAGCAGGTTTGTGAGTTGGACAGATGTCTGAGTAGAGATTTTGGCTCTGACCTTGGTGCTCCTATTAGCACAGGTCGTCACTCTTACCTTCAGTTTTCTTGGCTCCAAGGTGATGATGATGATGATGATGAAAATTAGCAAATGCATTTCTACAAAGATGTGACAATTTAGCCCATGTGATGAAGAACTGGACCCCAGAGCACTTGCTAAAGGTTATCACATGCATCTTCCAGACATGTGGATTGAGACCAAATGGAAATGTGCATGGGCAACAGTCGTGGGATTGAAGAAGAGCTGGAGAATTTCTGCACTTTGCACTTCCTATTCCTTTTGTATGTACTATGAGAGTGAGCAAGTCAAGTTCTCTAACACCAGAAATGCAAACCCTAGTGCCTCACTATGCAGTGTCTCTCCACATCCAATAAATTACGGGTGGGAAGAGAAGCATTTAACTCCAGTTTGGTTCGCTTTTAGTAAAAATTCACAAAGACGGGTATTTTGAACTGTTGCCTCAGCCAAAGGAAAATCTAACAAGATTAAGAAAATGAACACCTGGGAAGTCACTTTTAAGTTTTAGATGTTTATGAAGAGCAGTTATCAAAACCACTCAGACAGGTGAGTTCCACATAAAACTGTATGAATACCTCATACTCTGACACCTAAACATATGCATGTTTGTGAACAGAGGTGGTGCTTTTGTTTCCCAACTGCCCAGTCCAGAATAATCACACAGAAACATATATTAATTACAAACTATTTGGCCTATAACTCAGGCTTATTACTAACTAGCTCTTACATCTTAAATTAACCCCAACTCAACTATCCAGTTGATCATGCCCTCATGTTCTCAAACTCCATTCCTTCCCCTCTACTGCCCCTACCCTTAGTTTACCCAGGAAATCTCATCTATTTTCCCTTCCCAGAGTGATCTATGTGTCCCTCTCATGGTGCTCTGGAATTGTGGACTACAGTCTGATTATCCTTTGCTTTATATCCAGTACCCACTTATTTATTTTTTTTCAGTTTTTTGAGACAGGGTTTCCCTGTAGTTTCTAGAGCCTGTCCTGGAACTAGCTCTTGTAGGCCAGGCTGGCCTCAAACTCAGAGATCCACCTGCCTCTGCCTCCCGAGTGCTGGGATTAAAGGCATGCGCCACCACCGCCCGGCTTTCTAGTGCCCACTTATGAGTGAGTACTTACCATGTTTGTCTTTCCGAGTCTGGGTTACCTCACTCAGGATGATTTTTTTTCTAGTTTCATTCATTTGCCTACAAATTTCATGATGTCATTGTTTTTTGCAGCCGAGTAATAATCCATTGTATAAATGTACCATATTTTCTTTATCCATTCTTCAGTTGAGGGACATCTAGTAGTTTCCAGGTTCTGGCTATTATGAATAATGTTACTATAAACATAGTTAGCAAGTGTCCTTGTGGTATGATTGAACATCCTTTGAGTATATGCCCAAGAGTAGTATCACTGAGTGTTGAGGTAGAGTGCTTCCCAATTTTCTGAGAAGTTATCATACTGATTTCCAAAGTGGCTGTACAAGTTTGCACTCCTTCCTCAAAAGAGCAATACTCTACTTTGTATGAAAAAAAAAGGATAGCTAAAACAATCCTGACAATAAAGGAACTTCTGAACACATTCATTTTTCTAACTAGGCTTTACAGATTGAAATTGTTCATGGGAGGGCAGTATGAATTGTAGTCATTCTTGTTTTTGTAATGGTTTTTAATTTAGTGACTGTTTCTTAGCATTTTGCCTTACTACTCCATTCAGTTTTAGTGAGTAGCAGTGGATGTCATTCTTTGAAATTTTTTATACTTGCATTTACTTTCAGAATGAGAATTCACCAGCAGAAGTTTTTCCTAAAGTCCTGGTGAGCCAAACTAAAACAAGGATTGTGGTTGAATCTTCCTTTCAGTGTTGCCACGTTGAATATATTCTGTTTTGCAAACACTTAATACTTCATTTTTATGTTATGAAGTTGGTTACATCAAATGTAAGAATCCATCAACATCTCCCACTAAATAAGCAAGAGATGGTAGACACCTGTATCATCACACTGTGAACACAATTTCTTAAAAGTCTCTGACACAGTCATTGACATTTGCTAAATGGAAAAATTATAATGGCATACAAGCTTGACAACATGTGAGCCCACAGGTCAGAGTTAACACTGGCTAAAGAGGGCTTGAGAGACTGTAAGTGCTACTGATTTAAGAGAAAAGAATATGCTGCACGACCTAGGCGTTGCATATGCCAAAGCATCTAACCTGAAGCTCATCACATCCCCAGAGCTCAAGTTTCCAAAAATATAGACTGAAGGAGAGAGAAGATGAAGCAGCAAGGAAACACACTTTTTAAAAGAAATAATGAGACATTTTAAGAACTAATCAGCAGTCATGAAAAAAAAAATACTGTCTTAAGACAAATGAATCATTCTGTGGTTTGAAATTTTCCTCTAACATCTTTTGTTGAAATATAATCCCCATTTTTAAAGTGTTAAGAGGTGAGACCGACCGAGTTAGATGTCTAAAAGATAGTTAAGATTCAAAACTCTATCAACATTAGGGTATTTTGGTTGCAATAATAGTTTTATTAAAATAGCAAGAAAAACCCAAGTTAGTGTTTTCTAACTTCTTATGGGATACTCTACCCTGGCTTGGGACTCTATGGAGCCCCCACCAGCAAGAAGGAGATCCAGCCATCTCACTGTGGACTTCTCAGTCCTCAGAGCCATGAGCCAAATATACCTTTATTCCATAGCAACAACTCAGTCTTGGTATTCAGCTACAGCAACAGAAAATACAGTAAATTATTATTTGAGGCATTATTCCTCAAATGGCAGAATTTAAGAATGGGCTGGTAGTAAACTTAAAGATCATTTTTAAAAAGGCAAAAAAAAAAAAAAAAGAAAAAAGAAAACCACTTTTTGAGACAGTGTGATATCTCAGCTGGTACAGGCATGGCAACCTGAGCTTAATCCCATGGTTTGATTGAACTCAGGTATGGAAGGAGAGAATTAACTTCCATAGATTGATTGTCTTCTGAAATCTGTATACAATCACACTAAATAAAGGCAGTTTTTAAAAAGTCCAACCATATGCAATTATGTGGACCTTGTTTGAGTTCTGATTTGAATGGTACTGAAAATGCAATCAGATTTAAGTACAGTGCTTTAGTTTTGATAGTGTTTTATGGTAAGTGGTGAAAAGAGTGCCTTTCATTTTATGAATATTTCCATGTGAATTTGTTCAAAAGATACAAATGAACCTGGATCTGGACCTGCAGGTCCCTGTTCTCAGCTACTTAACAGGCAAAGCCAGAAGATAAGAGTTTCGGTGGCTTCTTGTTAAGTGAGTTCAAGGCCAGCCTGAGCAACTTGGTGAAATTCTGTCCCAAAATAAAAAATAAGAGAGGTCTTGGGGACCTCGATTAGTGTAGCACTTGTCTAGCACACGGGAGGCCCTGGGCTCAATTTCTAGCAAAAAGGGGTGCACTTGAGAAAGTACAGACAAAACAATCTAGTTCCTGTACTGAATCTGTATGTTGGTCATTTGGAAATTTTCCATAATAAAAATAAACGAAAGACTGAAAAGAAACCAGTACCTGGGGCATGGGCTCCCTCTCCCCCATCCTTTACACAAGGCAGAGATCTTCAGATTAAAGCAGCCATTCCGCTAAAAATACCAAAGGTATATTTTGACATATATTCTATATGTATTGCATATATATATATACATATTTTATATATATGCAAACACATATACAATATGCCTGATCATGGAGATGAAAGAGAAGTCGTATACAATTTTGGAAGTATTTCTGGCTCTCCAGTTTGCCCCTCCAATACTGCCCTGTATTCCACAGGGAGATAAATGGCCCATCCACAAGATGTCAAAAGAAATTGCTTTCTTTTGCAGCCACTTCCAACTTCCACTCCGTACAAAGATCCAAGCAAGTGCTAAAGAGGAAACGTCTTGTGACAAGGTCAGGCAAGACAGATGAGAAATATGGCTTGTGATGTAAAACTAACAGGTGCATGCTTTATTGCCATGAGAAACGTAGAAAAAGCAGATGTGGAATCCCATATAACATTGTGTTAAACATTTTAAAGTATATCTTTTCCCAAAGAAACCTCATGGTTTTGTGGGTTTTTTTTCTTTTTTCTTTCTTAGCTCTTATTCTTGTCATTCTGACTGTAACTGTGGCAAGCTGCTTAGGGACCAGGACAGCAGAGCTTATGGAGATTTCATTTTTATATAAAGAGTAGAAAATCCTATACTGCCACCCATGTTTAAACCAGAAAGCCTCTTTAGGAGTAAGAAGAAGCAAAATTCTGAAAAATGTCATCCAGCACTTCTCTGGGCCATGAGCCTGTGTGGGCCAGCTAACAAGTGCCAGGCTAAAGAGGGGCAAAACCCACAAAGAAATATGATGGGGGGAAACACTGTAGTTGAGATAAGAGATCTTTGCTTTTTTTCATTTTGTTCTTGGACTTTCCTTCAGCTCCTAGAAAGCCTTACTACCATGAAGAATCAGGTTAGAATTCATTCTACAAGTATATACATATTTCACAACAACATGTTAGACACGCCTTCGTCCCATCCCCTCGACAAGGCTACACAGAGACACACTGCCGAGATATCTCTTCATCCAAGAGTCAGCAAACTTCACTGGCTCCTGTGGTAGCTCATTTTATAGGTCAGCACGAGCAGGTGAAGACTGCAGTTGTTAGGAGCAACACCAGCCTTGCTGTGGTTGCAAAAGTACCTTTAGGAGGAAGTTAATTATACAAAATCAGTAAGTAGCCTTCAAGTAAGACAGTTTACCCTCCACCATGCCGTAGATCTATCCAATGTGACCAGGGCTCTAGGAGAAAAAAAAGAATGTGATTGTGGTTCCCCCAGGCTGACTTTGAACTCAGCTCTTCCCTGAATCCCACTTGCTGATGCCCCCTATTCCTTAAGGTAAGCAAATACACCAGTCTCCCCCTGATCCCGACTCTCCATCTCATTCACCCCTCCCCACACACGCTTGCTCTCCCTCAGAGGTGGTCTTGTTTTTCTGGATAATTCTGACTAATGCACGCATCTTTCCCCCATGTCTCCGATGGAATCCACCGTTCACCCAAGCCAGAGGGAGTGTGTGTCTTTAACACCGTCCCAATCATCTGGACCTCCTATAACATTTGTGAGTGATCCTCCAATACCTCTTTCAGATTTCAATATACCCCTTACCCATGCAAATTAAACCTCATTCCTCATTTGAAGTCTCTCTATAGGCCTTTCATGATTCAAATTCAAGCTTACTTTCAGGATGGTACTATTACAAAGGCTCACTTCAATATCCCTCCTCACCATATCTCCATATGGTAAAAATGATCTCCACTGACTGAGGCTTAACCAAAAAAATAAGGAAAGAAAAACTAGGGCAGATTTCTTCAATATATGTTCATATGTTTCTCTAAGAAATGAGCAAGCACATCACAGATGCCTCTGGAGCTGGAGGATATTAGATTGCTATCTTTAAAGGGGCAAAATTAAGCTGGCTGTAGTAATATTGGGGAAATCCTGCAATATTAAATTTTCAAAAGATCCTGCTAGGATTCATTTTCATCAAGACCCACCAAACATGTGCTCGAGTTTGTGTGTTTGTCAGTACTGATAGACTCCGAATCTATCAGCTAGTAAATTAGCCCGGATGTTCTGAACAGTTTCACAGGATCCCGGGATGTGAAGCTGCCTGGGCATTTGCGGAGAGTGGGTCACACACCCCCTGTCAGGCAGTCGTGATCGCCCTGGTTTGCTGCCCTGGAACAGATAGAGTCATAAGGGTGGAGGCCCAGTCACAGCCTCTTGTTGCAAAGGGGCAAGCGCAGCAGAGGGAGCAGACCACACAAGCTCTCTGCTCTGAGCCAGAGGAAGATGGAAAGCAGTGAGCGGCCCACACAATGTTGCCCCTGCTCTCCAAAACGATACTACTTGAAATCTGCAGAATCGTCTTACTTTAATCCCCCCTACAAATTGCCCACAGAGAAACTGCATATTGTAGCAAGCTACTTAACAGCGCCAAGGCTCCTTCTAATGACAGAATAAAGCCTCTGGTTCTCAGTCAGGTAGTAGAGACTTCGCTTTCTTTCCTGGCAAAATTGTGAATTTTCGTTCCTCGCCCTGATTATACCCTTTATTCAAGACTTAACTCTTCTCCAAGAAGCTGTTCAGTTATTCAGGTCAGTGTTGCTGCCTTGTCTCTGGAAATCTGCTGCGTTTATATCATAAAGAGCACATAATTGCCCAATGTCACGCTGTGTTTAACTGATTAATGTGCGTGTGCATGTCTTAATAACATCTAAATCACACACTCCTTGAGGGCAAGGGTCTCCAGTCAAAAGAATACCGTATAACGAATCAACCTAGCCCATCTCTGCCACTTATTTATGCAGTACCCTTGGGCAATTTTCTTGAAACATAGTTTAGTTATGTGGAAATATCAAATATATCCTGAAGACCTCTGAGAGTTTCTGAGAATCCAGCTACTTTTCAAAAAGTGATGGGGTATGTTACTAAATCAAAAAAGTTATGCATTTTTGCAATATATTAATGTTAGCAATATAGAGATAAAATTGTTAATATTGTCTGTCTCATATAGATACAGGACTACACATACATCTAATATGTGCACTTATATATATGAAATATGAACAACCTACCTGGATGCTAGTGATAATTAGTCAACCAGTGGCTAGAGAGTTGGCTTGGGAATTAAGAGTGTATCACTACGCTCTCAGAGGACACAGGTTAGCTTCCCAGCAGCTGCATCAGGCAGGTCACATCTGCCTGTAAAGTATCAGCACCCTCTTCTGGATTTTGAAAGTCGCTGTGCTCACACGCATAGAGACACAAACAAATAATTAATTTTTAAACTCAGCCATGTGTCGTTCTGCCTATTCAGCTTAGTGGCTCGAAAACATCATGGATACCATCAGCTAATTTTTGAAAGGTTAGAAGCTAATGCTTTAAAGAGAAGGTCCCTGATAAATATTCAATGGATAAACAAATAGAAGAATTCAGATGGAAGAAAATAATTTATTGCGGTTGTCTGAAATGCACAAAACATAAAAATGACAGGCAGGCTTTAAAAAAAAAGTTCTAAGCTACCTTGCAGAATGTAAAGTGTCAAAGTCAAATTATCGAAGAAACTCAAATAATGTGCATCTGGCACCAAGGAAACCCAATATCATTGCTAGGAATAGAGAATTAAATTGTTACCGCTCTCACTTCCAAGAGAGCAATGGAAGATTATGTGCTACATTCAAAATAGAAAATTGTGTCAGCAGCACAGGATGCCCTTTGGGGGAAAGGCTGACAAAGCTTAGTGTCACAGTGGCTTTCATCTGCAGGTTCCGTTGAAGGTCAAGAACATACAGCCTGTGTTCGACATGAACTCTGACAATGGGACTGGATGCTCCCACTGATGGAGCATATAGCTTCTTCAACATTTCATCAGGAATCCCTCTTGTGCCATTATTCACATCAAATATAAAGTTGAAAATGGCAGCCACACAGCCCTAGAGTAAGAGTCCGATCTCATTCAATTAAGTGTTAATGGAAATGAGACCTTGTGTATAAGATGCATGCAGAAAACAGATATGAGGAAAGACCTCAAAAGCAAAGGCAGAAGTCCCAACACCCTGCACAAGAAAATGTTCCAGTAAAACGAATACTTTTGACGGGCAAAAGACCAAACGCTGGGAATAAAAATTATTCTGATATACTAAATTCACTAGAGAATACCTGTCTGAAAACAAAGATAAAATATTAGTCAAATATCTCTTATTAAAAATATTAGTCATGGACTCTGAAAGATGAATCAGTAGTTAAACACGCATGGTACTATTGCAGGGGAGATGAATTCAGTTCATAACACCCAAAGCAAGGGTCTCAAAACTGCCTGTAATTCCTCCTCCAACTAAACCAGATGCCCTCTACACAGCACCCACAGATGCATGGCATAAACACACAGAGACACATAGATACACAGACACACAAATACACATGCACATAAAAATAAATCATTTTTAAGTGCCAGTTGCTATAAAGAGAGAAATGTTCCAAGCCTTGCAGGAGGTTAAGACTCCTAACAGAGATGATGCCGGGGACACTGTCTCAGGCTGACCGAGGAAAAACCAGAAACATGGATTTTCAGCCTTGCAAAGGATGCTGCTGCCAAAATCTCCATGAGCTTCCCTGTGGGGACCACCAGCAGAAAGCCATAGATTTTTATAGCCATCTGGTTACATACCGACTTTATATTTGAATTTAGTGGGCACATGCTGAGTGCCAAGCACCATGCTGGCCATTGCCATTAGTACTTATTTATCTTTTCTAACTCACAGACTCAACAACCAATGTTATAGATCACTTGAGGAAACCAATTGCAAGTAAATAAGTAGAATGTTACAAGTGATTGCGGTATGGTATGACTTGTTTGATACACCAAAACTTAAGAAATAGAATTTGTTCCATTGTACAGAGTAGAAATTTGTAGACTAAGGTTGTAAGCACCTTTCCAAAAAGAGCCAGTGAGGTCAACAGCAGATCCAGAACTTCACTCAGGTGAAGGTCCCTTGACTCAAGTGCAGAGTGTTATTTAAAGCACTTTACCGCATAGCAAACAATCAACTTCTCTTTGGGCTTAATTACCTTTAGCTGTTGAAGCAAAGGAGCACAGGCTGAATCTAAGACAACAAGAGTTCATTTTCTTGTAGTTTTGGAAGCTGGTAGCCTTGAATCCTCACATGGTAGACAGAAACAGTTTTTTTTCCCTAATGACTACAGTCATGCAAAAGCAGAGTTTCATCCTCATGACCTCATTTAACCTCGTGTGCTTTCTAAAGGTCCTATTTTAGAAGCAGTCATGTTGTATGACTTTCCTAGGGAGTCTACCTCTATTCTTCCAAGGCAGGCAGGGATGCCAAATAAATTATTGGCTTCATTTGAGTCCATCATGGTGAACCAGTGTGTATATTGGGAGACAGTTGCAAGAGCATGAGCCACCCAGCATCCTTATCACTTGGATGAAATATTGTGGCATCCCTCCTTCAATTCCAACATTGGGAGGCTGAAACAGATATCTGTGAGTTTGAGACAAGCCTCATCTGCCAGCCAGAGCTACACAGTGAGACCCTGTCTCAAAAATAGATGATAGGGAGATATAGATAGATAGATAGATAGATAGATAGATAGATAGATAGATGATAGATAGATAGATAGATAGATAGATAGATAGATAGATAGATAGATAAATGATAGATGATACATACATACATACATGATAGAAGGATACATAGATCATAGATAGGTAGATAGATATGCAGATACATTGACAGATACACAGATATATACATAGATGACAGATAGGTAGACAGATATACACATAGATTAGATAGACAGACAGACAGACAGACAGACAGACAGACAGACAGACAGATAGATAAATAGATAGATAGATGATTCAACCACCAGCATGGAAGCCAGCCCCCAAAATGTGCATCACCGGAATCCCTGAGCAACTTGTTGGCAGCTACACTGCTTCTGAGTTTTTCCTCTCTCAGCCACTGTACACTGATTTTCTAACTTTGTGCTTGGGGGAGGGGGCTAGAGTCTTGCAATCTTTCTGAGCCTTATGAGTATGTTAAGTGTCTTGTGATTTCATGAGCCTGGGAGCTTTCCCCCCTCCTTTTCACAGAAACTTTCTTCAGACTGGATATAGCAGTAACAGAGCAAACGACGCTGTGAATGAAGCCTTCACCAGGTGAGTGGAGAAAGGCAGGAAGGCATGATCAACCCAGAGCAATTTGCTTTTTAAGAACTACAAACCTTTCAAACCCTAGTTACCCTGCCCACAGACAATTTTTTTTCTTCAGCTCTGGCTTTCAATTCTTACCCATTCAAATTATTTGTCCATGAATATTCCCCTATGCTTTGATTCTCAGAAAGGTAATCATAAAATATTATTTTCTAAAAACATTTCTAGAAACTTCATGGTACGATAGTTATATTTTATTTTATCATTCTTAATAGCTTAATAAATTTATGATAAAATAGGTGGTAAGAAATAGAGAAGGAGAAACCTAAATTGATGAGGCATTTTACCAATTCTAGAAACTGGAAATTATGGAATGAAGCAGAGTAAACTTCAGACACCTGGACGTGAATAGAATAGCCCCCAAAGAGGCAGCCAGGACCCTTATTGTAATGTGCCAAACAGAAAGAAGGAGAAAGAAGAAAATGAGGAGAAAGGAGAGGAAGGGGTAGGAAGAGCATTAGAAAAAGAGGAGAAAAAAGAGAAAGATGAGAAGGAGAAAAAAAGAAAGAGGAAGGAGGAAAGGAACATGATTTAGGAGCTAAAGGGTTGCTTCTGGGTGCCATTGATTTTACTGCAGATATTCATTGACATGATTTTCTAGTCACTGGGACTGCTCTAACAATACCATAAACTTGCTGAGCGGCAGTGGCACATGCCTTTAATCTCAGCACTTGGGAGACAGAGGTAGGCGAATCTCTGTAAATTCGAAGCCAACCTGGTCTACAAAGTGAGTTTTAGGACAGTCAAAGGCACACAGAGAAACCCTGTCTCAAAAACACAAAACAAAACAAGCAACAACAACAACAACAAACCGACACAGTAAACAGAGTAACTAAATCAATAAAAATTTATTTTTCATAGTTTTCTAATCTAAAAATCCCAGACTAGAGTGGCGGTGTACTGCATTACTGGTGAGTGCTCTGTGGTTGGTTATTGGATGGATTGATGGCTTCCTACACCGGGATGGGGGTGGGGAAGAGAGGCAGAGGGAGAAAAGAGATATTTTATGCAGACACTAATTCCATCAGGAGGACCGCATCCTCATGACATAATTACCTCTCTATGTGCCCCCCCATCTCCACACAATCATACAGAGAATCAGTGTTTCAACACATAAGTGAGGAGAGGATCAAAATGTTCAGTACATTCTAATAGCACTCAAGAATATCAAATATTCATAAATCAAAAAAATCAAATATCAAATATTCATAAATATTCATAAAAAAGGTGTGGTGGCAGAAAGAACAAGGAGCCTTTGAAAACGAAAATTATGATTGTCACAAATTAACAGATATGGTATTGACAAATTGATATAGGTATTACTGTTGGCAAAATGCCAACACTAAGCTCCATCCCTCCTTGTCCTTTATACAACTTCCTCTTTCTGCATCACGTTACTTATTGCTGTTTCCTGTGTCTCTCACTACTATGCAAGTTGCTCTCTATTAGCTTTTGTAGCTGAAATATATGGAAGTAAAAGGAATCAGTGAGATGAAAGATAAGAGGTGTAAAGTATATAGTTGTGCAGGATTGGACGTGTGGTTAACAGAAATTTCAGGAAGAGATATGAAATAAAATGACAGGGAAAAACATTCAATGGGAGGATTAGATAATCATTATCCAGAGTTATAGAGCTACACGTATCTCCCAACTCAGTGGACTAACTAAATAATGACTAGGGGGAATGAAAAAGAAACTAATTATTTTGACATTTCAGAACACTATCAATAAAGATGATATGCTAAATAACTGTGGGATGGAAATAGAGAAAAGTACATTAATAAAGAATCATAATCAGCCTTCAGCATCAACATTAGGTTCCAAGCAAGATTCAAAGCGAAGACAATTCAGCCACTAAGTATTAAAGTGAGCCCTGACTCTGGATCCAGATGTTGGAGTTCTAATCTGAGTCAAAGCAAAACATTTAACTTCCGGTGTGCCTCAGTTTCTTTTTCTGTAAAAGGAAGAGTGTAATTAGCCCTTAGTTTCAAGTTTGTGTTAGGACTAAAAGAATCATTATGAGAGGACTTATGGAATTCATTGAAAATGTATATTCAAAAAACTCCCAGCACATAAAGGGCTCATTTGAGTCCTTTCCTAGAACATTACCTGAGTCTTTAGGTGAGTCAGGTTGGTGACTTTGTTAAGATGCTTTCAATAACAAAGGACACAAAACAGATGACAAATTAGCAGAAGTGATAAAGCTGATTTATAACTTGAGATCGAAAAGGCCAAATCAAGGTAAAGTTTAGGAGAGTTGCCGTGTGTCACAGAGCTCAAACTGTGCTTCCCTGAGTCTTCCACCCTGCCCTCCCTAGGCTTTCCCACAATTATAAGATGCTTGCAGTAAGTACATATAGCCAGATGTCACACTAGAAACATCCAGGGGAAGAAGGAATGTGACCCGCTCCAACTGCTGTATTAACATCCTAGACTTGACTAAAATTACATCACACCTGCACCCAACAGAAAGCATGGTCTTGTGGGGCTCACCTTTTGAGTGTTTGAGACATAGTCTTCCAAACCACTGTCTGTCTCTTCTGACATAAATTGCAGTCTAGGGATGTCTTCAAACCTCAGTCGGTTATGATAAGCCACTGAAAAGGTCAAAAGAACTGACACAAAGCTCCTCAGCTTACCTCTTCTCTGTCCCTTTCATTGCAGGAGAAAGACACATGTTAGAAAGGAGTCCTGGGAAGACTGCCGCAGTGGATGTCTTCCCAGGGAGTCATGACCAGTATTGACTCCCTCCACCCATATATGATAGTAGGCATAGAGCACTGATAATCAGGAGAGCTTACTCAAATATTTGTGATCTATAGATTCTAAGAGGTATGGTCATGTATGACCTGAAACAGTGGTCACTACTCTCCGGCCATTTATAGGAACACATTTTCCAGCCCCTTTAAAAGTTGGGACTTGTGTTAGTATACTGAATTCTCCATCACACAGAGAAAGATGCATGTACAGATGGAGTCTAACATGAAGCAGAGGATGGCTGGTTCAAGAAGACAGGATTCTAGGACAAGGCATGGCTTCAGTGACTCTGCTATGGCAAAAATAGAGTGCAAAAGGGAAAATTATGAATGGAACAAAAATGCATAATATACACTGAAATCAAAGCACACTGATGTATTATTTTCCCCTGGGGGAGAGTCATGAACAAATACCTGAGCAATATATTAACGGCTACCAAGTGATCTTCAACCTGAAGAAATTCTATAAGTTAAATATGGATTGATATTTGCCTAAAAGACCATATTGGGATGTTGTCAGCTTAGACAATGAAAGAGTGGAGAATCCAGGTGAAGAGGGGACACAGTGCAAATATGATAATGGAAACAATGATGACATCTTAATCTTATGCGGTAGAAAGTTAAAAAATATTTATAACAAATGGACCAAAAAATGGAGTTATGAAAACAATCAATAGAGAAACTGAAGAACAATATATTTTTCAGAAGAAGTAAGGAATATATATCAGCCAAATCTTTAACTATGGCAATAGGAAGTCAATAGGAAATGTATAACTTGGACAGTGTAACTAAAAAGCATGTCTCCATGGATTTGGAGATACAGAGGTTATTGTGAGAAACACTCAGGTGTCAACAGCAGCACCTCCTGATAGGGCAGCCAATAGGTACCAACATCCCCACAAAGGTACCTTAGAATATCATAGCAGCTGTCAGCCATAGTGACTACAGGACAGCTGAAGGTTCCAGAGAGCAGCCAGGGATAGAAGGTACTAAAGGCACAAGAAACTAAAAGGATATTAGGAGTATAGAAAAAACAGAAACCCAAGGTTGCAGAAAGTGTAAGACAATGGAGAGCCAAGAGTGAGAGATGCAGGCCTAGGTCACTGGAAACAGAGCTGGGAGCTGTCAAGTCTTGAAGGTCTAAGTTCCAAACACCCAAGCCTCATGAGCTATAAGAACAGCTGTGCCAACTGCTGGACACTTCTGCTTCTACTAGCTACTGCTTAGAACAACATATTATATTAGCTGTCCAGTACTAGGCAACAGACAAAGACACAAGCTACTCAATTTACTGCACTATCCAGAGCTATGAGTCTCTCTAGCTTCTAAGGTCTGAGGCTCCAAGTCTATAGTTTTCAAGGCTTGGATATATAAACCTCAGAGTCTTTATCCCTGTTAATGAACCTTCTGCACAATGTAGCCCCATGACAACTGACACAAGAAAAGCTGTGCTTTACCTAAGCAGGATTTCTATTTGGGCAAAGCAAATAAGAGTCCAGCCAACTCACTTGCTACAGCACTATCATATCTGCACCTTGTTTTAAGAATTTTATTTTGAAGTGGCCATATTACATGAACTCTTTCAAACAGGAATCACATTAAGATCACTAGATTTTCCTTGTTATTACTATTTATGATTTTACTGAGATGAGCTCAATAATATTTAAGGGGTGCAATGGGATGCTTAGATATTTTGAAATGATTTCCACGGTCAAAGTAATTAATCTTTAGTTACTCATAATTTCTCTGATCATGGTGGATAGAACACTTAAGACTGACTCTGTGAATTTCAAGTGTAAAGGACAGTGTTAGTTACTGTAGGCACCATGTTTTGTATTACTTCCTCAGAACTTACCACCTAACTCAAGTTCACATCCCTTGAGAGATAATTTCCCAGCCTAGTAAACCATTTTCCAGGCCCTTGCTATTGACATTGTTGTGACAGGAGGCCCTTTGTTGGTTCCCAGCTGCTTAGACTCCCGAAATAATCACACAGAAACTGTATTAATTAAATCACTGCTTGGCCCATTAGCTCTAGCTTCTTACATCTTAATTTAATCCATTTCTCTTAATCTGTGTATCGCCATGAGGCTGTGGTTTACAGGTAAAGTAGAACCGTCTGGCATCTGTCTCTGGCGTGGGGGGGCTACATGGCTTCTCTCTAACTTCACGTTTCTTTCTCCCAGCATTCAGTTTAGTTTTCCCCACCTATTTCTGTTCCCTGCATAGGCAGAAGACAGTTTCTTCATTCATTAACCAATGTAATCACAGCATACAGAGGGGAATCCCACATCATGACATTACGGTTTTTCTGTTTGTTTATTTATTTGGTTTTTGTTTTGTTTTGTTTTGCGTTTGATTTCAGCATTTTAAGATTCAACATACAAATGAGGCCCCATAACATTTAGCCTTTTCTGGTTTCACTTTTTTACACTTAGCCTAATGATTTCAGGGTTCATCCACATTGTTGCAAATAATAGGATTCCCTTCTTTTCATGGATGGATACTATCTGATAGTTGTTTTGTGTGTGTGTGTGTGTGTGTATACATACAGATTTTTTATCCATTTATGCACATTTAGGCCACCTCAATTGTATTGGTTATATTTTAAATCACACTGAGGTAAACATAAAATGGATATTTCTTGAAGATAATGACTTCACTTCATTCAGATATATTCCTAGAGGTAGAATTGCTTGATCACATGATATTTTATATTTAATTTTTTGAGAAACATTCATACTGCTTTCCATAATGATTGTTCTAACTTACATCTCCACCTACAGCATGCAAAGGGTTCCCTGTATTCTTCATCTTTACAGGTACTGCCTTTTAAAACCAAAGCCATCCTAACATGTGTGAATGGCATCTCTCTGGGATTTGATTTGCATTTTCCAGATGACTTGTAGTGAGCACATTTTTATGTACTTGTTAGCCATTCATATGTCTGTTCAAGTCTTGGGCTCTTTTTTTCCCCTTGGGGTGTTTCATTTCTGCTATTACATTGTGTGAGTTCCTGATAGGATTTTGAGTTTTAATCATTTCTAGTGTTTATTATTCTTGAACAATTTCTCTTGTTTTGTAGTTTGTTTTTTCATGTTGTTGACTGTCTGGCTGAAGTTTTTTTTTTTTTTGTCTGTTTTTAGTTTGATATGGTCTCATTTATTTAATTTTACTGTGGTTGTCTATGCTTTTATAGCATTATTGAGAAAGCTACAGCTAAAAAATGGGAAAGGGCCTACATAAAGACCCAAACTACATGGTAATTTAAAAAATAAAGCAGGTACTGAAGCCAAATGCATTCATTACAAAGGAGTTAAGTCACTGTCAATATGAACATCACATCTGTGATAGGTAGATAGGTATCTACCATTAGCCAGTCAAGGATCTGAAGCCAGCTGACTCGTATCATTCCACATTTCCTGGAGACTAACATGAAACCCATGATTATACAAAGTAATCATATTATTATTTGATAATTATCTTATGAAGACATGTTTCATTTTTCAATTCTGGATGTGTGAGGGGACAGTGGGTGTGAACACAGGTGTTCAGAGAAGATGTGTCAGATCTTGTGGAGCTGGAGTTAACAGGCAGCTTAGAACCTCCTAACATGGGTATTTGGAACTGAACATGGGTCTTCTGAAAGAGCAATACAGGCTCTTAACTGTGAGTCATCTCTCCAGATTCTTATAATTCTTATGTTAATGCATTCTATATTGTTGTCAAGGATAAGAAATTTGGAGTTGTTTTAGTTGTGCTTGATCTGAGCAGTTTCTTTCTTACATACTCCATCTGACTTTACCACTACAGTCACCACTGTAGGGTTCTATCATCTTGGGCAGGTTTCTTATCTTCTCTGAGACATCACAGTTCCTCCAATTCTAGGGTGATGTGAAGACACATGAGAAATATTAATACAAGCACTCATCTTAGTGTTCAACAACAGCTACCAGTGCTTTAATTGATATTGGTCATACTACATTAACATGATATACATCACTCTTGAATTTATATGAACTAATCCATGCTTTGACTCCTGCAGCAATAAAGAAAGCACCTACTTTTTCTGCATAGTAGCTGTT
The DNA here is from genome assembly GCF_903992535.2 of Arvicola amphibius. Taxonomy (NCBI): domain Eukaryota; kingdom Metazoa; phylum Chordata; class Mammalia; order Rodentia; family Cricetidae; genus Arvicola; species Arvicola amphibius. The sequence goes on along the minus strand of NC_052060.1, from coordinate 52,659,345 downwards.
GAAATATGTAAAACCAGAGTGCTCTATTCATTACATCTGGTAGATACAGAATAATGTAGGCATCAGGGGAATAGCTCTAGTCCTGAGAATTGAGGTCTGATGATATTCATTAAGTCTTTCATCAGCTGTGGGTCTTCAGATAAGGGCTAAGTTCCTCTGAATTTTTGGTTAATTATCTAGCATCTAAAAATAATTTATGTACCTCATAAGGTCATTGTTAAGAAATAAAACAAAATGAGATAATATCAGCAGCATTGCATTATTACAGTTCCCGCGTAATCAGCACCATCGTTTGTTCTGCTCTTGCCATGAGGAAAAGTGGCATGATTGGGCATTGGGTTGTAGCACTTAGTAATCAGTGGATATGTTAGAAGTCTGATGGAGGCATAACAGAGGGCATCTAGATTTTCTTATTATCTATAAAATTTACCCATCTTTATCTACTCATTTGTAGTCTTGTTCTCAGCTAAGAACATTCTCACAGTGGCTGGATAATTTGATATGTTTTCCTTCTGATAGACATTGCTGCATTTTAACAGCATAAATGATAGGACTAGAGCAGGGTACTAAGGGAAATGAGATACAAGGTAGGAACAGGAAGAAACAACAGTTCACCCAGAGCTTACACTTCAGTGATTTTCAAACCTAACTATTTAATTATTTATTATTTCATTTATCATCTGATTCAGTAGATCTGGGTAGGATTATTCTCAAGTAATTATAATGTAAATTAAAGTTTATATGTTGCTTCTGTGAATCAGTATTGCCCAAGTCTAGCCATCCACTGAAGCCATCTGTGAAATCTTAAAACACTGAAGTATAACGATTGGTCTTAAGTTGTTGGCAGGAGTTTCTGACCCACAGCCACTCTCAAATAAACATACTGAAGCTTATATTAATTATAAATGCTTAGACAATATCTCATGATAAGTACTAACTAGCTCTTGCAATTTAAGTTAACCCATATTCCTTATTAATGCTACCTTTATCGGCCTGGCACTTTCTTCTCTTGCTCCTTCTATGTTTGGCTGGTGACTCTTGGCTCTACTTTTCTCCTTCCCGGTATTCTCAGTTTAGTTCTCCTGCCTAACTTTATTCTGTTCAGCTATTGGCCAGTCAGCTTCTTTATTAAACCAACCACAGAGACATATATTCACACAGTGTAAAGGAATATTCCACAGTATTCTCCCCCCACACACACTTGACTAAACAAAAAGGAAGTTTTAACTTTTATGTAACAAAATTATATACAGCAAAACAGTTATCAAGTAAGAATTAAAGTTACAATATTCAGTCCATTTGTATTTGGCAAAATTACAAAAATTAGTCTATTATTTATATTATCTTGGTGAGTCTAAAGTTTTACATCTAATTTGCTTTTTTAATCATAACTAAAGCAAACTATGATTACAATTATCTAGTCTTCAAATCCATCAAAGACCCCAGAAGGATGAAATGATACATAATGACAGGGACATGTCACTTGGACAGTCACTCTAGTCTAGGTTCTCCTATGACACTGGGACATCCAACTAAAGCCTACAGGCCTGATAAATCTCATGGACATTTCTAAGAGCCAGGGAATTTTGAAGGACTTTCCTGCATTGTCTTAGCAAAATTTGGCAGTCACCTATTTTGTTTCTTACTGGTCCAGTTTGGACTGTATCTGTCAGCAGTTGAGGCAAGGGCAGTTTCTTTGTCCACATGGTTAGCTTTTCCCGTAAAGAAAACAAAAATCATATGGACTTTTTTCAATGCCTATCATCTTTGTTGAAGTAGATCAGTGCTGCCAGGAACAGACATGTCTCACTGTCATGAAAAGCCTTAGGTTATAAAACATTTTAAATTCCATATTCTGTAGGTCTTTTAGTGGTTGAAGACTATGTATCTACCTAAATATATCTGTGTATAACCTTAGAAACATACCAAATATAATTATAAATTTGACTATTGTGGATTACTATTAATCTGTAATTTTAATTATACATTACATTTTTAAGCAACTATATAAATGCAATAACCCAAACAAGAGTATAAATATACATATGGGTATAACAAAATAACTTTAACTTTGTATCAATATACCAAAATCAATACTAATGTGAAATATTTATAACTAGCAGTTGTTATTTAGGTTTAAAAGTAGATTTAATAATCTACCCTTTTATCCTACCATTTCTGTATCCCCTTTTTTCTTTTCAAAATGAGATTCCTGAATCTAATTTCCTTAGTTCAGCTCTTTTTTTTATTGACGATTACCAATAACAACTTGTAACAACCCCCCCCCCAAACAATGACAGATATCATAGCCTAATTTTTGGGAATGTAGGCATCATTTTCTAGACTACCTCCTGTCATTTTGAAGTGCTGGTAAACCCTGGAAGAAGCTTAAAAATATCAGGACTATTGTTAGGTCTTAGCTGTAGTATTCTATGAGGCTGGATCATCTTAATCAGAAGCATTAAATCTGTTAAGGATGCAGGACACTGAAGAGACTGTAATAGGTATTTTGAGATGCTGGATAACCTGCGCCATCTGCTTTCATTGGTATCTGGGCTTCTTCCTCTGAAAATTGATAAAATTCTAAACGCATCATACATATCTGTATTAATACAAGTATAGACAGTACATTGTACACAAGTAAGTCAAAGATGATTTTTTGTTTTATGTTTGAGCAGGTAAAATATATGTCGCATGTCTTGCTCCCTCTGTGTCTGGCTGGTGACTCTTTGACTCCAGCCTTCCTAAGTCCATTATTCTCAGTTTGACTTTCATAACTAACTGTTCAGTTATTGGACATTCAGCTTGTTTATTAAACCAATCACAGTAACATATATTTACACAGTATAAAGAAATATTCCACAGCATTAAGTAGTATATTTCAAAGTTTCCCCAGGAGATTCTAATGTTCAATTAAAGAAGAAATGTAACCAATGGGTATTTTTCTTAATTTCTTTTTAATCTGGGGAATTATTTACAATAGTCATGTTTTAGGTTTTGAATGAGTTGAGTACATTAAGTATATGGCAATAAAAGGTTAAAGAATAAATAAATAGCAGGTAGAAACAATAAATGCTAGATAAATGTACTGGATATATTATAAGATAGATAGATGATAGATAGAGATAGATAGATTATAGATAGATAGATAGATGATAGATAGATAGATGATAGATAGATAGATGATAGATAGATAGATAGATAGATAGATAGATAGATAGATAGATAGATAGATAGATAACAAAAACATCAATTTGGTTGTTGAAAATATTAAGCTGGAATTAAGTATCAGTAGTGGAAACTTCATTGAAGCAATGAGCTAAAGTTCTTTTTTTTTTGTTTTTTGTTTTTTTTTTTGTTGTTTTTTTGTTTTTCGAGACAGGGTTTCTCTGTGGCTTTGGAGCCTGTCCTGGAACTAGCTCTTGTAGACCAGGCTGGTCTCGAACTCACAGAGATCAGCCTGCCTCTGCCTCCCAAGTGCTGGGATTAAAGGCGTGCGCCACCATCGCCCGGCTTGAGCTAAAGTTCTTGATAGACTTCTGGGCACATCAGAGTGGTCTCTTCAGGTGAGAATTACAAGTTAAAGGAAAAAAATAGCAGAAAGGGCAGAAAGAGAAAATCATCCAATGAGGAGCTTACAAGTCCAACAAGAGCCTCTGGTAAAGTTACCAAGTAGACTTACCTAACCTCCTCCCCAAAGATGAGCTTCCTGCAGATGAACTTGCTTTTCTTTCCCATATTAGGCACTTCTAACCTCTGTTGGAATTGATTTGCCTTTTAGCTGCTTTCAAGGGCGTCATGTTTCCAGTTTGGGGTTGGTTGTCTTTGCTGTTTTCTTCCCTCTCTTCTCACAGAGTTAGGAGACAGTATATCTGCAGACAATGGACCCTGGTGGGCATTGCGAGACAAACATGCTTGGAAATAGAGAGGGTAGGAAAGAGCCCCATGTCCAGGGCCAGGTCTTCTGTGAGCTCAAACAACACATGCAATTTATCAATATAAAATATGTTAAAGTATTCAACCCGCCTGTGAGAAGTGACAGGTAGGGAGGAAGAAAAGCACAACTTCATGAAGTTTCCAATATTTCATCATCCCTCTTGTCAAAGTTGAACTATATTTTTTTTTTACAAATGTGCCACTTCCCTAGAGCAAGTGACATCTTATAGCATTTCTACTTGTCGTCAGACCTGAGACATCGCTGACTATTATAAAATGGCTGTTAAGCTCTCTCCAGGTGGGTAAAGTAATTCTAAAATATAATTTTCAGAATACAATAAAGCTGAATGCATCATATATGTATAAATTAGTAGTAGTCATAATAATAATGAGACTTCCAAAGGCACTTACCAAAATGATTTGACTTCAAAAAGGCCAAAATAGTTTAATTTTAGGGTATATTATCACTAGTATAGAGACTTGCTCATATGCCTTCTATTTATGCTAATTCCAGTTGTGAGCTCTCATTCAGTGGGCGTGGCAGTCAAATACTACATCTAAAGAGTGACATAAATAGCAGCCTGTGAATCCATTGGGCAGCATTCTCTTTCTGAGAATTATTCACCTGCGTTTAAATGCTGAAGAACTAAAACTACATCATTTCAATCTTTTTCTATGTGGTAGTCAAGGGACTTTGCCTTCGTCTTTTCCACTTCTGAAATTCTCAAGAGAGGAAAGTAAAAGAATGCTGACTTTTTTTTAACTTTGGATATATTTGGGTATGTGTCTGTGACTACTGGTACCAAAAGAAGCTAAACGAGGGTGTCAGATCCCTCAGGAGCTGGTATTATAGGTGGTTGTGGGTTGCCTAACATGAAATCTGGAAACCAAATTTGGGTCCCCTGCAAGAGCTGTGTATGTTCTTAACCGCTGAACTATCTCCCTTAACCCCTGCCAGAGATGACTTGTAAAAAGAAAGGGAAAACAGGATACATGTACAATGTTTCCTGGGCTTACCTGGGAATAGCAAATGCCCAAGGTGTTTTAAGTGGTGTGGACCAACTGGGAGTAAAATTTCAGGTGTTTACATATCAGTGCAAGAAGTTGGGTAGCCAGGTCTCAAAAACTCACATGAAGCGGAATAACTAGGTATCAATAGGGAAAGCATGAGTGTGATCCTAATGAGCAGAGCAAGTCTGGAAGTAGACGGTCACAGGATTCAAGCATGCTCTAGAAACCTGCCATCTCCTTAGTGGAAGTAGACGGTCACAGGATTCAAGCATGCTCTAGAAACCTGCCATCTCCTTAGTGGAAGTAGACGGTCACAGGATTCAAGCATGCTCTAGAAACCTGCCATCTCCTTAGTGGAAGTAGACGGTCACAGGATTCAAGCATGCTCTAGAAACCTGCCATCTCCTTAGGTGTGCTGATTAAGTCAATGTTCTCAGAAGCCTCACTGAACTACGATGGGCCTTTTCTTAGTGTCTTCATCAGCATACTGACCGCCCTGCTTGTCTAGAAGATATTCAGGCACTGTGATAGAGCAGACATGCCAACCTGGGGCTGTTTTAGACGTCAGCTTGGCTCAGCTTTCCCTTCCTGTAGATCTTTGTCTTTGTGCCTGTGTCACTCTCTATTCACTACTGACAGGTCATCCCAAGCAAAAATCAACTGTGTATTTGACTTGGGAAATATTACTATTAGTTATTGACTTTCATACCGAGGATCCTGCCAATCTACAGATGATATCACTGGTCAGTTTGGGGGCTGTCCCCCACTATGTTACAATGATTCTGAAAACGGGGGACTATGAATGAGGGAGCATCTTCCAGATACTATACTTAACATGCTGGTAGAACCACCAGTACTTACCTTCTTAAACAGTAATTATGTATGGCTGAGGATATTGTGAATATACTCAGCATTTTCATTAGGTGATAGTCATAAAACATTGTAAAGTATACACATCCGAACATGGATATTATATACCTTGCACATGCATGTGTGTATGTGTTTATGTGTGTGTCTACAGTATAGTGTATGAGCCTAGGACCATGATGAACAAGTCATCCCAAGAACAAATTAAGCAAAAGAAAGTACAGTGTAACCAAAGACAGGCCCTGAATACACTTTCAAGGCTATTGCTTAACTAAGATGACACACTTGTATTTCAGAACATAAATACAAGACTCGGGTGACCTGCCCTTGCCCCTCATGGGACCAGTCCTCTACCACCTGTTTATAAATGATAACAGAATGTTCTAGAGAAACTCATTTGCTACAAAACCAATGACTGGTGCCTGAAGTACTTCACTCTTACTTCAGAACATGTTTTACCTCAGTTCCACTGAAGGACCAGGTGCTTCCATTCTCGGCTTCCATGGTAACTGAACCTCACCTCCTAGCATCTGTTTCCTCAGAGACACTCACTTCCATTTCTAAGTCTCTCCAGAGAGTGTGCATATGCAATTAATTGAATATTTCTGTCCCCCTCAAATTCCTATGCTGGAACACTAATCCCGGTATGGTGGCATTTGGAGGTTAGTTCATTGGGAGGGAACTAGGATGTAAGCGGTGGGGCCTTTATGAGTGGGATTGGTGCCCAGAGAACAACTCAGAGGTCTGACTAGCTTTCTTTCTGTCACTTAACAATAAAAGGCACACAGACCATATAGAAACCAGGAAGGGGACCCTCTCCATCACCTGGCTGACACCTGACCTGGACTGCCAACCTACATGAAGGTGAGAAATATGTGTGCCTTTGATGTTTACATCACTATGTCTGTGCTTTCTCATTAGAGCAGCCAGAACGTATCACACAGCATCTACTGGCAGAAATCAGATGACGTGTAACACCTTTGCTGCAAAGGATTTGAGATAATGTCTTCCGTGTGTTTTCAAACCCCTATGGTTTACAAATCAAGCTAGGCGGTGGTTCAAATGGGTGCTGAAAGAACAAAACAGACCACCAGACCACCACAGGGAAATGCTGAGATTTCAGCATCCCACGGCTCTTTCAGCCCTTGGAGAACACAGTGAGGAACGTCCTGGTGCATTAATAGTGTTCTTACTTTAGGTGACCTTCTGGGAAATACCTCCTTGTTGATTTCCTCTTAACGAAATGTGGTCTGTCTTCATCAGGCAAGTTAAACTTCTGGTCTGTGTCATCCACTCTGACTCTCCACTGCAATCTTTCTTTTCTCTTGGGAAAACTCCCCATTCTTTACTACAAGTGTCTATACCCCTCATACTTGAAGAGCCACCTCACCCTTCCCTGACTGGAATTTGTTGTCTTCCCTAGGGAATGCCACCATGCATAGCACTCTTTCCATCCCATGCTGCCTGGTGCTCCTTCTGCAAGCCTTTACCGTGTTCCTTCCGCAAGTCCCTTTTACTCTCATGATGGAGGCGTGTGCAGAGACTTGCCAAGTAAATACTGATGATGCCAAATCCAGTAAAGGAAGAAGAATATTGCTGTTAGAGCACATGGGACAATAGAGCCATTTAACAGGAAATCAAATTATCACTCCAGATCGACATCTTCCATTTGCTTTAGATTTGTTAAAATAAAATAGGCAAGTCATTGATACATTTGAAATAATTGACAAGTACCAACTGGCTTCGTTTACATAAGTTCATGAGATTATTTAGGAACTTCTTGATGAAAAGTAAGAAGTGGTTTAGGGACAAGAATGGACTGTAGAAAAAACTAGTAGAACTCAAAGATTTTATTGTAAGTCGAGAAAGGTTTGAAAAATCACTCAGAAAAAAATTGAGTTATTAATTTAAATATGAGTAAGGATTGTCAGCATGTTCTATTGTCTTATTAAATCTATATCAGAATCTCTTGATGTTGGAATATAGATATAGCGTTAACAAGGTAGCTAAATTAACAAAAATATATGATGAGGGCATGGAAAGCATCAATTAATATATTTTATCCATAGCACATAATAAAGAGATATGTATTAGCTGATCAGTACATATGGATTGGGCCATGAACATAAAATTTGTCTGTTCCATTCAAATTTTGGAAAGTGTCCTTCGTAAGCCAGGCTGAGCAGTGGAAAGTCTTCCAATATGATCCCACTCACACATCCCTCATGCATATATATCCTCACATAACTATTCCTGCTGTCACAGCTCCCCAAGTTTCCCCACTCCCACCCCACCTTCTGCAAACCAGACGCACCTGCTACCCTGGGCACTGACTGCTGCTGCCATGTCTTGCCGGTAATGCCATTGTCAACCTCCCTGCCTGGCATGCATGCCATCCTCCTTTACTGGAGAAAGGAATGTTTAATTATTTTTAATCAGTGGACATGGCATCTTGCTAGACAGCGACACTTGGGGGATCCAACACCATCTGCCTTCCACCAGGCGCCAGCTGCTCTAGTAGATGTGGGTAGAACACCTTAGGACAAGGCCTTCTGCTGCCAGGCGCCTCGTTGAGGCTGCCACTGGGCACCATCCCCAGTGTGAAGCTGACGCCTGGGCTCCTTGCCTGTCATGGTTTGCCCCTCATCCCTGCCGTCCTTTCAAGGGAAGTACTTCTCAGCCCGGCTCCCAGAACACTGCCCACAAAACCCAGGGGCCTTCCGGTAATAACAAGGTGTCCAAATATAAATGTCACCCTAACCCAAATGGCCACTGACTCCATCACTGTGAGTCAACCTAATGGAGCCTCTGACTGCAGTCCCACAGAGAATGGCCGCGGTCCTCGCAGCGGGGTTGACCCATGCAGAACAAGGGTCAGCCAGCTACTGAATGTGTAAAACAGTGGGAAGGAAGGAGGGACAGAAATGCCTCTCAGCTAAATCGTGGAGCTGTCCAGGGTGAGCCCTGCAAGTTGCTATGACAGACCTGTCCCTTCCATCTCCTAGCTTCCTCGTGGCCCCCGCAGCTCTCACAGCTGTGCCAACACTTTGTTTGCTGAGGAGCTAGGTTCCTTTGCTGAAGTAGCTTTAGCAGCTCAGCGGTGCCTGACAGGGAACACTTGCCACCTCCCACCCCTGGAGACCCTGCTAGATGCCCCAGCCCAGTTCCAACACTGCCAGGCCCCAAGGTTCTCATCACCTCCGCCCCTCCCCTTCCAGTACGCGTGGGTGAAGAGCTGAACTTTGCGGCTCACTCCCGCCGGTCTTTATTTTCATGCAAAGTGAAAGAGATCATCCCGGGTTGGGCTGGCGCCTGAAGCGCGGATAAAGCCCCAGCTGTGCCTCCCCTCCCCCACACAGTGGGCTTCACCTCCAGCCGGAAAGCTAACTGTTTTTGTGCCTGAGGGAAATTTACGGAGCCTCAGACTTTCTTCCAGAGAGGGACAAAGGGGAGGTCAGGTGCCAGAGCTGCCCGAAATGGGGATGTGTGAAATGTGATTAACTCGGGAAGGAGCCTGACAGAGAGCATGACTGGAGGAGAAGCTCCAGTCATGGAGTGTTTGCCTGGGTCAGGAGCAGGAGGGAGAGTAAACAAAAGCATTAAATAAATATTTTCTCCATTTAACCCACGTGTTAATATAGACTCTCACATCCTCAGCAACACCAGCTGAATCAAAGAATCAACAGCACACCCGTTAGCCCAAATAATGAAGGAAACGCTTTCGCAAGTTGAGTTCTTTGCATTTGTGAGAAAATGGGGGTAGAAAGGGAAAAGGTTCCAAAAGAATGCCATTTGTACCAACTCCATCTACTGCACAGCCAAACACATGGAGCCCATCAGAGAAGCTCACTTAATGCTACTTCTCAGGCTGACTGCAAACCGCAGGTGCCTGTAGAATTAAAGTAATCAATAGACCGGCTCTGCACTTACAGAAAGACACAAAATCCCTACTGATACGTCCATCAGGGTAGGAAGTTCTATGTGCCTGTGAGAACCCTGTCTGGTAAGTGCGTTTGTCTCTGTCTACATAAGTAATGCCAATTCCATTTTCCAGCAGTGTGCTCGAGCTATATCCATTTTTGTGTTAAGGTTTTCTTTCCACCAAATCAACCCTCCCCAGCTGTTCTGCTTAGACAACTTGTCTCACATTCAAGGTATGTACCAAAACAGATAATGTTTGGAATTGACTGGAGATGCATTCAGTAATCTGCAGAGAAATTCCAGTAAAAGCAGAGTCAATTATCAAAAGATTAGCACATTCCTTGTTCTGTTAAGGGGGAAAATGAGGCAGGGAGGGGAAACAATTTTCAAGACAAGAGCTGATGTTTAAAAAGATTCTTCATATACGAATAAATTATTCTATCCACTGTGGCTAAGTAAATCTGTGTGCCCTCTACAGAAGAGAGGAGGAGCAAGAGGCAAAAATTCACAATATTGAAAACTAAATACTTGTGAGGAGATATGCTGAGAGCATGTAGGTTAGAAGGACTGCCAGGTGGTGGATGCCTGTGCCCAACTTAAACGACATTCCTATAGAAAGTCACTGTGGATAGTTTCTGGGATACCCTAAAGGATTAATGCAATCACCTGTCTGCTGTAACCACAGCACTTCACAAAGATGGAGCTAAGGCATCCCTTATCTCAGTGGGAAATTCGAGTCTGAGAGAAGGCACTTCATATCTTAAGACCTGAAATAATTTTCCGGGGCCCTCTTCACTAAGCAAGAGCTTTTCGAGGGGGAGGGCTCTGGAAGGGGTCGCACATCCTCAGAGCCTCTCCACTCAGAGTTGGCAGAGCAGGTAGCATCAGACACAGGAGGGGCTCCTGGGACTGCAGCAGGTGTGCCTGAGAGTGACAACCCAGCACTGGTTCACTTCCAGAGCAGAGTAGGGGGCATCAGGGCATGGAAATTGCACAAGAGGACTTCCAGAAAAGCCAGCTCACATGGGATATACTTGTTTAAAGGGCTACTAAGAGTAGCTAATATTGACCTTGAAAAGTCAAGAAGATTCTCTGTCCCCAGGAAAACATCCCAAAGAAGAGCAAAGCTATGTTGTTATTGATCATTACTCTTTTTTCCCACGTGTCTCAGTTTCAGCCATAAAGACTCTAAGGAGGCCCCTTCCCACTAAGCATGGCTCTCTCTGCTGAGGCAAAGATTCAATTTATCTTAACAGAAAGGGCTGAAAAGGGCTAGTGCCTACAACAAGGGCAATTTAGGCTCTCAGAGAGGCAGACCCAGGCAGAGCATGGAGGAGCTCTGTTCTGTTTGGACTGAAGAGAGGTTTGTTCTTAAGCGTGTAGGTTTGTACTTCCACCAGCTTTCAAGCTTGGCTACTTCTCCAGCACCTCTTTGATGAGCAGTATATATTCCGAGCAGTTGTCATACATATTCCGTAATTTTTCACTTAGAAAAAATGGTTTTTGCATTTCATACAGCTTCTAATTCCAAAATTAGTTCAACATCTAACAGTGAATGTAGAAATATGTACCTCTTTTGGAGACATACTTATGACTGGTATTGATTTATGCTATATCATGATTTTAGTCTTATGGGATAATCGCCTTGTCGAGGCTGTATTTATTGTTGTGGCTACTAAATCACATTAATTCCCTGGTGATTATACCAGGGTAAAGCATTCACAAACTGCAACAGTGACAGAATTCAGTTTTCTTCCTTAAATAAACTCAACACAAAGATAGCCATGTCCTAGTTTTTCAATGGCTTTCCAACTTTGGTGGGGTTTTTTTTTTTTTTTTTTTTTTGCCTTTGCATATTTTACCAAGCATTAGAGTTGCAGCCTGTGTTTTGCTACAGATCTGAACTCTAGTGGAAAAGCCCCTTGAGGGAGAGGACGCGCTGTGGAGACAAGTGCTAATGGCAACACGGTGAAAGCAAATCACCCATCAAATGGGACAACGTAGTATTACAGAAGATTTGCAAGAAAAAAGAAAGAGGGGGCAGAAATGATCTGATGCCGGCTGCCCTTATTTCAGTTGCCATTAGAAGAGCTGTGTCGAAATGAATATGCTCTCTCCCCAGTACTGAGAGTTCATAGCAACATGCCTAGACTCAAGGGGCCTAAACACTCTCATGGTATTTAGCAACATACAAGTGTGAAAATAAGGGCTGTTGGGAGCTGCAGAATGATTAGTGGATCAACGCTCTTTGCAGCACGAGCCTGCAGATGAGACTTCACATCCCAGCACCCAGATGAGGAGCCTGATCTGGTACCACACATGCCTGTAAGTTCGGCACCGAGAGGAACTGGGACAGGAGGGTAGCTGGTGCTTTCTGGCTGCTAGCCTACCTGAAAAGGGAGTTCCAGGTTCAGCCTCCAAGGAATATTGTGGAGAATGGTAGAGGGGGACACAATGCTTTCCTCTGCAAATGCACAGGTCCACATACCACACATGCAAACACTTGCGCATAACACACACACACACACACACACACACACACACACACACGAGAGAGAGAGAGAGAGAGAGAGAGAGAGAGAGAGAGAGAGAGAGCGCTTTCATACATTGGAATATGACCAGATGAGATATTTTAATAATATACATGAAGCCTGCTCCAGAGAAACCCTGAACGGGAAAGTTGGCATCCCTGTTTACTGGATCCGATATGGACTGGGAGGCAGTTACTTACCCTTTACGCATGCTATCTAGAAAATGTTGCTCTGGAAGCATTCCTATTTATATGAAGAGCTAGAAGGCACCATTACCCAAGAATTCTGGCCTCCAACAAGAAATATGAGCACGAACCCTGCTGATTCTTTTGGAACTTTCTTCGAGGATCTGCTTGCTTTGTATCTTTAATAAAGGGTCAGATAGGATTTCATCCAAACTGGCTCATCTTCCTTTCTGTCTTGCATATTGATTACAGTCATTAATTTGGGGCAGGCTTTTAAGCTTGATTGAAATGATGTCCATGACCAAAAGACTCTTTTCTATGCCTTGCACATGCTTCATTTTTTAAGAATGCCAACTGCTTTTCATCTATAGACCAATTCTTAGCAGAAGTCCCCAGGCCAATGAGGAAAGAGGAGATAATGAGGAGCAGGAAGGATGCTCAACGTCTGTTCTGGACTCAGCTATTGGTTCATTTTGGACCGGCAAACTTGATCTCATTTAATGAGGTATGAAGTTTTGATTCATTTAGGAATAATAGTGATTTTTTTTCAAATTTATAAGCTTCCTGCACAACTTATTAAGACAACTTCATAAGCCAAGCATGGTGGTCCACACCCCCACCAGGGAATTTGAGCCAGGATGATTCTGCATTCAAAACCATCTTGACTATCTTAGAGCTTCTATGGTTGTGACAAAAGACTGTCACCAAAAGTAACTTTGGAAGAAAGGGGGCTTACTTGACTTTCACATCCATATCACACACAGTTCTTCAATGAAGGAAGTCCAGGGAAGAACTCAAACAGGACAGGATGTTGGAGGCAGGAACTAATACAAAAGTCATGGAGGAATACTGCTTTCTGTCTTGCTCTCCTGGCTTTCTTAGTCTGCTTTCTTATAGCACCCAAGACCACCAGTCCAGAAGCAGTACCACCCACATTGGACTGGGCCCTCCCACATCAAACTCGAGGAAATAAAATACACTATAGGTTTGCCTACAGTAAGATCTTATGGAGGCATTTTCTCAGTTGAGCTCCCTTGCTCTCAGATGACTCTAGCTGGGTCACGTTGACATAAAACTAGTAGACAGCACAGCTACATAGCAAGTTTGAAGCCAGTCTAGACTACATAAGCCCATGATGGCTTTTATAAAAAGAAACGCAAAGTTGGTATCTCATGGAGTCAGGTATAGTTTAAGTGGCTCCCGTTTGGTTGTTTATTTTTATGATATTATTATTTTGCTAGGCCATTTAGAGACAAGGTGTCATCCTGCAGCCCAGGCTGGCCTTCAGGGACTACATCATCCTCCCAGCACTGAGATCTCTCTTGCAGAGATCATAGACATGCACCATAAAACTTTGTTCTTTTCCTTTTAAAAGGAAATATAGGCATCATGCAGTGGCACTGTGGAAGGGCACTTGCCTACATTCTGGGGGACTGGATCGCACCCCAAGTACTATAAAACTCAACATAAAGAAAACTCCATAAATATCAGAACAAACAGACACTAAACAAACTGTGAAATCCATGCCTTTGTTCTGCCTTCTGAAGTATCACACAGAGTAAAACTTACCTTCTGTTTCCCTAAGTGTACCTATTCTAATAGCCCATTGCTTGCCCATTGCTTTTCCTACCACCCAATGTACCAACCTGCCTCCAAGTCACCTGAGCTCACACACACTCCTTGCCTTTCCACTCCTCACCCACGTGTTTACAGTGTCTTGGCAGGGAGGCCACGCTTCAGTGTTCTAATAAATACATTACCAAGTGAGCTGAACCAAAAGCTAACAAACTCGTCTGCCACCAGCGTGTATCCTTGAGTCAGTATAACTTCACATTTTCTCGCCTACATAAGCGCATTAGAGAAGAGCCTAGAATCAGCTTCCCTGCGCTGTGCCTTATCTGCTCAAACCTCTTTAATTCTTTGACTTTATAAGTAATAGAAGATGCCCTTCCTGAGTTGTCCCCCCCTTCCTGCCTCCCACAAGTCCCTGTGAAAATGGACTCCCTTGATTGTTTCTTACTTTTCTTTCTTTTTTTCTTTCTTTTGTCGTTGTTGTTTTGTTTACCAAAACAGAGTTTTTCTGTGGAACTGTCCTGGTTTTCCTGGAAGTCACTTTTTAGACCAGGCTGGCCTTGAACTCCCAGAGATCCATCTGTCTCTGCCTCCTGAGTGCTGGGATTAAAGGTGTGCGCCACCAGTGCTGGTCCCCTTGCTTGTTTATGATCCCTCTCACTTGGTTTCCTGGAAGTGATGCGATACTTCCTGTCCTTAACCATCTTTTCCTCCCCACGGCCACAGGCATCTCTAACAACTGCTTCCACACAGTCTCTTCAGTGCCCCCTCACCTAGTTTTACCTTTTCCCCAACTGTTTTTCTGGGACTCGAGTTCAGGAATTCCATGAAACTTTCCGTCAAGCTGTTCAAGTATATATTCCTTCAGTCTGCCAAACGGCTCTCTCTAGCTGAGTTTCCCCAGTCCCCAGGTACTGTTGCTAACGAAACTGCTGAACAGAAGCTAATTTATCACAGTGTTATCACTATATCAGGGCATGAGAGAGCCATACCTGGGATGAATTATGGATCTATCCCGTGTCCCATGCATCCTGTACGTCAAGGTAAGCAAATGCTGCCTTGCCTTGGCTGTCAGCCCCCGAAACAGCTGACATTTGTTATTTTAATTAATAGTTGACTTTGCTGAAATAAGCTTCTGTGAGGAGCTATGACTTTTTATTAAATCTTCTCTGCAGCGTTGTTTTCCCCATATTGGGAGACAAAAGCTCATTTTCAAAACTGCTTTCTCCTGCAAGGTCACAGTTAACAGCTTGTGTGCACATGTCAGGGAAACATCTGCTTCTGTGCCACCGATATCAGTAAAATTTGCTTTATTTTGAAATTTAAATTTACTTTGACTCAGAGAAAAATGATGAGTCAGGCATTAAAGAGCTATTAAGTGATGTTGATGAGGAGAGACTTTTTTTTCTCCAGTCATTTTGTCACACAACTGACGGTGAAATTCCTCCGGACTCAGCAATCCACTTCAGCGTTGCCGAGAACTGTGGTCACAGGCACATCTGGGCTTGGACCGGCTTGTCCTTTCATTAATGCAAATCATTATGATGTAATTACTCAGCTTGCACTGTAGAGATCATTGATTTCTTTTGCCCGGTAGCAGTATTTTTTTTTTAAGTCACTGATGACAAAGGGAACTTTTAGGATGATTCCAAACTATACAAATTAGATCCAGTTCAAGGAAGGCAAACGTACTTAAGAGGCTCCGATGCTAGATCCGTGCCGAGGTTTTTCTCTTTGCTTGGAATATATTAAGCAGGAGAGCTGGTGCCTCCGTGTTGCTTTAATAACTTTTGGTAAAGCCTTTTACTCTTCCGTTTCCGCGACAGTAACAGTTCAGCTCTCCCTGACGGGTTTGTGTTCTGTCCCTAAATATATCCTCAGACCACACCCACAGCCTCACTCTGTTGGAGGGAGATAACCCTAATTAAGTAGTCTTACATTCCCTTGATGTGGAAGTTCTCTACTTGAAGGTCGGGGATGTCCTGAAACATAGCATTTCAGAAAAATAAACCACTCTCTCTAGATTGTGACATCCATGTATCTCCAATCAGTCTTTAACAATTTGTAATGAATTAATTGAGGGACACAACTCTTTTCTTTCTTTCCTCTTTGGAGCCTGTCCTGAAGCTAGCACTGTAGACCAGGCTGGCCTCGAACTCACAGAGATCCGCCCGATCTGTTTCCCTCTCACATTCACATCCTTGGCCTCTTCTAGGAGAGCATTTCCCCTACTGCAGGGAGCCGATTTGCTGGCCGCCATTACAAGATGGCGCCGAGCCCCTGCACCACCGAGTAAACAACTCCATATTAGGCAAGGCTGTAGATGGAACCTCTCGCATGCATAGTAGTGCGCAGTAATCTTGGCCAATCCCGTGGCTGGGGGCATTGAAAGATGAGCGAGTAAGCCAATCCAGGCACTACCCGTGTCCGCTCTCCCTATTTAAGCGGCTGCCATTTAGTGCTTGGGGCCCTTCACTTCCTGCTCTCCCTTCAACCAAGAGGCTCCAATAAAGCATGATTTGAGAAGAATCCTCGACTCGGTAGTCGTTCTTCCCTGCTGGCCAGGGGGGTTCGCCGCACCCTACTCTGACTTTAGGCTTAGCCTTTGGGTTGGTCTGTGACAAAGGGCATGAATTTGGAAGTAGCACATGCCAGCCAAGACTGTAAATATTATACCACATTCCCCTCATACCACTGCATCTCTGTCATGGTTTTGTTAATTTTTTTAGTGCCTAGGCACACTGTGGATGAGGGATGAAAGGAGACAGAGCAAAAATATACCAGGTAATACCATTGTCCTGATTAACCATATTCCAACCAACGTGGAGAGGTATGGGTTATAAAAAATGAGGGAGGAAAGAAAAGATAAGATTATCATACTAAACCATTTATATCTGAGTCCATTTCTAAGGCCACAGTAGCAGGTATGTATGCAGCATAGGTGTCTTGTTATTTTATGGCTTTTCTGGGGGGTAATGACTGCAGATAAAGCAGAAAGTTGATTCATTTGACAGATGAATATGCCCATGAAATCAGCTCCACCACCAGAATAAGGTGTATAAAATTCAAGCTCAAAAATTCCATCCTAGCCTTTGACTGTGGTGTGAATGGTTTAGAGCCAAGGACCACATGTGGGAAACTTGGTGCCCAGTGTGGTTGTATCAGGGAATGGTCGAAACTTCAAAAAGTGGGGCTTAATGCAAAGTAGTTGAGCCAGTTGAGCTAGTTCCCTTGGGAGCAGAATAGAAGAACAGGACTGCCCCTAAATTTCCCTGGGCTTTATCTTACATGTGGTCATTTTCATACATCCCCTTCATGATGCTATCTTTCAGGGGGGGGGAGACTTCCCCAGTGTCAAATATAAATTAGCACTAAGCTCCTGAACTTCCATAACTGTGATAGAAATAAACCTCCTTTTTTTCTTTTTACAAGTATGCTGCTATAAGCAGACCCTTACAGTGGAAAATGGGTCAATTTACCCTTTCTAACTTACCCCATCCTACCTTCCTTTCCTCCCACAACCCCAGTCAATTCTCATGCAATGTATTCTCTAGAATATATTTAGGATTTGTTGGTGCTAGCAGTTTTCATGAAAACTATCTTCTGTTATTTCTGGTTCATGGGCTTGAATTTACATTTAGTCTACTTAGAGATTGCACAAGGGTGACTGTCCAGGACACCCTAGATAAGATTATACAGCATTCAGCCAACAGCTTGGACACAATCCTGACTGGAGTCTCATGTGTTATTCTTGGGATAAAAGGATATCATGTATAAAATTCTTATCATATAAAGTGGTACATTGCATATACTCAATAGTATCTGCTACTGTTAGGTTCATGTAACCAAGAAAAGCTGCTAGTTGGGCACACAGCAAAGAAGAGAGAGGGAACTTGACCATACTTAGCACATAGTCATCACTCAGCAAATAATAAATGAAAATATTCATGTCGACATTTATATCTTTGGATATAATTGAGATACCCAGTTTGTGAAAGGGAAACACAACATATGGAGTCATTGCTGTTCTCTTTTAAACAGTATATTCTAAAATTTTATACTTAATATTTCCAACAACCCCAAGCTATAGGTAAAGAGTGCATACAGAAACAATAATGAAGATTTTTGGGGAAATGGTCCCAGGCCCCAGGTTGAGACATCCTGTTTGGATTTTCATGGGATCCTAAGTCCAAGCTTCCTCAGACTTGTCAAAAGTCTGGTTATCTCAGGATTTCTTTATCCTCACTCAGTTTCTTCTTAGCCAAAATAAATAATAATAATAATAATAGTAATAATAATAATAATGAAAAAGGAGAAGGAGAAGAGGTAGTTTAAAAAAAGACTCTCCTCCTGATTTGTGTAAATACTACCACCCCAGCCCAGGAAGCAGAAAACCAGTTGAACCAATAGAGTTTGGTCTAACCTCCTTTCTGATTCTGTCTCTTTCTACTGTTCCCCTCCATAAGGCATGTGCCACCTTCCCATGTGTGTCTTCCCTTGTATCCTGATCTTCCATATTAATCCTACATCTTTTAAGAGACTACTCCTTCCTCTCTGTGAACCTGTTGCTGTATGTCATGGTGCTAGGTTCAGATCTCAATGTCTTGCTTTAGAATTCCTTACTCCAACTCCAGAAACTGCATCAGCAGCACCTTTCGCCTCTGATAACCACAAGTAAGGAATAAATATTTCATGTCTACATAGTATCTTAGATCTACAGCTGACCAGGCAGTAGGGTCTTTCAACCTCGGAGTAAAGATGGATTGTAGGCACAAGCAAAGGCTATGCCTACAGTTGCATGTGGCATGCAGATTCATCAGGCACACAGATCCCACCTTAGTTCTGCAAAGTTACATTGCCACCTCTCACACTAAAGTCAGGTTCCTCAAGGGCATTTCACTTATTGTTATCCCCTTTAAGTTCTGGATGATGGATTTAGAATCCTGCTTTTCTGCCATCAGCAGGATACTGCAAGCTATGTTTCTCTATGCTAGTTGGTATGCTGCTAGGTCCCACCAACAGGCATTTCTAGAGAAATGTTGTAGGTGATTTTGAGTTGTATGGCTTGAAATTTTGTGTGGGAAATCCCCAACTTTTAGAACCTCAGAATGAGACTGGGGTTGGGGGTACTGCCTCCAAAGAAGCAACTCAAGTCCAAATGGATCAAAGACCTCAACATAAAGCCAGCCACACTGAACCTTATAGAAGAGAAAGTGGGAAGTACACTTGAACGCATTGGCACAGGAGACCACTTCCTAAATATAACCCCAGCAGCACAGACACTGAGAGAAACAATTAATAAATGGGACCTCCTGAAACTGAAAAGCTTCTGTAAAACAAAGGACATGATCAACAACAACAACAAAAACAAACAAACAAACAGCCTACACAATGGGAAAAGATCTTCACTAACCCCACATCAGACAGAGGTTTGATCTCCAAAATATATAAAGAACTCAAGAAATTGGTAATCAAAAGAACACATAATCTAATAAAAAATGGAGTACAGACCTAAATAGAGAACTCTTAACAGAGGAATCTAAAATGGCTGAAAGATACTTAGTGAAATGTTCAACATTTTTAGTCCTCAGTGAAATGCAAATCAAAACATCTCTGAGATTTCATCTTACATCTGTAAGAATGGCCAAGATCAAAAACACTGATGACAGCTTATGCTGGAGAGGCTGTGGGGAAAAGGGGACACTTTTGCATTGCTGGTAGGAGTGCAAGCTAGTATAGCCCCTTTGGATGTCAGTGTGGTGATTTCTCAGAAAATTAGGAAACAACCTTCCTCAAGACCCAGTAATATCACTTTTGGGTATATATACAAAGGATGTTCAATCATGCCAAAAGACATGTGCTCAACTATGTTCATAGCAGCATTTACTGTCATAGCCAGAACCTCAAAACAACACAAATGCCCCTCAACCAAAGAAGGGATAAGGAAAATGTGGTACATTTACACAATGGAGTACTACACAGCAGAAAAAATAACAACATCTTGAATTTTGCAGGTAAATGGATGGAGCCAGAAAACACCACTTTGAGTGAGTTAACACAGACACGGAAAGACAATTATCACATGTACTCACTCATAAGTTGTTTTTAAACATAAAGCAAAGATAACTAGCCCACAAATCACAATCTCAGAGAACCTAGACAACAATGAGGACCCTAAGAAGGACATACATAGATCTAATCTACATGGCAAATAGAAAAAGACAAGGTCTCCTGAGTAAATTGGGAGCATGGGGACCTTTTGGAAGGGCTGTAGGGAGTTAGGGGAGAGGCAGGGAGGGGAGCAGAGAAAAATGTAGAGCTCAATAAAAATCAATAAAAAAGAATAAAAAAAAGCAACACACTTAATTATGTTAATTCCTAATCCACTCTGACTGGAATCTTTGTAAGAGAGAACCTTTGCATCCAGAGAGACTGCAGGACCGCGTTCATAGAAACACTCATGTGCAAGGACACATTGTTAGCTAGGGTTATTGTTGCTGCGGTGAAACACAAGGGCCAAAGCAACTTGGGAAGGAAGAAACTTTTTTGGCTGATGCTTCCACAGCACTGTTCATCACTGAGGAAAGTCAGGACAGGAACTCAAACAGGGAAGGAGCCTGGAGGCAGGAGCTGATGCAGAGGACATGGAGGGGTGCCTTGTTCTTCATGGCTTGCTCAGCTTGCTTTCTCGTCAAACCCAGGGTCACCAGTCCAGGGATGGAACCACCCACAATGGACTGCGTCCTCCCCATTAATGACTAGTTAAGAAAATGCCCTACAGACTTGTCTGCAGTCAAAACTTACGGATACATTTAATCAACCGAGACTCCCTCCTCTCTGATGACTGTACCTACTGTCAAGTTGACATAAAATTAGCCAGCACACACACTGAGAAGCTGGCCATCTATAAGCAAAAATATATATTTCTCTGGAAACTAAGCCTGTATCTGCCTTGGTCTTGAATTTCTGAGAATATAGAAAAGTAGTACCTGCTGATGAAACTATCCAGACTGGGAGCTTTGTTATAAGCTAGAGCAGAAGAATCCAAAGAATGAGAGATAAAGAAGGTAGAAGAGACCTGTGTCCACCAAGTTGCGTTTTATCACTATCCCCAACATCTGGTGGAAGAAGCTACTCGAGTCTCCAGCTCCCAATGGCACTCACAAGACTAACCTTATTGTGTACCTCTGAGGAATCAGTGTCTACTCCTGCTGTAGCTCAAACCCAACAGATTCCTTCAAAATATCTAGTCTCTCCTGACCCCAAAGTCTTCCTTTACCCTTGCAACTGTAGCCATGGTAGCAAGTTTTAATAGACCTTATCGTTTTTTTTTGCTTTCCTATCCAATACTTCCAGAACTTTTCCTTCTAGTGCAACAACCCTGCTAACCATCCCTCACTTCGCACCGCCACCACTTCCGCGCTTGTGCTGATTTAATACCATGGTCAAATGTTAGAATTGCTGAATCAATGAAGCAAGGGCCTCTATGATATTTGGCTAATATACAGCCTGCATTAGTTTCTCATTGCTGCTGTAACAAACATGCCAGGGTAGCCATTTAAAACAATAAAGATCTTTTATTGTATATATTTCTATAGGATAGAAATCTGATGATACTTGCTGGGTTAAAATCATGGCGTTATTAAGAGAGGTAGACTTTCAGGACTCTAGGAATCTGGGATAGGTATGGTGGTTTTGTTACCTTTTTCCCCCCTTTTAGGCACCACTTCCCTTCTCACATCATCAAAATCAGTGGCAAAATCTCTCTCATGCTACCATTTTCCCAGGTCTGTGCAGCCTAGATAGGTTTTTTTTTTTTTTTAGAATTTATGCGACAAGACCCAGCCGACCGGCATAATTCAGAAAAACCTCATCTCAGGATGCCTAGCTTTAATTATATTGCAAATCCCTTTGCCATGTGCATATAGGTGTATGTGCATAGGACACACACATTTACACAGGAATTCCTCTACATGCCTAGCGTATTTTCTCTGATCTTATTCCTTTGGAGTTGGCAGTGCTTCCCAACCCTACACACAAGAATGTGTTGCTTTCACAGGGCAGGCTCTTCAAAGGCTTTGAAGGACCATGAGAACGGAGCATTCCCAAAACCTGGTTTCTGGTTGGGAAACTCTCTACTAACTGTGATTACATCAGTCCATGCTCTTCCAATGAGGCTTGGCTTTTAAACTATCCATGAAGAGATTACTACTAAAAATAAAACCTATGTTAAAAATACTAAGATTCCAGGGAAGGAAATGTGGAAGATACCCTGATTTCTTAACAAGGAGGAGAGTCAGAACACAGCAGGATGGCTGGTCCCTAGGGCATTGGGACAGGAGTACAGATGTTATCCCTGAATTGGCCCCTCAGACCATAGACAGCAGTGACATTCTTTCTGCTCAAGGTTGCTGTTTGCTTTTGTTTGCCCATCCTGCTCTGACTGGCCTTTAAGTAATGGCAGGAAGGCCACTCAAATTCCTGCTGTATGAGTAAGGAGACCCATTCCCCTCGAGCGTGGATAAGGCCTTCAGGCTTGAAGCAGTTTCTAGTGGCTGTGGTGAAATGCCTAAGGGTGAATTCCTCTTCTGGGGGCTTATGCGTTAACTTGAAGATGCCACTCAGAGGCCATACTTATAGTGGAAGAGGTCTAAGAAAATAAGAGAGAGTGAAGTATAAGAGACAGTTGGTTACCCACACCCCTTACCCCCACCTACCCCTCTATCTGTCTCTCTCTGTGTATGTGTCTGTCTCTGTGTGTAGGTAACACCAATGAGAACAAAACTAGTTCCACGAAGGGTTTCCAGAATTATTACAAAATTCAGCGCCATTCCTTCTTTACCTCAAGACCACATAACTGTTCGTCCACCACATCTTCTGAGAGAGATTCAGAAGGACATCAGTGTGACTCTGTGTTGCTTGATTTCCTGAGAGGAAAGGAAGGCACTGAAGCTCTTAGAAGCCATCCACACCTGCCAGGAGGTGCCTCTGTATAAGCTAGATTTCTCTTTTTGCTCTACGTGCCTCTATCCCTTGAGTGTGTGAGGATATGGAAACATTAGTATTGGAAGAAAAAGAAAAGCATGCTTTTCTCTCTGATCTATGATGGGTTTTGCACATGTATTTTTTTATGTCAGGCTTCATTTCAGAAGGCAGAGGGGTTGGGCCCGGGATGATTTATTTCTGCTGAAAAAGGGAGGTTATTGGTTTTTCTTCATTTATATGTAGGGCCCCTCACAGGGAGATATTTTTAGGAACATTTTTATATCTCTTCATATTTTCTCCAGTTGTGGTATACTTGCTTGCATTGGGGGTTGATTGCCTGTGTCCCTCCAGTGTGCAAAGTTAGGAAAGAAATATTGAGACAGTAGAAAGCTCCATGGTGTTTCTGAAGGCAGGGTGTGCACAGACATCATCTGATCATTAGTCCAGGGAGGCCCTGAGCTTGTCCCAGGACTGGTGTGGCTATCATGAGTGGCGGAGATGAAGAAGAGCAAAAACAGACAGGACTTTCTACGGGGCCCCACTGCATACATTCGTGGATGAACTGTGCTCTTGACAGATCTGATTTTCTCCATACAGCCATCAGCTCTATTATCCTGCCTCAGGCTTGAACCTGCAGCCACTGAATCTTGTATTTGCCCTGCCTGAGGCCTTAACCTGCTGTTCCCTCCTTCATCTTTATTTGTTTCTTCCTCGTGCCACCTGTTTCTCTCATCTGGCACTCCGAGGAGGTAGTCCTCTTTCTCCTTTTTTCTACGTCTCGTATTAAAAAACATCCCAGGTGGCTG
Organism: Arvicola amphibius; assembly: GCF_903992535.2. Lineage (NCBI taxonomy): Eukaryota > Metazoa > Chordata > Mammalia > Rodentia > Cricetidae > Arvicola > Arvicola amphibius. The sequence goes on along the minus strand of NC_052060.1, from coordinate 52,635,531 downwards.
CCTTTCACCTTATGTGTGCTTGAATCTTCCCCTGCAGCTGTCAAGATGAGTTTTCTTCAGGCACACGATTTCCAAAGCAAATTTCCATTTGCTCTGACAGAGCAGACCCCATGACAGGGCATCAGAAAGTACACAGGTCCTCAAGCACCCTTGAGAGAAAAATTAACAAACAGGACCAGTGATGTACCGAGTACTGATAACCAGGAAGTCAAAGGCCCTGGTAAAATTTCTTGTGAAGTAGAGACTCAAAGCCCAGATCCTGTTGAGGCCAATAGATACTGCCCTGTCAACCTTCCCTCCACATCTCTCACTCTGGATCTGTATGGCAACTCTGGTATCCCCTCACCACATGAGGTTATGAAACATTTAAATGTAGCCAACGTACACCAAAAGGAACTGTACTTGCAAAAGGCACACCAGGTTTCAAGACCTAGCATGGGAAGAAATAAGTGTGTAATATTTTACAGACAGCTTTTTATATAGATTATAAGTGCAATGCAAACAGGACGGCTGTAGGGATGAAATAGAATGTTATTTAAAATTACTGTCACCTGTTTCTTTTCAGTTTCTCTGGTGCAGCTCACAGAAGCAGTTAAATCATACAGGTTGCACAGGCCTTGGTGGCTCTTGTATATGATCTCAGCACTTGGGAAGCTAACTCAGGAGACTGACTGAGAGTTCAAGGTCACAGTGGGCTAAATAGCAAGTGCCAGGACAGGCTGAATTACAGAGTAAGATCCTGTCTCAGGAAAAATAAAATGGACCAAGCAAGATGGCTTACATGGTGTTTCTATTAGATGCTGAAGCTGTAGAAGTCAGTAAAGAATAACACTGGGATTTAGTTTCTCTCCTGTACTGGAAGGCAGTTTTAAAAGACCTTATCATGTTTTTATATTTATTTTAGTTTGTTTTTGCTTTGTTTGTCTGGTTGCTCACTTGGCTTTTTTGTCTTCTTCTGTTTTCTTTTGTGGGGCATTTCAAATGATTTGAATGACCAGAAGCAGAGTTGTTTTTTTTTTTTTTTTTTTTTGGTTTTTCAAGACAGGGTTTCTCTGTGGCCAGAAGCAGAGTTTTAATAAAATTTACACATGTGTTTTTTTTTTAAACAGAAATTCAGTTGGCATGTTTTAAAAAGCCTGTTTTTCATTTTTTCCATAGCAAATTGTCTTTAATATAAAGGCTGGCTTCTCTTCTTTATATACTTAAATACTTCTTTTCATCCCATAAATTCAATCTGTCTTAAGATTAGTTTAACATTTATGAGGTGCCCCCCATTTGTCCAAGAAGTTATAAAGTAATCTCTTCCCTCCCCTGGAGGAGAACACATTCCAAAAGAACACGAACTGGCCAAGCCAAACTTCTTTTGACCAAATTTTAGTTAAGCAAGATGTGCTTGCAACAAGAGGGGAGTGTGATATGGATTATTTGTTCATCGTGTTTTGTGTGTGTTTTTTAAGAGTGATTTTTCTAATAAAGTTTAACCAAAAGAAACAGAATGATTTCAAAGTGGAGCATAAAATTTGTCTTTGTCATAAATCACAAGTGAGGGAGATTCTGAAAGAACTTTCCAGAACTGGAAAAACACTAACAGCAAGCACTTAGATGGCTTGTGCCAGATATCCCTAGATTCTTTGCATGTGAGAACCCGGAAGGCACAAGGCTCCTGCACACACGTTCTCTGCACGGCTGCCTTAGAACATTTGCCTCGTTGTTTGCTTGTTTGTTTGTTCGCCAAGGCTCAGATGACTCATGACAGCTTCGCTGTGTCTGTAACACTGTAGGCCACTTAAAGCGTGAGGGTCCAAGCCTCTAAATGACGTCGCTTTCTCCTTGATTTTCTCCCACCCCATCTTTTGCTGGAAATGAACACTTGGCACAAACCTTCTCTTCAGCTGCCCCATTTCCTTGTGCTAACCGTCCAGGAACAAGTGAGCTGTAAGAAGGAGCTGGTACAAAGGCGTGCCTTAGAGAGTACACGAAACACCTTTTTTTTGTGCTTACTCTCTTTGCAGCAGCCTAAGGAACAGAAGCCAAATTTCGCTCCTCGATCATGGATTTCCATAGACAACCCATTTGCATATCTGAAGAAGGAATGTGGCTTTTAATGATCTTAATGGAAACGAGAAATGTATCATTTTCCTGATAAGTTGTCATTATGCATGTTCATCTTCCTGACACCAGAATACAAGCATGTAAATCTAGGAACTGCTGCCTGTCACCAAAGACACTGGAGTGACATTCCCAGTGTTTGCAGCCTGTTCCCATACCCAATTTCTGTACTACATTCCAACATGATTTCATCTCCCCCCGCCTTTGGATTTTTGTTCTTAAAAGCTAATTTCCACTGTCAGTCTATAATAGTTCTGGAGCCTCGCCACACAAAAGCTTATTATTTGGAGATTATACTCCCCGGTTGATCTGGACATTCTTTCTAGACAAGCCTCTGTATTACCTTGTGAGATCTTTAGTAATGTTCTCAGAACCTTCTGACATTATGCTTAATTAAGGTTTACATGTTAATATCGAACAATAAAATAAGGACAGCACAGTAGCACTGAAAAAAAAAACAGAACCAAAGTAATTAGCAGCGATGATACTTGCTCATTGGATTGTATCATTGCACATATGTGTACTTGCCAATTTATAATTTTTTCAAGTTATTAATTACAACTTCTGAGGCAGAATATTTAAGATACCTCAGGAACCATCTTCTAAGCATTCCCAGATTTAATGAAAAGCAGTGATTATTGCCTTAAATAGCAGCGGCAATGCCTTCCAACCTTAGAGGAATCAGTTAATGCCTAATTTCTCTTATCTGTGAGCAAGCAACTATTATTTCCCACATTCCTCCTGAAGTTCATTACCAGTAATAGAACTTTGCTTTGTTTACATGTTGCTTACAATGCAGAAGGGATTTTCCTCTATGTCTGGATTACTTCGCCTTTCTTGAAGAAGGAAACAATACCAATATGTTTTGTGATTAAAGGCTCTTAGAGTAAAATGGAGCAGATAGGCTTAAAAAACAGGGAAGTTCTTTTAAAATGTGCTATGAAGTGAAGAGGAAGAAGGTGAGGTATGTGAGAGACATAAAAATTTCTTTACACATGTCCTTCAAAAAAGTTTAATACATAGTCAGGTCACATTACTGTACATCAAATTCTCTAGGTCTCTGGCTGCCAGTAGCAATTATCTGTAAAAGAACATGTTTTCCCTGGTGACTCGCTATCGGGAATTTTCAAGTATACCTAAGCATAGCCTTGAGCAAAACTCCTATGGGGCATATTTGGAATATAGGATTTCATTTGGATGCAATATCAAGGCTTCCGTGCAAGACGTCTATCTATGTATTTTTACATCTGTTTTAACATATTGATGTGTTTATCTGTTGGCTTTAATTACATGATATAAGTATATATAAATGTAAATAGCACTCCTGAGCTTCCTCTCAACTTTTGTCATGAGGCATACAAATATATTTCCCTGGATGTCTGCATGATTTTATATTATAATGATGCTTCCTGGGTTTTCATCATTACTTTGTGGGGAAAGGTGTTGAATTTTTGCAGCTTGCTGAGACACTGGAATTCATTCTATCCCAGCAGGTCACGTGGCACTAGTTTCTGGAGAGCGGTGTGGTCATCTTACGAGGCCGTGCCAAGCCCGTATCAGTTAAGTATGAGGGACCTTTTAAAAAAACAAAGCATGAGCTGAAATATTTCAAAAACAGTGCTGCTAAATAATAATTGTTTTCAAGATCCTTGATGAGGATTTGTAATATAATTTCAAGTCCTCAAAAGTTTCACATGTTGATTTTGCAGGCTTGATGGGGATGGCATTTACCAGAAAACACTTTCTCTGATTGATAGAAGTCAAACCTCACCCATGCCTAGCAGAATAGCATGTCATCACCTCTATAAAGAGGTAGGCAAAAAAAAAAAAAAAAAAAAGAAATCAACAGCCATGACCAGTATATGTATTTTACAAGCTTTTGAGCAGTGTATAACAAGTCCTTCTGCTCCCAAGAATTGAGCTGAACAAAATAAACTCCTACACTTTCAAACTCATTCTCTCAAAGAGAATGGGTGACTTTCTCATCCCCTCCCTCAAGAGCCATACGCAGTGTGCTCTAGATGGGTAAGCCACTTCCTTTGTGAATGGACCATTCTAAGACCAGCTCAGCTGACCTGGGCCAGGTGTATGGTACTGCTGTAATGTTTGGTGTTGGGACACAGACGCCCAGAGTAGTTGATTGGATAACTGAGAAGGACCTGACTCACCTACCTCCCAACATGGAGATTTGAGAAGTTCCTAAAGGCAAGTCCTGTTAACAGCAGCTTGGAGTTTACCAGATAAAAATCACCAAAGGGTTTCTGGTGATTCTTTCTCTAAGAACATTGAGAAGCCAAGTGTTTCCCGCAACTCCACACAAGCTGAGAAAATCTGGATGACATCACTTTGTACCCTACACGAGGTTCAGTGTCTGCGGAGGCCATGTGAACCATTTGGGATTTTTATAGAGCCATGTGTGCTTTTATTACTGCAATCTCAGTGCCGTTACAGTTGGGATGAATACAAGGATTTGCAGGCCTCTGCAGCCTGGGCGATCGAGGAACAGTTTTAAAGTCCATGGCCACGAAACGAAAGTGGAGTTGAAGATGTCAAAATCTTCATCTTCTCTCTTTGTCGGAACTCTCCCAGAGTCATGAATGCCTTCCCTCCTCCTTCCTGGATCTCTCCAAATAGATCCCATTTATCTGATTGGATTTCTGTCCCATCTTTCTACATATTACAGCTAATTAGTACCCCCTGATGAGAAGCAGCCCACTGATGGAGAAAGCAGTTAGATAAGATCTGCATTAACAAATGTAGTTCATTTAATATCATTTGTGCTGCTGCATTATTAATAATACATAATTACCCTGTGCAGGCTGGAAGGGGAAAAGAAAACCCATCTCTAATTTCTTGGCCTTTGCGGAGAAACTGTGTATTAGAGAGAATAAAACAGCGCTGGGCTGTCCATGGCCATCCATCACGCAGCTTCCCGTGTCATGCTACTTTATTAACTAGGGGGCTAGCTACAATTTCTAGATGTCAACACAGTCACAGACACACAGAGACAACCGTTTTGTGAGATTTTAAAAAGATCCAACTTCTCATTTCAGAGTGTTCCATAGGGAAGCCCAGCCAATGGCTATCAGCAAGCTGAGGCTTGGGTTTTTTTCTTCAGGCTTTTATTGAAAAGACTCCCTGCTATAGGTAATGAATGTTACTGGGGTCAAAAACTCGTGCTGATAAATTCTGATGCAGTGCAAGGTACAAACCTGACGTCATTCTTTCCATCTTCCAGAATGTGTGTTTACCGCATTGGAAAGGGTCCTGGCACACGGCCTGCATCGTAATGACATGGCAGGCAGTAGTGGCCACATAGGATGGACGACTGGCCAGTCTTGATGGAGTACCTACTCTGAGCCAAGTTTTATGCTAAACCCTTCACATGTATTCATCCTCTCAGGCCTCCTACTCTGGAAGTTTCTATTTTTATGCTAGAGGTCATTCAAATCTGGCAACACCTCAGACTGTCATGAAAGAAAAATCTACTGAAAGTAGGCCATGTTCCTTGCGTTTTTCTTTGCTGGGCTTCTCCTTAGCAATGCCAAGCCTCTTGAGCATCATTTGCCAGCATGGGCAGTGCAAATGCAAGCAGAGACATCTTTAAGTGTGTTTGTTTGCACAGGTGAGGCAGGTTTGAATTCAGGCCTAACTATCTGGATCAGGAAACTGTGGGTCTCCAAGAGCTGGTACCCAAAGGAGAAAGGAAACCAAACCAAGAACAGGAGAGGGGCTGAACCCTTGAGAATGCTCCTGTTCTCCAGTGAGCACCAATATGGGCTACTGGACTTTACACCAGCCCATTCATTTCTTCAGCAAATACTTCCTGAGTGTTTGAAAGGTGAAAGGTAGAATTTTAAAGAAATATTCAAAAATAGCAAATGAGGAACAAGCATATTTTCATTGTCAACAGAGAGTGAAGATGGATATAAAAATACACTGTTGCAATTGGATATTTTCCAGGAGCAATGTGGACACAAAGGAAGGAATGCTCAGTTCTGTCCAAGTGGGTCAGAGAAGGTTTGACCAAGACACGGTAAATGGATTCTTACAAAATGAGAAGGGGGAGAAGGAGGGGAGGGAGGGGGGAGGAGGAGGGAAGGAGATGGAAATTTTTAAATATAAAAAAAAAAAAATGAGAACCCTTTGTCCAGGGAGATGAGCAGGAATGTATTTTCTCTCTTTTTGGTATTATTGTCACTATTTTACAAAATAAACCGTGAGGGCCGCCACACCTAATGGAAATTCTGTTCATCAGCAGAAGACGTTGGTTTCTCAAGGTCGCCAGCATCATCACTTCGGTATCTCCCAGAGATACCTCAGAAGCCAGAGACTGGGGAATGGTTAGGATCCAGGCCCGCATTCAGGATGAGAGAAGGAAAAGGACTTAGGCATAACTAGAATAATGTTAGGATGGGCCTTTTTCCTTACTGGTTCTTCCCATCTGGTTCACAGTATATCACAGTTTTGAAATACAAACGATTGTGGAATTTTCCCTCTCAATGGTTTTTAGTGTTTACAAGACACAGAGCAGACTGAAAATTCTCTAAAATCTCAGGCATCTGGACTGCCATAGCAATTAGTACACATCTTAGTGCAAAAGAAGTTGTTTTATGCATCTGCACCAGCCTGAGTTGTCCGAGTCCCTTTCTTAAAAAAGGAGTGGAGCTAGCTCCCTGTGTCAAACTCAAGGCACTGCTATGATCTCCTTTGGGCATTGCAAGAGGACAGCCATGTGTGAAGACTGTCAAACATTCTCCAGGATGCATTCTTCCTTCCTCCTTAGCAGACAGCTAGACTGTGTTTCCCACTCCTCTCTGAAGTCGGACGGGCATGTGCTGGAATACACGAGGAGCAGTGTGATATGCCAACCCACGGCCCAAATGTACAATACCATTTCAGATTCTGGGTCCTCTGCCCAGAAGACAAGCAAAGAACTTTGAGGTCCTTTACACAGCAGAGACTCATCATGACAGAGCTGTCCAATAATATGTCTACCTGAGAGGATTTATTATTACACACTCTCCCAATCAAAAGTTTCTAGGGTGAAGTACTATATGGACACCCTTTGCTTTGGCCATTAGCTTACCCTAAATCACAAAGATTTATTTAGACGACCAGAGGAAGTTTTATGTGAAGGATTAGGAAGGCAGAAGATATTTGTGAGCTTCACATGACTCTTGTCACTGTGTGGTTAGTGGAGGTGACCTTAAGCCCTACTGCAGGGGGTGATGGGGCCGTTAATTACCACCCCTGTGCAGGTAGGACACTAAAGCAGAATCCATTCCCCTGTACAGTGGAGGACAGTGTTGATCGCCATTCACCAAACACAATGGTTCTGCAAGGTGACTGGGCTTTCTGTTCAAATGCCACTTCCTACCACAGCCCTCACTAACCCTACCGCCTGCCATGGCCTTCCTGTTTTATGCTTCCTATGACTCTTATATTTTCCTCCACACTACTTAGCCAACAAAGTTAAGTCATCGAGATTTTTATTGAATGGCTGACATTGTCCCTACACTAAGCCTTCTTGAGGACAAAACTTCGCAAGAAAGCAATCGCCTTATCCATTACTGAATCTCTGGTCTGGAACCTTGTAAGGTGTCTGGTGGCACTTGCCAAGTCCAACTTTACCAAGGAGCTCTCATTTTTGGTATGTGTTATGATTTAGTCTTTTATTCTTCCAAGAGTAAGGAGATTATGACTTGAGGAGGTGACAGGAAGTGACCTGTAAAGGCCTATCTAATTAGAAGAGATTATGATTTTAAATCCTCATTCCCCCTCATGCACCCACAGAAAACAAATATATACACAGTAAATGCCACAGCCATAGATATCCTAGAAAGATTTCACCCAGACACCACTAAAGGACACCCTGCTGTCCCCAGACACCAGTGATGTGCAATCAAAGACCAAAAACAGACAAACACGCAGAACGTGAATATTCCTCTGAAGACACACTCCACAACTAACACACTCTCAGACAAATACACACACGTGTGCGAAAGTCACTTAGCGCCTGTCACTCGGGTGACATTTATTCTGTGCCTTCCTATCTCATCCAGTAAAATTGGAATGCATTAATCCAAAATTAAAATAACATTCTCACCTCTATTATCTATTCTGTTTTGGATCTACTTTCATCAAATCAGTATCCTCTGCGGAAAGTACAGGGAGCGCGGAAGGGAACAAATGCTTCTCCCAAAGTCTTCCATTATTCTGCCATTTACATTGCAAATGTTATCAAAAATGCAAATATATGTGACATCTCTAATTGTTTCCCCGTCTTGTGCTACGCTAAACACGGTTCTGGTTAAATCATATTTCCCAGAATAAAAGAGCCGGAAGCAGTGTTGTTGCTTTTTGTATTTAGAGGTGCTTAGCCAAAACTACAATAATATTGTTTTTAAAAGTTACTCATCTGAGCTCACATATTCTGCACTGAAAAAATAAGATATTTTGGATTAAAAAGTGGGAATAGTCAATGTCACTATTCAGTCACCCAGATGTAAGAATTATGTACAAATACGTCAGCGTAGGGAAGAAATAGGAAAATAGATGGGAATAACAATAATAAACAAATCACTGTGAGGTGCCTCAGAATGACACTAAGTTCTGCTTTTCTGTTTCCAACTGGAAGTTTACAGACATGGCCTCCCCACCTCTGAGTAGCAACTATTGCTCCCCCTACTTCCCTGATTGGCCCCCTATGCTCAGTCCACAGACAGAATCACATTTAGCAGAGTACGGCCAATTACCTTCAAATGTGGAAGAGGCTCCTAGCAGCACAAGGGAAGCCAGCAGCCAACTGCACCCAGGCTTTTGCCCCAGACATGGCCTCTTTTTCTTTCCCGATGAGTCTCCTCCATGCATGTCACAAAGTCACCAGGACGAGGGCTGGAGCTAACCTGAATAAGACATGAAGCAAATCCCACCATTGTTCATTTCACTATTAGTAAACCAGAACACACCCCCACATGTTCACTTTTGATGGGGAGAGGCCAGGCTACAGTGAGCATTTGGGACAGCATTCCAAGCCCTGGCACATAGAAGGCAGAAGGCAGCCTTTTGTTTTTGACAATGTAATGCCCACTGTGCAAAATGCTATATTTCCTTGGAGCACCATTCACTCTCCCCACCTTCAGTCTTTGTTCATTAATGCCCAGCAGCCTGGTCTGCTTAGAACTTCCCCACCAATGGACTTGACGAAATAGATACGGGCAGCCGCAGTAATGGTAGGACGGACTACTCATAACAATCAGGGGGAAAAACAACTTTTCATAGAACTTTGATGCGAATCTGCTGAAAGCCATAGATTCTCTTTCCAGACTTAAAAAAAAAATGCAGTCATTAGCACAGCAACATATTGTTATATGGAATTTCAATGTGATTTTTATTATTTTTTAACCCTTCACTAGATTTCAGGATATGGGTCCCCAGAGTTTCTAGTTTCTGACACCTGCTCGAAGAGTAAAGGTGACAGTTGTACCACATGCGAAGACCATGGGTTTGGAGGCCAGAGTCCTAGATTTATCACTTGCTGACTCTGTGCAGCTACTTTGCTAGGCTTCTCTGACCCACTCATCCCCTCATTCTACATAAGGAGACAGTGATGCCCTCCGTATGGAGCTGGGGTAGGAGGACGGGGTTTTAGCACTCCACCCACTACCCCTTAAACTCTCTGGGATCCAGAAGAGGAGCGGTTAATGGTTCTCCATTAGGAAGGGCTGTACATTTCCTGCTGTCATATCAGATACCAAATAGATCCTCATTTGATAATTGTTTTGGTGTTCTCATTTCTTATCCCAGCGGCAGGAAATAAATCCTGATGCTCACACGTTTCGTGATGATGAAACTCAAATCTCTCCTTGACAGTTTGTTCTAGACCACATTTCCTACAGTAGTGAATATAACTAAGACCTTGAAAGGCTTTTTTTTTATTTTTAGACTTTATTACATACATGTTATAGTCTGAAAGTTAAATGTCTCCCTAGATGCACATGTCTGAATGGTTGACCGTTTACAGTTAGTGGTACTGTTTGGAATGTTTTTGGAACATGTAGAAAGTGGTACTTGCTGGAGGAAGTCTGTCACTGTGGGTGGACCTTGAGGTCTTATAGCCTGATCCCACTTCCTGGTTTACCCGCCTCCCCCCACTTCCTAAGTGTGATGTGACCAGCCAGTCAGCTGCTCCTGTCACCAATGCTTTCCCTGCCTATTGCCATGTCTTCCCTGCCATGACGGAGTGCATTTCTCTGGAAATATAAACCAAAGTCTGGCCTTTCTCCCGTAAGTTGCTTTTGCTGATGTATTTTACCACATCTAAGAGAAAGTAATCAATACAGATTGCATAAGATTTTCTTGCACATATATAATGCGCTTTGAGTATATTCTCTACAAGACACCTCTTTTCCCTCTTCCTGCCTCCTCTCCCGTTAGTTCCCCTTACTCCCCTAGAAAGGCTCACTTCCACTTGGATTCTGTCCATATGTAAAGTGGCACCACTGCCATCAGTGTTAAAGGGATAATGTTAACAACGCTTAAAGAAAGAGAGTCAGAGAGACGGTGATACCAGGAAATAGGGGTAAGGGCTACAAAATACCATCTCCTTAGTGTGGCATAGCCCTGGGCATTTACAAACTCACAACAGCTAAGGCCACTGGGACCACTACTAAGCCAACTCGGGTTGGATCTACCCAACTATCAGCTATGGTTGGACAAGGAGCTCATGGGCCCTTACCTGTTAAGAGGTAATGTTAAGAGTTGATGACTAACAGACTCTAGGAGCTAGAGAAGAATAGTATCTACTTGTGTCTTCGCTGGTGAGCCTACCAAGCTCTAACAGTTAATTCCAAACCAATGGTCATTGAGTAGGCACTAGGCAAAATCTGTGGAGCAAAGTCATGTATATGAGATAAAAACTACAGTGAATAGGGAAGAATGATAGGGGTTAGAGGGTTATAACAGAGGGTGACAGGGGCAGAGTCAACAGAATGCACTATGCACATGTATGAAATTGTCAAAGAACACATTTTAGTAATAATAAATACCTAAGTATATTTTTAATAACTGTGTATCCGGTCATCTCATGAATTCCCTCACTGAATCAATGCTATTTATCCACTTGAGGATCATTATTCTGCATCATTTCAAAACGGAATTCTGTTTCAACTTGACAAGCTGGAAATAGACTTGAGAATCAAATTTCTGTGGGTAGATAAAAGAATTAAAATGTTATTAAGTTCCCATTACCAAACAAACTGACTCCAACACGAGACACTAGATAACAGTTTTAAGGAAGGTGCTTTCTAGACAAAGAGACAAAGGAAGCCTGTCCCATCTGGTAGCTGCAGAAGGAAGAGACAGGAGACAGTGTGAAAAGTGATTGTGGGGGACAACGGGACTGCAGGCTCCCATTTGGAAGGGGAGTGGCTTGGTAGCAGGCAACGCAAGGCTAACGACTCCTAGAAATGGAGTTTTCCCCCTTTTTAAGATCTGTCACAGCCAAGCATGCAGACAACTGGTACATAGAAGAGCAGACAGAGACCGAGCTATGTGAAGTCGCTCTGCTGAGGTCCCCTCAGCTGGTGGATGGCAATGCTGGTCATGAAAACAACACAGCTGACTCCACATCCATGTAATTCAGTATCTTCCGGAGAGGCATTCTAGAATAAAATTCTCCATAATGATACTATAATAGGGTCCCAAGTGCTCTGTCCCCAAGGGAAAGCCTAGACCTCCAAAACAAAGCCAGGGGACGTCAAAGCCAGCCCTTGGAGGATCTACAAGGCCGAGATGATGAATGTGGACCCAGGTCCACAAAGGATATAGCTAAGTTTTCTACGGGTCTTAACTGTACTGGCGAGCAGATGCTGACATGCATCTGCCAAAAACTTCAGCCTGGACAGTAGCAGGGCCACAGTTGTCCCACCATCTACCAAAATGCAGTAAAAACTAGTCCAAATATCCAGTCTAAAATTAGCAGCATCTATCCCAAATTCCTAATCTAGCTCCATCAAGCTATACAAACTAGTCTGTTGCCAATCTGAAGAACAGGGAGAGAAAGAGAGTCCAAAATCCAGATTCATCTCCTTCTGGTAGAGTCCAATGAAAACCTTGGGAAGTATCAAAGAATGGAATGTTGGAAAGTTTAAAGTTATATAGTGCCTGGGATGATGGCTCAGTCAGCAAATGGCTAGTTGTGCAAACGTGAGGGCCTAAGTTTGATTTCCCCTACCCTATAACCCGCATTTAAAAAGGCAGGAGTATCGATATGTGGTCATAGTCCCAATGACACCAGTGAGCCAGAGACAAATGGATCACTGAGGTTCACTGGCAAGCCAGCCTAACTACATCAGGAAGTACCAGGCCAATGAGAGATTCTATCTCGAAATAATAGGGATGAATCCTGAGGAAGGAAAACTAAGGCTGGCCTCCGGTGCCACTCACACGTGCATATACCTCCCACATAAACATGAACACATAAGAAAAAATAATTTTTACCTGCAACTCATTAGGGTGGACAGCTCATGAGAAAGATCAGTCTCTTCTTGCAAATGAGACAGCTACATATTCTTTGAATGCCTGAGTGCCGTGATATATGTGTGAGCTTAAACGCCAAAGGACCCTGAGAGTTTGTTTAATGAAACACCTGCAGCATATTTATTAGCAATTAAGACGAGGAAATGGACAACATAGTGATCAAATTTGTGGTTGACGCAAAGCTGAGTGTTCTAGTAAACACATCAGGTGATGGAATTAGGCTCTGCAAAGGAAGCCATGGACTGGCTTCAGCCAGAGGAAATTCAATGCTCAAAGGGCCAACTGCACAGTGGCTGGATAAGGTTATATAAACATTAGCAAGTTTGCTCCATGGAAGGTGGATTAGATTATGGAAGCAAGGGTTGGGAAGTAATAAACATTCCTTGACCCCTAACTGTGTGCCAGGCATAGGTACCCTCTCATTTAACCGTAAGAAATGAGCAGTACTGTTTGTATTGAATCAGATAAGTTAATGGAGGTTGAAGACCTAAGGTCACATGGCTAGGAAGCGGCAGAATCAGGCTTCAAACTTATGTCTGTCAGACGTCAAAGCTCGGCTTCATTATAGTATACTAAATTGTCTTTCCGACATAAAGCAAGCTTAGCAGGACCTTCCTCTGAGCTCTTAATCAACTCTCAGCATTTGTGATAGATTGTGGCCTGCCCCAAGATGGCAGAGACACAGGAAACCACATACCAACCTCAAGATACTCCACTGATTCTGGGGTTTTATGATAACTACCTCTGGAGGTTTGCAGAAGCCACGGTCCTTGCAGGAGAACACAATCGAAATCTCAAGGCCCTGTAACAATCCTCTGTCCAGGTCAGAGGGTCGAGGAAGGACCAGCTACAGTCAACTCCTACTCAGTCCCAGCCTGGACCCACTTTCATTTTCACTCTGGTTCATAAGTTCAGGGAGGAGCTGCTATCTGGACACCCCATTCTCAGAGAAAGGCAAGAAGCCCAGAAACACACTCCTAGCCTTTGTTCAGAATCCAGCAGCCTGGAACTGTCTGACTCTCCCTGTTCTGGCTCTGCACTCATGCAGCGGCCTGCATTTGAATGCATCGGTGCAGGCCTTTCTTCCCACAGAAGAAAGACAGTTCTGAAACCACCCCCACTGCCCCATGGATGCTCATTCCACTTGTCAGTTTCCTTCTTTCGGATGCCTTTTTTTAAAGTTGGCTTTCCATGGTTGATCTTAAAACTAAAAAGCCAGAAACAATTGTCTTCCTCCTCCCAAAACAACCAAACAATAGAAGCTATCCACCAACCTGAAATAAGAAGGGGGTGAAATAGAGAAACGTTGCTAATCCATTAGTAATAGATACCAGGAATCCAGAAAGGGGCTATAAACAGTAATGCAGTTGCAACTTCAGCATTGAATGCTTTTTTTTTTTATTTACTTCTGTAAACTTCAGATAGACCCCTCATTTTCACACTTCAGGGCACACTGAAAAGCAGTGTCGAAAAAAAACCCTCAAGATTGAGAAAACTGTGTTATCTATTTAGTCCAGGGGAGACATATTTCACTTACTTATTTGTTTATTTGTTTATTTATTTGATTTATACAGCTGGGCCCAACACAAGCCCCTGGGCATGCTTCCATCAATTAAAACCACAGATAGATGCAGAATGCTGAATACAAACAAAATCAACAATTAATGGACTATCCCCAACTGTAAAGTACTTCGGCAGAACCTTCAAATCATTCCTCCCCGCTAACTCCTGTGGGCAGACGGCTGGGTTAACAGATGGTTAAACAATATTCAGAGAGGAGAACACATCAGTGGTACTGTGGCTGGAGAATAGAGGAAAGTGTGCAAAGTCCATTGAATAATTTATCAATAAAGCCAGAGGTTGAACATATGAGCGTAGGCCTCCAGTTGGATATAGCAATGATTTGGGAGAGGGGAGAGAAACACACAGTTCTAATCATGAAGCAAGGAGAGGCCAGGGATGGTAGGACAGGTAGGACATTATGTAAAATTATGGATGGTGTAACACTCCTTTCTGTGGGTGTGCTGGGAGTCCTGCCAGAGTGAGTGATCTGGTATGCATTATTCTTTCATTACAGGCACAATAAAGTTCTTGGCCCAGAACAGACTGGCTGGCTTTGAAATGCATGCCATATACTGGAAAACTCAAGAAGCTGCCGGAGGCTGGTATGGCATATTTATTTACTTGATAGCTGGGATTCAATAGGTAATGTTGATCTGTGATTTGTATATCAGTGAGAATTTGTAGCATGTGATTTTAAAAATTCCAGCAACCTTTGCTTGCTGTTTAGGTATAAGATCGATACAGATATGTAATGTATGCAGACACTGTAGACAACAGGTCAGTAGATGTTCACATATGGATCATGTGAACACTACCAACATCGAGACACAGAACAAAACCTCCCTAATGCCCTTTCAGATTCAATATTTTTCTTCAGGGATGATGGCTATTTTGATTTCTGTCACAATAAGTTAGTTTGGCCTCTTCCTGAACTGCATTTAATGACACCCAGTAAGTAGTCTCTCACATCTGGATTGTTTTCAGCCTGCATTTTATCTGCGCTGCTCACTCGCATTTTTGGAGATAGCAGCCAATCATATGATCATTTCTGCACAGTTACAGTGTGTGGAATGTACTGCAGTTTGTCCACTCAGTTGTTGACAACTTTGAGTCCTTTCCTGCTTTTCAGTTATGTCTTTACTAGCATATATTAATTCAATGTAATGGGAATTGTTATGAGATTGTCATATGTACATAATAAACTTTGAACATAATAATTAGCCACAATTACACTCTCCCTTGTACTTGTCAGTCCTTTCCAAAATCCCCTTCATATTTTCAAAGCTCACACACACACACACACACACACACACACACACACACCACACATACCCCCCATACATACATATTTTACATCTGGATTCTGAAAACTAAAGAAAACTTGGTATTTGTCTAAGTCTGGCTTATCTCACATAACATAGTAATCTCCACACGCCATCTATTTTCCTAAAAGGGGTATATTTTCATTCCTTTTGACTAAAAAAACTCAGTTGCATATATGTACATATATGTATATACACATATATGCATATATTCCTACATATCATATCATACCATATTTTCTTTGTCCATTTATCTGCTGGTGGTTATCAAGACTGCTTCCAGGACTTGGTTATCAGTAAAGTAGCATGGCATAAGGGTATACAGGTATCTCTGCTACAGGCTGACTTAGATTTCTTCAGGTATAGACTCAGGATGATATAGTTCATAGCTCTGTTTTAGCCCTTTGCGGCACTTCCATGTTGATTTCTGTTTATATTCCCATCAATAGTGTGTGAGGGTTCCCTTTCTAGATTCTTTCTAGGGTCTCTCTCTCTCTCTCTCTCTCTCTCTCTCTCTCTCTCTCTCTCTCTCTCTCTGTGTGTGTGTGTGTGTGTGTATCAATGAATAGAAATAGTAAATGACTCTCAATATTTAACTAAAGACATGTTGTTGAATAATAAAATAATAGTACATTTTAAAGATTTTTTATTTTTATGTATATGGGTGCTTTGCCTGTGTGTTTATATGGACACCATGTGTGTGCCAGTAGAGGTCAGAAGACAAGATATGAAATCCCCTGGAACTGGAGTTACAGATGGCTATCCATCACCTTGTGGGTACTGGGAACCAACCTTGTCCTGTGTAAGAGGGGCAAGATGCCACTGAGCCATCTTGCCCCCAAATAACTTCAACATATTCAACATCTGTTGCCAAACACTATTTCTAAGAAATTGTACCATCTCCTTGTCTCATGAGAAACGTAAGTCTTTTAATCACTCTGTGCCCTTGTCAACACTTGGTTTGTTTTATAAGCAAAGTAATCTGTACCCACATCTCAAAGTGGTTGTGAGTTCTACTTTGTCGATGATTTTTGCCACATATAACCCTGTTGGTCTTTCTTTTCCTGGAATGTGCTTGTTCAGGTTTTTTTACTAATTACATTTCTGGTTTGTATAGCCCTTTGTAATCTAATTTTTTAGTTTGTAGTACATCACAGCCATGGTTCAGCATATGTAGTGGCAATTTATTCTTGTGACTTTTTGCTTTATTGTCTGAATGTTTTGGTTTTTAAAAATTTATAAAATATTATATAATTTGTTCGTCTTCATGTTTCTCATTAGTGCATTTTGTTTTCTTCTTAAAGAAACCATTACCTTTCCTGAGGTTGTGAGATGTGCCTATGTTTTTTTTATAGACATGGTTTATATGTAGGTCTACCCATCTCCAATCATTTTTTTTGTTTTTTTTTTTTTTTTCGAGACAGGGTTTCTCTGTAGCTTTGGAGCCTGTCCTGGAACTAGCTCTTGTAGACCAGGCTGGTCTCGAACTCACAGAGATCCACCTGCCTCTGCCTTCCGAGTGCTGGGATTAAAGGCGTGCGCCACCGCTGCCTGGCCCTCCAATCATTTTTTTATATTGATATACCTGTTACAGAAAAGACTATACCAAGAACACACTGATCATCAGTGGTTACTTATTATCGATTAGGTGCTGATTTTATCTCTATATGCACACACATATATATAGTTTCATATGTTTGTATTTATACATATATGTATGTGTATATATGGATTATGCAAACATAAATAATGTAAACACATATAATATGTTGTGTAAATGTATATAATTTATGAATATTTTTCTGAATTTTTCAATCTAGTTTTTATGTGTATACCTATTTACCTTTTTACACTCACATATTCTTATATCAAGACTTATATGGGTAATTTTTGGTATTCTATTTATTTCTTTTTATTTTATGTGCTATATGTTTGGCCTATATGTATGTCTGTGTGAGGGTGGCAGATTCCCAGAAACTGAAAATGTAGATAGTTGTGAGCGGCCACAGGCGTGCTGGGGTTGAACCAGATCTTCTGGAAGAGCATCTAGTGCTCTCAACATCTGAGTCGTCTCTCCAGCCCCGGTTTAAGCTTTTGTTGTTTTCTTTCACTTTAACAACTTTCCATCTTACTGACTCCCTAATTCAAACTCTGAGGCTTAAATTTCCCTTTTATAACATTCATACCATTATAATTTTATGCATGTACAGGGGTTCATTGTTTTATATAATATAAATAAACACAGGGTTTTGTGGTAGTTTGAATAGAATTGACCCCCATAGGTTCATATGGAGTGGCAGTATTAGGAGGTGTGGCTTTGTCAGAGGAAGTGTGTCAGGGTGAGTTTTGAGGTCTCATATATGCTCAAGCCACGCCCAGTGTCTCAGTTCACTTCCTGATACTTTCGGATCAAGATGTAGAACTCTTAGCTACTTCTCCAACACCATAGCTGCCTGTTTACCAGCACATCCCACTATGATAATAATGAAATGAAACTCTGAACTGTAAGCCATCCAGTTAAGAGTTGTCCTTTATAAGAGTTGCCATGGTCATGGTGTCTCTTCTCAGTGATAAAAACAGTAAGACATAAGTTGGTACCAAGGATTGAGGATGCTGCTGTGATAGACCATGGCTTTGTTTGAAGGAATATGGACCTTGGGACTATAGATTAGAAAAGCAGTTGAGTGCTTTAAGTTTTGTTTAATGGGTCAAAATAGTTGGAGCATGGAAGACATTGGTGCTGGGGATGTTTTGAACTGTGGTGGGCTAACTCAAAAGGATTCAGGGGAGAAGATTTTTAGTATGTTGCCTAGAGATCATTCTTATATTTTAGTGAAGAAAGTAGCTGCTTTTTGCCCTTGTCTGAAGATCCTGTTGAAGCTAAAGTGAAGAGATTTGGATTAATTCCACTGTCAGGGAAAAATCTCAAAACAGTCTAGTACAGACTCTGCTCTGTGGTTATTAATGATCACTCTTATACAGATTTATAATGAAAAGGGGCACACTGAGCAAATATAAAATGTACAATTTGAGGAATAAAGAAGCCCTAGGATGTCAAATATAGCTAAGTCTTGAGTTCAAGAAATACATTAATAAATGAAATAAAGGGAGTGGTGACCTCAGGGCAAGATCCTATGAAGCTAAGTTTCCAACATGTGAAAAGGAATTAAAGAAAAGTTTAGAGCTGGGTGTGGTGATACACACTTTAAACCCTAGCATTCCAGAGGCAGAGGCTAGTGGATCTCTGAATTTGAGGCCAACCTGATCTCCAGAGCAAGTTCCAAGGCAGCCAAGCTTAGTCAGTGAAGAAAACAACAGAAAACAGAAAGCTGGTGATGAGGTAATGAACAAGAAGGCCATGTTCCAGCCCCAACAAGCAGCAGAACTTGGCAGCTTTGGCCATGTGATTTTGGCTTTGGAGTCAAGGACAGAAGAAAGGTGTTATGAAACCTTCCTCCATGACTAAGGAAAACCCCTGAAGCCAGGAATGTGCCAAGGGTGTCTCTGAATGGAGGCCTAGAGAGGCCATTGTATGAAGTTGTGAAGGGGAAACATCAATTGCCTTGGAGACCCTAAGACTTTGGAAATGCCAGAGCTGTGTGATACCTGCCAAGGAAAGCTGCTAACTAAGAGTCGACCCAGGCCAAGAGGAAAGAGTATGTTTCAGTCAACAAAGCTGAAAGGAGATGGAGATCTGTAGTGTTTTGACCTCAGACGTGGAGATGCAGAGTATCGAGTTTGCCTATCTGGTTTTCAGTCTTGCTTTGGTCCAGTATTTTCTCTCTATGCTCCCTTCCCTATGTTTTGGAATGGCAAGGATACTGTATGTGCTCCCAGGGGCCCAGGCAGAGATAATAGTCATGTCCTATCTTACAGTCTTTATTTATGATTTCATCTTTTTTAAAAAAAATCAAAAAGCACATAACTTCTCTAAGCACCATCTATAAAAATGATAGGGAAGTGTCTCTCGGTTTAGAAGCAGTGAAGAGGAGTATTTCTAAGAACAAATGCGTCAGGTAAGGTTCTGCTTCTGCACAAGCTAAGCCGATTCTCTTGCTCTTGAAGTCTCCAAAGAGGAGAAAGGAACTGTGTCCATGACTGTCCCTCACAGCACGTTCATCTCGTCCACTCCGTCGCCACACCAACAGCTCGTAAACGCCCACTCTGGAATTCCCACTCCATCCAGACACGGCCGTGCGCCACGTGGGACCTGCTGTGAAGCTCACAGACTCATCAGCACTCACAGCACACAGAGTTAAAAGCACCAAGCGGGTGCACGGAAAAAGACTCCAGACTTCACTCACCCTTCAGGGTAGAGGTCAAAGACTCATTCTTCTAATTTTCACTGAAAATGGTAAAAGTCCTGAAGCTTTAGAAATAACTTTTTTTATTTTCTTTGTTTTCTAATGTATCTGCTGATTTTAAAAAAAACTGAAATGCTTTACTGTTAGAAAAAGATATAAAATTTGCAGTAAATAAATGATATGGAATATTAATATAGCATTAAAAATGTGCATTAATAAAAGAGCAAGCAGTGGGGTTTGGGGTGCCTAATATTTAGAATGTCCTGAATTTATATCCTAGAACCACCCCAATATTAATACTAATATTTATGGAATATACAAGGCACTTAATACAAAGCACGTTGCAGTGATGAATCATTAATAAAATAGATTTATGTTCTCTTAAGCTCTCCTTCAAAACATTTGTTTAATAAATTTTACAGGGAGAAAAGTCTTTCTTATTTGTATTAGTTTCCTCATATTTCTCTCATTTACAAATTTGTACACACAAAACAAGGATTATTTATTTAAATATACATGTATAAGTTTGTCAGTCCTCCATTGAAACAGTTTCCAAGGGCAAGTCAGAGAAGTCCGGCATACAGCAAGCATCAAAGGAATTCTTGCTGGAGTCTTAGACAAGAGTACTGAAAATTCTCTCTGTTTTTGTGCTTTCCATTCCTAGGAGGACAGTTGGTAATTCTCCCAACCCTTTCTAATATATCCACAACAGAGGCAAACACGGAATGCACACCAGTTACCCTGCAGAGAGAGCCCCTCAGAGCTCTTGCTACTGCAGCTCCTGGAAGCAGAAGCTGAATTTCATGGCTGTGCTGTGTGGCTGCAGAGGAGAAGGAAGCTGTTGCCTGCAGCTGGAACACCTGAGTGGAGGGCACTGGGTCAGGATAGCTGGCCACACTGAGTCCCCTGCCTCTGTGTCTTTGTCTGAATCCCCCTCTTACCCTGACTGTTCTCCCAGGGAGTGTAGAATCTGGACATGTCTTGCTCTTCTATCCCTTGACTGTGACATATCCTGGTAGTGACATCATGATGGCAGGGGAGTGAGAATAAAAAATATACAGCAAGACCAAACCCTAGAACCCAAATGAATGGGGAGGGAGCAACCTTACTCTCCTATAGCAATTCACTCTCACAGGAATTAATGGAGGTCTAACAAGAATTAGTCAGTCTTCCTGCAACAACACTCCCATTGACCTCCCACCTGGCTCAACCTCATTTAAAAATCTGTTTGTTTGTTTGTCTTAATTATCTGCATGTGTATGTTTCTGCATGAGCTATGTGCACATGATTGCAGATACCTACAATGGCCAAAAGCGGATGTTGGATACCCTGGATCTAGAGTTACAGAGGCTTGTGAGCTTCCCTACAGAGGTGTTGGAAACTGAACTTGGGTCCCCTGCAAGAGTAGTATGTTCTCTTAGTTGCTGAGCCATCACTCACTCAAGGTTACCTCTTAACGATCTAGCCACTTCTTAACTTCACACTGAGACCACGCTTCCCTCACATAAACGTTTGGGAGACAGACACATCCAAATCCTAGTAATTTTTTTTCTTATTTTGAGATATGTTGAGAACTCATGCAGGAATTAGCATTAGAAGGCTGCTAATTAGTCTTTCTAGGATCCCTTTACAAGTCAACTTGTTTGGGAAGTCAACTTTTAAAAGGGTGTAAAATGCTGAAAGCTCTTTAGTAAGGAAATCCTGCGGGAGAGTCATCATGGTAGAACAGAAGTGAAAGGATCAGGAAGACTGAATGTCTGAAACATTGCAACAAAATCCTAAAGCATTGCATAGGGATCTCAGGACTCCGGAGGGCTCTTCAGATTATTATTCTTTGTTGAGAAAGGAGTTAAGTCCTCATACCTCCTCCATTGTACCACATTACTGGATGTTTAGGACTCGGGGAAAAAAAATGGGAACCTAGAGTTGAACAGCTCTCTTCAGCTAAATAAGCTCCCAAAGAATTTCATGGCTAGAGGTTCTTTCAACTCACCCTGAACAAGGTGTTTTGGCAAGGAGTGTTTTGTTTGGTCTGTTGGTGGGTATAGCTAAAACAATTTTCAAGATCGTGTGCTATGTGTGCATTTGTTAAATTCTGTATCCAATATGATAAACCCTGAAGTTGTTGTGACAAGTTTTCAGAAACTAAATTCTTCTATCAAGGTTCTCAAATTGCCTCTGGCAGGGTCTAGAACAGTCAGTGGATTTATCCTGTGAGCTTTAGCTGGGTGACGACTAAGTTCTGTGCTTTGGGGCATATAGGCATGTACTCTATCATTGTTACCTCAAACCCTTCAGACTCTTAACTCAAGGATTTTCCCTCAATGAGGCTTTCTCAAACCCTAATCCCATTCTTTATCTGCTATGTTCCCATATGTAACATATTCTTTGTTTTAATTTAATATTTTTTTAAAAAAAATCTCCTGTCTCTTTAACCATTGCTACTGCAAACCAAGTCTATTTTACTTGCCTCTGTACCCCCAGGATGAATGGAATAAGGAAATAACAGACAGTGGGTAATTTGTATCACCTAACTGACATAGTAATTGATTAGCAAAGCATGCTATAATAGCAACTGTATAAGCAAACTAAAGAAAGCATCTGGCCTTATATTGAGTCAAGGCCCACAATGGTGCAGTCTGAGAGACTCAGGAAGGCTTCGAAACAGGGAGGGATACATGGGGAGGCCCCTGGCAGCAGTGTCAAAGTCGGCCAGCATTGCATTGAGGGTCCAAGGGAGTCACTTGGAAGGATACAGTTATGCCCAGGTCTAGCGTGTTTAGCAATCAGATTAATTCCAGGTTTGGGGAACATAATGGGATACACCTGCACATACCGGTTATCACATGAACTGCATAAAGCAAGCATTTCGTGGGAGAAAAGTAAGACCCATACCTACAGAGCCAAGCTTAGAGTCAGAGCCAGGAGTGCAGCATAGAAAGGCACAGGGGACATGACTGAGGTTCACTAAACTTCCCATAAGGCAAGACTCTGAATGCAGTGGACCCTGCCATTCAGGGCAACTAGAAAAAAGACAATCTTCAACACAAAATGCTTCCCTATTCTTAAAGTTAACCTAGAGGCGTACCTAGCGAGACGGCCTGTGGTGATGCAAACTTGCAAATGTTTCACTAGAACATATTTAAATCTCCAGCTGTGACAGGAAACCTCAATTCTCTTGGCCCATGGCTCCAACGCCCAAGAGGACACCAACTGTCATCCTCAAGAACAATCCACTTGTGGGTGTAGTAAAGCACACACTCTCTCCTTGGTGGCTCCTACATCATTCTCCAATGTAAAAATTACCAGACCTGAGAGGCACTGCGCCAGAAGACTCAGCTGACAGGTGAACTTGACACTAGGCAGCCTCTGCACAAGCAAATTAAGCAGGAAGCAGGTCCCGTGGCACGCTGGGAAGTCTTCTGCCGAGGAACCAGCAGATAATCAAAGGGCTGTGGTTCACTGCTGTGGAGGCTCAATGACCCAAACTCTGAGAGATGAGAGGCCAGCGCTCACACCATCAGCTGAGTGCAAAGGACGTGTCTGGAAACGTGAAGAGTGAAGGAGAGAGGCAAAGGCCTGACAAAATGTACAAAACCTCATCAGTTTCTAGCCCAGGGTTGACCACAGCGACTGGAAGCTGTATCTTATTTTCCAAAGTCCTTTAGCTTAATGAATGCCTGATTGGAATCCATCTGGCTATTTAAAAATTTTAATTAGAAAATTGTGCATGCTGGCTCCTGTTTATAATCTCTAGTGCTGAAGCAGGAGGATCACTGTGAGTTCCAGGTCAGCTGGGACTAACAAGTGAGACCCTGTCTCAAAAGAGGACAATTTTGAAAGATTATAATACTTTAAAGGATTATAATTAGATACTTAGTTCTATAATAAAACATAAAAAATAATTAACTTCAGTGATTAAAATTCAGGAAAAAAGTAAAGAATAAAAGAAGTAAAACCAAACACACACACACCACACAAAACACCTGACCAAAGTTAAAGTTAGAGTCCTAGACCATGACCTTCTACAAATAATTTTTAAAGTATGTTTTTATGAGGTTTTTCAAAACTTTAATCAATCCTAAGATCTGTGAAGTTAGGGGCTCCTGGAGTCCTCGTTTGTATGCCCTAACTTTCCTGTCAATGCTGCTTACATGTAACAGATGTTTTACGTGTAAATTTATTTGAGTCCCCATTCAAATATTTTTCTCTTAACCAGTACACACGATGGCTTGATATTCTTAGGGCTTATGTTTGAATCATACTCAGTAGGATGATGTGGGGCACTTCCGGCTGTAGAACATTTTAGCAGAATTCATTTTAGAAGTTAAAAGAGGTGTTTCCATGTTTATAAACGTAGTTTTCTTCTTAGCTGAATGTAGGGCTCTGTTGGTGAGGAGTGAGGGGTAAGAAGGACCCACTTAGGAAACTCAGAACAGTACTGAGAAGACACTGATTCCAAAAAAAAAAGACCAAGTGTCCAAAAAGTGAGGGCAGCGATGCTGTGGTGAGTCACTGTGAGTGACATGGAGCCCCCCAGTTAGCATTCCGGGTCTCAATCTTCACTCTGCAAAAGAGCAGGGGCAGAATAAACAACGCAGAAGGCTCTGTCTAAACAAATGTGAGTATCCTGGAACAAATGTTTATTTGGATAAATTAGGCCTCATTTATTGAAAGATTGTACACGGCCTTTTAAAATCTGAGCTTTCCTGAGGTTTCTGTTCTATGATTTACCCTGAGTCCCATTTTAACCATTGTCTTACTCTCTCAGATCATTTAAAGCCATGTAGTTAAAATTCAATCCCTCGGTGTTTTCCAAAATCCTTTCCTTTTGGAATTTTGTTGTAGGATTATTGTCAACCTATTCTCCATCCCCTTTAAAACCCCGGTCCTCCTGAAGTCCTGGGGACATCGCTGCCACGGTCCAGTCTACGACATGGCATAGACACTTTGCCCCCAGGATTCAATCACTCTGCTTCATCAACCAATTTCCCCTTGTGGTTCAGAATTAGAAGCAGAGTAACTGTTTCCCAGTTCCTTCCCTCTACCCTCTGAGAGGTGAGATTATGAGAAATTGTGGCCTCATTCAGTCATGTGGGCAGCAAAGCCCAAACCTGTAATCATCTGGGGCTTAGAGGGTCTTACTGACTGCCCCTATTAGTTGAATGGGAATGGAATTGACCAATTTCTCCCTACTGAGTTCTCATCAGGGCAAACCCATTAAAAACATTAATAGTAAGTAGAGGCAGCTCAAATCTCTGATGTCTCCTTCCTCCCGGACCTCTTGGAGGGGAAACTGTACCGCAGCCCAAAGGCTAGCTCTGACCTGACCTCTCTTTTCCTACTATATTCTTTCTCATAAATGAAGTTGAACAGATAATAGTGAATCTACACCAGTTAGGGCAGATTCACAGTCAAGCACACACATGCACACACACACACACACACACACACACACACACACAATGAATGTTCTAAACAAAATGAAAGATTAGAAGGTTTGAGGGGACTCTGCATTCTGACTGCTTGTTTAGCTTCTCATGAGTTCAAGCACAATCTGAAGGTTAAAGAATTTTAATTACAGAGGCTGTGTGATAAAATGATTTCTCAGAGAAAAACTGTTGAATGTTCATTTGTTAATTGGTTTTCCTTTCTATGCCAAATGCATTAAGAGTTTGTCATATTTAAAATGTAATATAATGAGGTATAAATTCAAGAGAAAGTAGATATTATGGAAGCTTTGACCTCCATTTTCTTAGAAACTATTATTAGTAATTGTATTTCCCCAGTTATGTATTCATGGAATCTTGTGCAAAGCCTCAGGGACAGCTTAGGATCTGGTCTGCTTTGAGGCTGGTCATAAAGTAGCATCAGAGACAGATCCAAGCTCAGCTTCAGGACCCTCCAGTGCATCAGTGAAACTCCTGCCATATCTTTCTTATGAAATGCTGCATTATTCTAAATGTCATACTATGAGAGGCATACCAAATAAGGAAGATAAGACACCAATTCCCAACAACAGGTAAAAGTGACTGTGGAGATTAGGACCACATTTCCCTTGCTGTCTGGCATCCCCAGGCAATGTTTTTCTAAGCACAAAACCAGTATTGCTTACTACTAAGTCTATATCCAAATGCACATGGGCTCCTCAGATGGGAGTAAACCAAGGCGTGCAGGGACAGTAAAGGGCGGATGTCCTGTGGTGAGATGACAGGGATGAGCACACCAGCCATGTATTGTGGCGGAGGGTTGATAGAACACCCATTGCTGGGCTCAGCCTAACATCTGAATCAGCAAAATATCTCTGGATAATCCTAAGGGAGCATGTCTTTAGAATCTGTTAGCGCTAGACCCCATGAGAGTAGGTAGATTGTGTTTTACACTCAAAATTGTGCCTCTACACAAAACAGACATGTATGTGTTAGATGAGGTCTTGATGAGAGCCTCCTGGGGAAATCATCTGTAAAGTTTTGTGTGTGTATGGGTGCCTGTTGGTGTGCGTGTGCGTGTGTGCATGCATGTGTGCATGCGTGTGTGTGTGTGTGTGTGTGTGTGTGTTGGGGAAATTGCTCATTGAGATCAATGTTTTCTTCAATTACAGTGGTTCTTTGGAGGCAAGATTAGATTCTGCTGTATTTATTTTTAAAATCTTAGAAGCAATCTCATATCCAATGACCTATGGAACATTTTTCTGAGCAATAACAGCAGTCCTCTGAGATAGCAAAGCAGGCCATTAGAAGAAAGGAATCATTTATTGGTACATTAAATCTGCCTCGCTTACAACAGAGACCAGGATAGACACTAAGCTAAGGAGGACTTTGTGGGAATAATGGGAGAAAATTTATGATCTAGCAGAAGTCAGATTTTTACTGGAAAGGATCTGCTCTTCAGATCTGGTTTGTGTTGCTGCTCTTGTTGTTTTGTTGGCTAGAGAGAAGCAAGAAGAGGGAAGCTGGAGTAGACACTGTTGGTCACACGCCTTTTGTCAAGTCAGCATAACTGTCCCCAAGTTATATCGTCTCTCCATAAGGACACAGAACATTCCTTTCTCTAGACACCTGTCATCTGGATTTGAGTGCCACCCAATTCTGTAGAAGATCACACCGAGCGGCTTACCATAGAGAAGGAGTTGGAAGGGGTAGACAACTCCCAAACTATTTTCCCAATGCCTCAAAAAGAGGTCAGGTCAAGGTCACACTTGGCTCTTCCATGGTTCTCTCTAGACCCCACACAACTGTCCTCCACCCCACACCAAGGAGCATGGTATCAGAGAATCAAGAGCACAGGAATAATGCCACAGCATCTTCTTGAAAGCCTAAATAAAGGCAAGGGCTAGCTTTTCTCTCGTCTGACCATAAAGTTTATAATCTGTATAATGCAAGCAGAGCATTTTCATGACAATGGGGACACAAACTCTGGTGACTAACTACTTAGGGATTTATTTCCTGGTCTGTGAAAACACTGGTTAAAATCCCATGGAAAATTACTGTAAAATCACTATAAAGGGAGAAAATTCAAAATATGTAACAATGTCTAAACAAGTCAAATGTTGGAACTAATGACATCAGCATCAGCCATGTCGAGACAGCTCACAATCACACAATGGATTTGAAAGATAACAGTTATTTAGGACAACAAATCACACAAAATCCTTTCCATTTTATTTTTGTTTCTACTGACTATTTGAGGGCTCACTCATTTCTTGATCACTCTGGGCTTCTCTCTGACTATCTCTTGAACCCGCATGTCTAGACGATCCCAGATAACTTTCTGAGATTTGAACTGTCTTGGCCATGGATGTCTGCCTGGAGCTGCGGCAGCATCATAAATGAAATCAGGGTTGGGTTGAGAGCAGAGCACTCAGATGAAGGAAACCTGGAAAGAACTGATGTCTGAAAGTAAGTTCACCTGGAATCCCTTAGTGTGCAACGTCCAGGAGATAGAACTGCGTGTAGGGAGGGAGCCACAGAAAAGCATTCACAAGGCCATATCCCATGGACTAAAATCTATAACGGTTGGTGTGGAAAGGATGGGATTTAAGTTCTCTCCCTGTTCTGTCCCAGTCCTCCTTTTCCACACCATGAGGGGTCTGTGTACACTTGGTGAAACCATTAAGCTACTGTCAGTTCAGTGATGTCAGTGATCTGGGAAACACCCGCATTCACCACACTGAAAGAACTTTACACATGCCATCCTCCCATCAAGAACACCGTCCCCTGCTCAAGACACGGTGAGTGCCATGTGCTATGGACCACCCCTCCATCCACAAACAGGTGAACTTTCACTTCCTCTGTGCCATGTCTGTTGCTTGTTGTCTAGAGCTGCAGGATAATTTAGCATCGCTCAGTAGTCATCCGTTCATCCTTCCTTGCTCATTCATTTCTTAAGAATAAGTGCTGGGCCTTCTTCACTCTCTTTAACCTATCACGTTCCTTACCTCAGTTTTCATACAGTTCAGTGAGTCCTGATACAGTGAATAAGTCAATATGACGTCACGGTTTGTGATCATGGGATGCTTTCTACACCAAGATCTTTATTAGATCTTTATTTTTTATTTCAAACTTTGTTGAATCGTTTTTTAAGATTTTTTTCCTTTTATTGGAAATAGATTGTTTTCTTACATACCTTAATTCCAATTTCTCCACCTTCTACTCCTCCCAGTTCTTCCCTACCACCCCTTCCATCCAGATCCATCCCTTTCTGACTCTCATTATAAAACAAACATGTTTCTAAGTTATAATAATAGTATAAAATATAGTAAGATGAAGCAAAACTAATACAGCACAATTGGAGCAAACAAGCAAATAGGAGGAAAAGAGCCCAAGGAAAGACATAGGAAGCAGAGACCCACTCAGTCACATGCTCATAAATCTCATAAAAACATAAAACTGGAACCCATAATATATATATATGTAAAACAAAACAGAACAGAAAAAGGAAAGCCCTTGACCGGACATTGTGAGACAAGGATGCCATTGTGCTTATTTACAGTTGGCCAGCTACTGCCAGGCATGCAGCCTACCCGTAAGAGCAGTTCATTTCCGTAGTGAGACGCCCATGGAGGAAGCTAAGTTTCATTTAAAAGTGCTTGTTAATTAATAATTGCCTCTAGGTTAAGGATGGGGGCATGTGTCTACTTCTCCATTTGGCTCGAGGGCCGCATCTGATCCTGACCACCCAGGTCCTGTGTATGCTGCTTTGGTCTCTGTGGATTCCTATGTGTGTAGACCATGTTGGTTTGGAGGTCATTGTTTTCTTGATGCCCTCCTTCCCCTCTGGCTCTTAAAAACACTCTTTTAGCTCCTCTTTCACAGGGTTCCCTGAGCCCTAGCAGGAAAGATTTAATGGAGACATTCTTTTCAGGGCTGAGTGTTCCAAGGTCTCTCACTCTCTACATACCGCCTGGCATGGGTCTCTGGGTTGGTTTCCGTCTGCTGCAGGAGGAAGCCTCTCTGATGATGGCTGAGCAGGCCCTGATCTGTTTCCCTGAGTGGAATGGCTTGCCTCCACTAAAATCTTTAAAATTATACTTTATGTTTGCATTGCTATAAAGAAGAATATAGTAACATTATTCAACAAGAGATTTTATTTGACAAAAAGTTTGGTTTATTATTTGGATTTTAAAAATGAAGCTTTCTTATATGTTTCTAAAATATTGTGGCCTGCTGAGGGGAATTGGAGTTTCAAGTCTTGAATGAATGGCCAGAGCATTGAACAATGAAACTTTTCTGATAGATATTTACTTTTAACTATGCAAAATGAGTTAGTTTTTTTCACCTGTTTGAGTAGTAAATAAATCATTAATTTATGTTCCTTTGAGTTTATTTTTGCCTCATTAATTATCTTTTAATCCATAAACGATATCACAGGAAATTTACTAGAAATATCATGAAAACATGACTTGATCCATTTTGAACAGCAATTTACAAAAGATGGTCAAAATTATCACTAGAAAGGCACCCTACTGTTCTTTGAATAGAATAAGAGAAATGTATTAAAAATCAAAGGGAAAATTAATTTTATAGTATAGCATGAGGAATGATGATTTCAAATAGCACTGTATATTATTAGTTCACAACTGCTATCCACAAAATGTCAAGGAAATTAGATTTCAGATGGTAGATGAGGTTTGCTTCACTGGAAAAAGGCTTTTAATAAATATTAAGCATGAAAGTATTGAGGGATGATGAAGACTTGGTAATTAAGCATTGAACACGCAGGGATCCATCTGACAACAAAGAATTAAGACACAGAAAATGGGCAAGCATTACCGACAAGAGGGTCGAGCTCACTGTCTTTGTACTTCAAGGAAGGAACCTCATCTACTAGAAAAGTCTTGCTTTACCCTTTATATGTGGCTAGAATCAGGGGCTGTACTATTTTAGAGACAATGGGGTTTTTGAAACAGAACAGGTTCTTAGTAACCCACTCCATTTTTATATCTATAAATAATGCTTCCAGCATCCCGGGAAATCACTAAGTAGCAATGGCTGTGGTAACTCTTGAGATAAGAGAAACTCAGCAGTGCACAAAACAACCCATTCTATTGGATCTAATCCTAATGTTTCTCCCATGCTGTTTGTGTCAATCAGAGCATGTATCGCTCTCCAGCCAGAAGCCCACAAAGATGAAATTTCATGTGTGTACAGTGTTTAGAGGAATGATAGATAGAGCGAGACTGATTCAGCTTCTAGATTGCCCTTAGGCACATGGGACTTTTTGTTTCGTTTTGTTTTCACCTTAACTATTTTTGACAGGCATCATTCAAATCGTGCAGAGACTGGACTGAATGGAGAGTTTTCTTTCGGGGAAACCTGAGTTTAGATCCTGGCTCATACATTTATTAGAGAGTCTGTATGACCTCAGAGAAGTAGCCTCAACCCTCAAAGTCTTATTTTTCAGTCCTGCTGTAGGAAGTCTTACAGCAAGAGGTTACCCGCCCACTGGGGCGTGGCCTCTTATACTATATAGGCCAATGTAGAGCATGCGTCAGGTCTCTTTTTCCGGCCTCTCTGTTTCGGTTGCAGGATTCATTTTCTGATCTCTGTTCAAATAAAGGATTCTGATTTGTGAGTCTATCCCTAAATAAATAACCATCCATTTATCAATTCTGAGCTAGTGTGGGATTTCTTTTAAGAGTCCATTCATGGCTCCTTGGCCTTGAGAGGGAGGGAGGGGAGGTATGGGTGGAGGGGAGGGGAGGGAAGGGGAAGAAGGAGGGGAGAGAAGGGGGAGAAGGAGGGGAGGGAGGGGGGAGGAGGAGGGAAGGAGATGGAAATTTTTTAAATATAAAAAAAAAATAAACCATGAGGAAAAAAAAAAAAAAAAAAAAGAGTCCATTCACACAATCCCAAAGCCTTGGTGGATGAGCGGGTTACAAGTAATGTATGTAAAACACCTTGCAGAGTTCCAGCCATAGCGTAAAGGCAGATATGAAGGCAGGCAAGCAGGCAGGTAGGTATGTAAGTAGGTAGATGAGTATATGGGTAGATAGATGTGGAGATAAGTAGATAGTCTCGTTTTCAGCACCAGGAGCTAAAATTTTCATATTTCTACGATGCAGCAATGAAAAATAGTTTAGCTTATCCGTAGCCCTTTGGCAATAGAGTCAACTCTGTAACATGAGGCAAAAATCACTTATGCTGACCCATTCTGTCACCGGATGATTAAACAGACAGAAATTGACAACACATAAAAACATGAAAAATAGAGACACGCTGGCTTTACAAATCTGATTGATCAATGTTGTCATGTATGTGGAGGATGAAAACATTTGCAGATTCATCTAGTTGGGAAATAATCAAACATGTATCTGCAGTTGTGTCTCCTTTTCCCAGGATCCTCAGTATTATGCTTTCTCTGGTACCTTTGAAGGTCTGGATCTCTGTGCACAGATCTCATTTGTGAACTTTGATTCCAAATTGTCCTGTGATTTATTGCTGTGGTACTTGAAGCACTTTCTCCACAATGCCATGCCTGGTTCTTTATGACTGGGCAAAAAGAAAATAACGTTGTTTATATTTTATTGCAGTGAGTCTACAGCATTTCACATACTGATTCTTCTAGGTGGGAAAAACAGAAAACTATATAAGGTCACTCCCTGGCCAGATAGTCTCTTTGGATTCTTGGTTCACTTGTTTGAATATAGTCCTGTTTTCTAAAAGAAACTTAAATTTGCAACAAATTCTTGAACTATTCAAGATGAAATTACTTGTATTTCTGTATCTGGGGAAAACAGCTTTGTGCACATTGGGTAAAACCTCTCCACAACAAAATACCAACAAATTTCACAGCATAAAGTAATAAATACAAGGCTGAGGCTATGGCACAGTGGTTAAAACACAGGCTGGGCAAATTGAGGAAAGAGTCTGGATCCCCATAAAATGTTCTTGCTCAGCATGGCTCCTAGCCCGCATTGCCATTGCACAGAAGTTAGCGATAATGGATCCAAGAGTAAACTAGCTAGCCAGATTAGCTGAAGTGGTCAGGTCTGGGTTTAATTCAGTTGACCTTGCCTCAATGCAGGTGGAGAGGCCCTGAGAAGTCTGATGGCAACCTTGAGCCTCCATGTGTGTGTATGCATACATGTATATGCACTCACACACAAATGGGACCACTCATGTATACCCACATGTATACCATACATATATACAAATAAAAGAAAGGGAGAAAACCAAACATCTACTGTCTTGGAAATTTGGGCCAGGAACCAGTATGGGGTACTCGTGATTCAGGCTTGAGTAGTTGCTGGGGTTGGAAAGCCCCTCCTACTAACGTGACTGCTGGCAAGACTTGAAAAACACAGTTTCAAGTGCCTCTCGTTTGTGTCATTCTCATCATGAAGCCTTCTCTACGGGCTTCCAGGGTGTCCTCAAGACACAGGAGCAGGTGACAAGAGAGGCAAGAGATGTAGCTCGAGGATGGTGAGTAATTCACAGAGCAGCAGAATGTAGAAAGTAAAAGCCACAGCATTTTTTGTAACATTTTTGCAACTGCCTCTCAGAGGGGCATCCCTCTCTTCTGTTTTTTTGAAGGGCATCACTGCTCCAACTCTATTCAAGACAAGGTGGGATGAAGCAAGAGTGTGAGGTCAGGGAGACGGAGATTGCTCGTAGGCCTTTCAGAGGATGCTGTAAAAAGAAAGATGCCTGGCTGATAATAATCCAGATTTTCCTCATTCTCGTAGTCCATGCCAGGCTATGCCTTTTCTTCGCTGATGACCTTACTGTAGTTTCATTGTAGCTACCATAGAAAAAAATCCCAGCAAAGCTAACCCCCATAGAACACCCAGCCAAACAGTCTTTTGTTTCATGGAGACATATAGACCAAGCTCCTATGATGACGCAGACCCTGGGATAGATATATTTACATAGTTTTTTGATGACTTCCACACATATCTGACATAAAGCTCTGTCACACCAAATCACAGATGAGGAAGAAATCAAGAATTAGCACATGGCCTTACACATTGAAAATGGAATCAGGATTAAATCTAAGGCAATGGGCAGGTGCTTTTAAACTCACGCCCTGTCAAATAATACACTAGGGCATACCTTGTCTCATTATTTATTTTCCCCAAAAAAACATTTAGTAAACAAATGCCACAGTTTCGAACTATTGGGGGGCATTGCATGTACTACTGATTTCCAAATAGCAATAATAATAAACATTCTATTTTATATATAAAAATAATCATAAATAAATGTGTATGAATGTATGTATGTGTGTGTATGTGTGTGTGTGTGTGTGTGTGTGTGTGTGTGTGTGGGAGAGAGAGAGAGAGAGAGAGAGAGAGAGAGAGAGAGAGAGAATAAGCTGAAGTATAACCTTTAAAATTTCTGTGTTGAATTTCTAACCTCTAGCACCTCAGAGTGTGACTACATTTAGAAAGACTATTTTTAAGAGGTAAGTTTAAAAGGATATCCTGAGAGTGGAACCTAATTCATTCTTCCACACAAAGAAGAAATTGAATGTTCTGAGACACCAAGCATACCAACACAAAGAGTACTAGAAACCCTCAGAGAAAGCAGCCATCTGAAAGTCCTAAAGAGAAGTCACAGGAGACATTAAACTCAGCAACACTTGGGTCTTGGACATCATCACTTCAGACTTCTGAGAAAGTAAATTTCTGTTGTAAAAAACCCATTCCATATATTACCTAACACACACAAATATGTGTGTGTATACATATATGTATATATATATGTGTGTGTGTATGCATGTGTATGAACAAAGATATATATATATATATATATTATATATATATGGGTTGAATATATATGTGTCAGAAACTTACAAGATAAAATAATCTACTAACTACTGAGTTATATTTAATATTTTCCCACCCTATGAGTTGCATCAGGTTAGCAAATAAGTGTTAATTTCTTCATCTGCTTTTTTTTTTTTGCAGAGAATCTGAGGCATTTTTCTGGGAGGGCATAAGAAGAGAATTATACTGAGACTCAGACAAACTGGCTTTAGTCCTGGCTTTGGCACCTATTTCCAGCACCGTGACCTTGGGCGATACGCTTAGGCTTTCTAAGCCGGTGCTTCTTATTTTTCTACTTCAGCTGAGATTTCTTGAGTATCTTCTACAGGCCAGACTGCACTGATCCCCTTTGCATAAATCATCTCAATTTGTAAAATGTGATAACAATGCCACCTAGCAGGGTTGCTGTGGCGACCACGGGGGTAATGCATATGCAAGGGCTTTGGAGAATACACAGACTCATACAAATACCAGGGTGTGTCATTTCTCTGTTTTCCACATCAGAGCTTTCAAATGATAAAACTGTAATTTTGACCTTAGAAACAACTGCTCATCTAGTTTTATTCTCTAGCTAAATGATCCGGAGGTAATTTCAGAGTTATACTGATCTTCTTCAAGCTCGACGTTAAACCTCTCGCCTCCCTGCTACATAAACAAACAAACTTCAGAGCTTGAATAATATCCAGCACTCTCACATGATGTATAAATTTAAAATCTCCTACAATCTAGCCTGGAATTATCATTCAATTTCATTTCCCATTATGTATTCTGCATGGGTTTTCAACAAAAGTGAATAACTAGCCGTCTCCCTACTCCAGGACTCTGGGCTGGGGGGTGGGGGACAGTGCAGTAGCTAAAATACTCGCCACACAAGCATAAAGGCCTGAGTGCAGATCCTTGGCGCCCAAAATGGAAAGCCAGGAATATGTGTGATCATAGCACGGGAAGATGGAGACAGAGGATTCCTGATACTCACTTTGTAGCCAGTCCAGCTTCAATGATAAAACTTGTCTTAAGATAAAATATAACAAAATAAAATCACATAGAGAGCAATTGAGAAAGACACTCTGGTTTCTTCATGCAATACAAGTACACATGTGAATGTGTGTACACATACACACACACAAACATAAACACACAGAGAATAGAATAAAATATGTTAAAAATAGGAAATAATTCCTTATGTCTTGTGTTGAGTGGAACTTCTCATCTCTAGCATTCAATTTATGGTACTCATGAAACAGTGGGTACCCAGTATGGATATGCCATGTCTCAGACCTTAAAAGTTCCAATTGTTCCCTTCCCAATAGTATTGATCACCCTATATACAGACCTACTGCAGGAACTTCAGCCATAATCTTTGATATGATGTGTTTATGTTCCCATGTATTCAGGGTGCATTTGTTGAGGCCCTACGTTATGGCAGAACCTGCTAGAACGGACAATACAAACAAGCTACACCTTCTCTATAGGAGTTCGCAGTTTAACACAGAGGACAGACAACACATTGGGCATCATCATGGCTCAGCTGTGTTTTAGAAAAATCCTTCATGTGGGTATGTGTACGTCTCTGCTTGCACCTCAGCCCAGCAACTGCAGTGAACTATCCAGATAGTATAGCACATATATACTATCACCTATGTATTTAAAACATTCAACACAATGCTCATTCTGTTCAGTTTTGCTTGCAGTAGTCTAAAAGATCATATATATCTGCCATTTTGATATTCCCTCTGGCTTTGTTTCTTACTACATGTAGTATTTCCACATATTTTTCTACTTCAGTCATGCTGTCCTATCTTTATCCCTTGCCTGGTTCAGACCCTCCCACTTTTGCAGTGATCGCTCCCTCTAGCTAGAAAGATTTTCTCCAGATGCCTGCTTGGCCAACCCTCATCTCCGTTAAGTCTTGGCTCGAATATTTGCTTCTCAATGGAACCTGAACCACTCCCGCTATTTAATTTGCTATATAGCCACTTTAGTTTGGTCTCCTCAACCTCTTCTTTATGTGGAATTGTTCCCTTCTAGCCATTCTGAGACTAGTCGTCTGCATTAAATTTTGGCTGTTAGGCTACCCCCTCCAGTTCCAGTTCTATGGACCTAGAACAGTACATAAAAAACATGGGGCCTCAGTATTGGCTTTGTAATTTTTATATTTTTCAAATATCTCATCCTTCATTGTAAAGTCAGGAGAAATCTAATCATTTACTAATGAATCACATTCAGCTCTTCATCTTTTCTTTTCAGCATTTTTAAGGGGAAAGGGCCTATTCTTCATTTTACTCTTTCATGTTTCTAATGTGTATATTTTAGATGGTTTATTATGTATGTAGATGTTGTGTCTACCTGTGTAAAACCTTTTCCTACTTCAGTTCTTATTTTGTAAACATTTGATATTTTCAAAAAAATTTTGCTTTCAACTTTTACAAAAGGCACCTAAGAGGACACCAACTTTATGTTTTTCAGGCCTCTTTTTTTGTACTTAAGGCATTGACAGATACCATGGGTATTTGTTGTTGGCAAAACAATACATTTAAAAATATATTAAGGAGGTAAAAATCAATGCAACTCAGCAAATAATAAATGGGCACCTACCATCTGAAAATGTTTACAGGTTTTACAAACATGGAAAAAAATACTTGTGCTCTAAAATTGCTTATAACCTCTTGGGTGAGAGAAACATACAGACAGCTCACTGTAAACAAGACAAATGAAAGGAGCAGCGGAAACCTACAAAGCGGGATGGGAGAATCACTGAATTGTGACCATCTAGAAAGAAGTATTCTTCTTTTTGTGCTCTTTACAAAACCCTGCCCTGCACAAGCTCTCTCAATAAACAAGTTAATATTCAATTAACCAGAAAGTCAGTTAATCAGCTACCAGCGCTCCTCAAACTCCTCCACCAAGAAGAGTCTAGCTTTCTTCATTCTTGTACATCTTGCAGCCTTTGTGTGACATGGTGACGATCCACGTCATAATTGGAGTTCACCTTTAAAGCCCATCACAGCCATTCACTTACTTGGCCCCTCTGCTCCCCGTCCTTTCCCAACAGTGATGGATTAAGACAGAGGCTACTCTGAGTTCCTTTTGAAAAGTTATGCCCAGGATGACTGATTGACAAGTGGAAGCTTTTTTTCTTTTTCTGGAGGAAAAAAAAACATTTCCAGGGTCATGCTCCTTGTATTTGCAAAAAGCCCTGGGAGCTCCGGAGAGTGAGGAGTCAAGATTGACTTCTTGAAGATAGTGGCAAACTTCCTGACAGGAGAGCAGAAGAAATGGGAGAATGGAGGCTGAGGTGCAGTGTCAGGAGAACAACCAGGGATGATGGCTTTAAAACGGGAAGTTCTATTCTCTGTTGGAAACTGTAGTCATTTGCTAGAGGCTGCAGAAACTGACAGACCTCAACCCCAGTCAAAACAGAGGCTGGAATAACAGCTGCCAGGGGCGGGGCGGGGCGGTGGTCACATTTCACTGTGAAGATGACTTTCTATTAAAAGACCCAAAAGCCTTTCAGGGTTTCTACCGACTTGTCATTTATCTAGCTTTAAACTACATATGTCTGGGCACATGTTTCAATTCCAGGCAAAAAAAACCCCATATTTCTAATACTCATATTCATATGCAGACAAACTATATCTGTATTCTAATACTCATCTTGATTTATTCATAAGGGCCTGCAAAATTCATGCTTCCATGAGGAAATGTTTTAGTTCTTCATATCTCTTTTGCGGTCATTTTTAAAAACTGCATGACTAAAATGTAGGAATTTCATCTTGCATTCCCTTATGGAACAAGAACGAGTTCTACACACTTTGGGTCTTCATTTCTAACAACAAAGTCCTGGATTTTGAAGAGGGGTATTTTTATCCCTGGGAAATAATCTTCTTTAGAAAAAAAAAAACATAGCTAAAAAAAAACTAGTTATATTGGTATGTGTTTAAGCCTTTATATTGAGAAGGGAGATTATTAGCATAGTGGTTTGAGAAAATAAGCAGGATTCCTGTTTAATGAAACCCATTTTCATTACTGACTTGCTCCGTGACTAGATAGCCAAAGGTGGGAAGGGAAACAGAAGCAGGAGCGGAGTGAGGCTGCCCGAGAGGCTGAAAGGAATGAGCTGATTACCCTGAAATCACAGGGAGACAGAGTGAGAAACTGGTGGATTATGAGGACATAGGACGGTGATGGAAAGGCCCTCTAATAGGAAGCCAAGGAAAGGGTCAATTCCAACAGGACTCAAGCACACATATGGCAGAGAATGCTTTTCTAACTCAAACTGATGATTAAAGTTTGGTGACCTGCCCTCTCCATAATTTTATTACCAACAGGCGAGATTTGTACATCAGTGAGAATGAAAACTGCTAAATTTCACACTATGTCATTCTTGGGAATTCTAATCGCTTTGGACAAACTATTGTTTATAACCAGAGTTCAGATAGAAGAAAACTATGTTTGTTTAGCTTTGTGCAAAGAAAGTAGCAAACACACAGGCACCATAAATTGTTAATAAGGATATAAATAGGCATTTAAAGGGGGAAAAATCCATTTATTAGTGTATGTTTAGGGAGTAGCCTTTAAACATACATGCAAACCAAACAAGGGTATAAGAGCTGGCTTGCCCCTCAAAAAGAAAGTTGCTAGCATGACAGCCCTGCCTGTCCAACTCTAAATTAAAGGGTAAATACACTTCACATATGACAGATATTAACAGGTGTGATTCAATAATTTATGTAAAGGGTACAGAGTTATTCAAACAAATAAAGTTATAGAAATGAAAAGCATCATAACATTTCACATCCATATATCCTTCACGATGCCCCAGTTGTCAAGCCGAGATTTGTACAGAAGTATTTTCTCCCATAAATCATTTTCCAAACATAAAGTTAGAAATCTCTGTGCCCTGAAAAAAACGTCAGGAAGAGCCAAGGTATATAATTAGTTGAGAGTGGTGTGGTGCTCGTCACTCCTCTAACACCAACACTGTCATCCAAGCCTCCAAAAACATTCCATCAAGCCTTTCTATTGTTTACTAATCAGATGCGGACCCAAACCGTCCAAGGTCAGACTGTTCTGCAGAGAGCCCCGCTTCTGGCATCGTGTCACAGCAAACGGGAAATGTAGAGATGCATCAACCCTCTCTGTTGTTCTTCTTCTTCCCACTCCAAATTATGCTTGCTGCTTCTGGATTTTCTGCTACATTGGCTCTTTTTCAGGTGGAGCTGACAATTCTGAGGTCACCCTGGCAAGCTGACAGTAGGACATGGCTGTTTGAGCTAAGTTACTAATAAGTGAACCCGTGGAGTGCCATTTCATTAGCGACTGTATCGTTAAAAGCGTCACCTCTGCGACACACTCATTGTTCTTTGCCCAGCCTGGCCCCTGCCTTGAAGCCTTAAAAATAAAGAAACCATGCTAGCATCATGAAGCTCTGGGACCAGCTAATTAGTGGCCCCCTTCCTGCCGTGGGCACAGGCGAGCGCTCCCCCATCACACAACTGTAATTATGAATGGACTTGTTTCAGAGAAAGGAAAAGAAGATAGGAGATAATAAACCAGACCAGGAAGCAAAATCCCACATGAAGTCTGAGGGGTTAGAATTCAGTAGCCATATTGTTGATACTTCTTGGTTGATCTTACAAAAATAGCTAAGTCCTTGGTCCTAGATTTTCAAAAACAAAATCCACCATGCACCACTTACTGTCTCTGTAAACTGGAGGGAAATACTTGCTGCTCCCAGCCTTGCTTTGCACTTGTAAAATGGATATCAACATCTCATAAAATGGGCGCAGACATTTCATGTCGCATAACTCACATTCATCCCTTAACACCAATGCCTACCACCACTATCGGCTATAAAATCTAGTATCAATATCTTTAAAATAGATGAAATATTTCTTTCCTAAAAGTTTACTGGAATATTTTGTATCACCAATGCCCTCGTGCCTTCAAACTGAGTTTTGTCTCTAAACTCTGTAAATCCCATCGGTTCCCTCACTTCTTGTAGCACTTACTGATCTCTGCTACCCCCTCTTCAGATTAGAAAGTCCTCAAAGACCAATAGGACTGGAAATAGTCACATGCTCTCGGGAAGGCTTGCTAAGAATGCCATCCACCCACAGAACTAAGACAAACCAACTGAACACCATGTGGAATAGAGAGATGCTCTACTTTAGAAGTCCTCAACTTGTCTTTCAACACACACTTTTTAAAACCTTAAGTATATATGACATACAACAGGGATACAGGGCTGGACAGAGTATTCATTACAGCTGTGATCAATTCTAATCCTGGAGCTGTTTGCCTTGGGGAATAATCCTTAGGAAACTAGTGTCGCTTCATACCTAGTGTGTGTGTGTGTGTGTGTGTGTGTGTGTGTGCGTGTGCGTGTGTGTATTACGTACTTACCTATAGGTATACAATTCAACAATAAACACCTTTTCCACTCAGTCCCTATGGATCGTCAGGGCAGTTTTGCTTCAGAATCAGGTGGCTATGCTGGGCTACCAACTTCAGGTAGGGTTTGGGCCACTATGCTATGACTTTCATTGAGCTCCAGGGTAAAGCTGCAAATGGAACCTGAATCTAAGAGCTCAAACCCAGGCTCCAGGTGTCTGTAGTACTTTTGCTCAAGTCATAACCCCTACCAGTCAGTGACTGAAGTACATGAAAAACATGATTAGGGTGGGAAACTCCATTTTCTCTGATGCTTTGCAAAGTCACATGGCATCCAGAATAAGGACAAAACAGGGGCACTCCCATATATATCTCAGGTGGCCAATCATGCTCAAATCTGAGGAAATAACTGGGGTTAGCCAAACTGAGGGGATTAGGGTTAAGGTTTAATCAATTCTTCTCAAGTACTACTTTCTGTGCTGCCTAGCTATGACATAGACAGTAACTAATCACCCTAGCTGGCTTTCCTGCCATGTGCCTTGAAGTGATAGGATACACTCTCCAATGTATATATCCAATGGTGATATGGAGTGATGGGGCACATTCCATTTCTGAAGAGAATTTTTTAAGGCCCAAGGAAGCATAGAAGAACTCTGGACGCATTACAAATGGCAGCACTCATTCCCCTTAACTGAACTTTATGAGTACTGGGGAACAAGGGTAGAAGTGGACTTTGTCTATCTATCATTGTGACAAATGGCTGCTTTATCGCTTATCATTTGCCCAGCACTGCAGGAAAAGGGTGTAAGTTCAGAAAAATCTATTTCCCACGGAGCAATTATCAATTTTAATATTAAATTTTAAAATGATTTTTAATTTATCAACTGGTCCCCGAATTCGGGACTGGAACTGTCAGATCTCCGCTGCAGATAATAGGCTGACAGCGGGTCCTATCCAAAGTCCATAGATAATGAACATTTTGTAAATCTGTAATGCAGCTTTTTCTTTTCCCTCGTTGTAAATTAATTGATCTCCTAGCCATTAGGGAAACCGTCAACTGCTCTACATTTCTCTCTGTCTCCTTCCCTTTTTGGTTCAAATGCAAAGCCAAACACTTCTCAATAAAGTGAAATTTTAATTAAAGACACCCTGGTCCCCTAGAAATTTGACATCTTCCTGCCTCACTGACATGGACAGTTTTTTACTTTGATGCACTGTATTAAAAAGGGAAAAAGGCAACAAAGTAGGGGTGAGTGGCTCTAGAGTTCTCAGCGCTTAGAAAAGTTTTGTCTCCTTTTGCCCTTCATTCTCTTGACAGTGGGACTCCCTTCCACTTTACCATTCAGTATCTAAGAGAAAATTCTGCATTCAGTAAAACCACATATCCAAGTCCACTCATGGTCAACAAATCCCATTCATGGAAAAGTAAGGATGCCATAGAGACCACAGCCCACTGCTTGGCCCTAACTTTGCAAGGTACCCAAAAGCAGCTGAGCAGGTCAGACACTGGGGTGCATCCTACTGTGTTTTAGTGGAACTTGATCTTCCCTGGAATACAACAGTAAAGGTTTCATATACACTAGGATGTTACAGCTCCCGGCATATCTAAAATGATACCTTCTTCTCCAGGGCTGAGGTGTGCTTTCTACCTAGCGCCAACATGTTTCTCTCTAGCTGGCTTTAAGAGAACATTTTCAATGGAATGATTTAATCTCCCTTCACTTATCAGATGATCCGA
This sequence comes from Arvicola amphibius, assembly GCF_903992535.2. Classification (NCBI taxonomy): domain Eukaryota; kingdom Metazoa; phylum Chordata; class Mammalia; order Rodentia; family Cricetidae; genus Arvicola; species Arvicola amphibius. Next base: position 52,593,291 of record NC_052060.1, on the reverse strand, counting down.
TGGCTCAATCAATCAACTGTATGAACTCAGAGTTAACCACATAACTTCTGAAACTCAAATTTGCCACCGTGTCTTTTCTCTGCCTATCAAGATTGCTCTAACATTGGTAAAAGGCCTTCACAGTTCAACAACATAATAAATCTATTAGTAGATTATTGTCAAGATTCATGGCAACAAAGGGAAGTTCTTTATACCAGCTATTCTCTCTTGCAAAAAAAAAAAAAATGTCTTATCTTACCTGGAAATCTGTAAATGAAGATATACACCTACAACAACAGTAGGTACAGTTCTCTTCTCAACCTAATAGAACATGCTAGCAATAAAGCTCTCAGAGATACACACAGCATCTGTGTGTCTAACACTTTACACAATGACTTTCATAGGAGACATTGAAATATGTCCTGGATGAATAGAAAGATGCTTTAAATGTACAAGTATATGAACAGTTGGATATGCACATGACTACAAAGCCAGCCCAACTGTTTAATAACACAAAATAACCTAAGCCTGTAGAAAGAAGAAAAAGCCCAGTTACCTTGTGAAAGGTGTGATATTTCCCCCAAAGGGTAAAATTGAAGACCAGTTTCTCCCCACCCCAGGGGAAGAAAAGATCAATGCCAGGCTCCCAGCAGTATCCAGAAACCCCACGGTGTGATGCAGACCTGGCAGAGGAGGGAAAATCGAGGTGAGGAAATAGATTTCACTTGTGAGCTTAAAGTAGTTATTATAAGCAATAGGGAAGAAGTAATTATTTTTTAAGTGGTAAGCACTACCCAGACAAGGTGCCAATCTCCTATTTAAATGTAGCTGTGTTGAAAGGTAACTGTTTGCTGGGCATGTGACTTTACCACTATAAATGTCTTGAGTCTGTTTGAGTGAAAAATATTTTAAGAGTTGGGCAGAATCAGGCAATATGTTGCCGGTTGCTGCTGTTATCTATGGAAGGAGCGTAATGGAAAGACCTCTTGGCTCTCCTCAGACAACACCTTTCTAAAAGCCCCCGTGCGGTCAGATTTCGAGACCCTTTGTGCAAAATTGAAGAGTGAAGTCTTTGCTACATCAAGACTTTTGGTGACATTTTTCAGTTTAAGATGATTTTTTTCCCTCTCTTTGACAACTTGCAACCTCCTCTGCTACAGAAAGAGAAATAACCAGGAAATAAAAGTCAGAAGCAGAACTATTCTGACCCTAGCAAATGGAATGTGCCCCTCTTTTTCAACAGACGACTTGGATCTCCAGATACCTTCTAGAGCCCATCTTTTACGAAGCTCTGGTAAATCCAGCCTTCCTCATCCTCATAGTTCCCCAGCCTTTAATTTATTTCAGTGCCTACTAGTCATAAGACCCATCAAAGAAAGGAAAAAGCAAAACACACACACACAAACAACAACAACAACAACAAAACTGCACACACACACACAAACCTGTCACTTCTGGTACTCTTTCCAACTTGGCCACACTGGGCTCCAAGTACAGGAACTGTTCTTAGGGACAGGACCCTCTACAGTCAAATTCCTATGAGCAGCACTTCCTGACTCACCCAAAACAGTGAGAAAAGAGATGCAACTATGGAGCAGACTTGCTAAGTGCCTTGGAAGGACTTGCTCACCAGAACCTGGGTCTACAGTTAAGTGTGGATTTCAGGGTCACCGGAGGTGTTTTTCTTTCTTTTTTTATCAGTAAAACTTTTGCCTCACAGTCAATCATAAGGACCTGAATGTACCCCCAGAAATGTCATGGTGGCATATTATTTGTAAACCCAGTAAAAGGTAAAGACAAAAAGACTCTGGTGTTTGCTGGCCACCAGCTTAATCTAATTGGTGACCTCCAGGTTTACTGAGAGATTCTGTTTAAAAGGAAAAGAGTGTCATTACTACAGAAGACCCCTAGTGTTGTCCCCTAGCCTCCAAAAACACATGCACACAAGTGAACGTTCACCTGCGTACAGATATGAACCTGGATGAACACACACATGCATACACACACATTAACAAAAAAAATGGGCTTTGAAAGCGTGGTGACCATTAAGCACTAAGCTACTTGGATTATTTGACATAGAAGAGTTATAAAGAGTCACATGGGAGTTGACATGGTATTTCAGCATCTTTATCAGACTGAGGATCTAGAAAAGAACCTTGATTTCACAAAGCTTGTTAGTTGGTATGGTGGTCTTGGAAGTAGACATTAACTTTCAGTGTATTAAAGTCCAGGGCAATTAGAATAGTGGAACCAAAGGCCAATAGGAAACGTGTATGTGTGTGTGTGTGTGTGTGTGTGTGTGTGTGTAAAATCATCCCTGTACTGAATGAGCATGGATAAACTTTAATATCTTGTCATCACTCCTTAAGCAATATAGTACAGTTATATACATATTATTAATTAAACATAATAAGATAGTCACAGTAATGTGATTAGGTATTACAAGTAATCTAGACATGAATCACAGTAAACAGGGTGATGTGTGAAGGTTATATGCTTTATAAAAGCTATACTGCTTTATAAAAGAGATTTGAGTTTGTAAAAACCTGGAGAGACACAGGATCCTAGCACCAAACCCTACAGATCCCGGCAGACAGTTGTAGCTGTATGCATATTTATGCCTTTCCTATTTTCACTCTTAGATTTCTCATTCTTAAAGAGTTAGCTCAGAAGCAAGATTAAGTTTATTTCCTTTACCTTCAATTGCATCAAGTAAGTTCATAAAAGTATAAAACAGTCAATATCCAAACAGCGCTTTTTCAGTCTTGCTCTGTTCTTAAAAATTCATCCCTCTTATATTTGCCTTAACGCCTGTGCAGCGTAAATATGCGTGGTGTGCAGCTACGCATGCTCATACGCCTTCATAGAGACCAGCAACAGCAGACTTTTGACCTTGATCTGAGAGGGAAAAAGTTACTGCAATAACTAAAGGACAGAAGAGTCAGTCTTCTACTTTGAATAAAGGAGGAAAAGGGGAGGAACTCATTCTCAAAAGAGAATTCCTTAACGGCAATTTAGATTTCAACCCAAGAAGTATGCTTTGTGAATTGCAGTTGAAAACAATGACTTTTTTTTTTTTACAATGCTTAACAAGAATAATGCAAATCTTCTTGCCAGAAACCTTATGGAAATGTGAGAGGAAAAAGCAAAAGATATGTAGCGCCTCCCAGTTATGTGGGGTACATATGCTAATAAGTACGAAGGCTCCATATTAATGCTGGTGAATATGCTGCTGGGTCGGGGAGTCACAAATAAAAGTGAGACGTAAGTGAGACTCACTCATTCCGAACCCAACGTTCTTCCTTTTTTTTTTTTTCCTTTTTCCGTCTTGCCTAATTTTCCCAAGACTGAGTTAGTTACATGTTTGAATGAGAATGTCCTCTGCCCATCTTGTGTATTTGAACACGTTTTCCCATTGATAGAGCAATTCCAGAGGTTCAAGAGATTTGGCCTTGTTGGAGGAAGGCTTTGAGAGTTTAAAGACTCAAATCATTTCCAGTTTGCTCTCTGCTTGGTGTTTATGGTTGAGGATATTAACGCTCACCTTTCTGCTCGTTCTTAGCTGCCAGGCTTGTCTGCCATGATGCTCTCTTACCCCTTAAGATACCATAAGACGAAATAAACTCTTCCATAAGTTGACTTGGTCATGGTGTTTTATCACAGGAGCAGAAAGGAAATTAATATGTCTCTAATTTAGTATTTTCTCATTGTGTATGGGTTTTGTAACATTCTGGTGAATAACAAAAGGGATTAGCAAGGACCCACACAGGGTTCGGAGACTGTGGGCTTAACCCTTGTGATCAGTAAATAATAAAGACACCAAGACTGCTTCTTGACTTCTGAATTGTATGTTTTCTAACACAGAGGGATTTTTCTAGATGTTTTAGTTCACCTTCTGGATTGTTTGGGGGAACTCTGTTCTGATTACTGAGTTAAACTAAGAGTCCAAGTTGACTTGAACCCCTTTCATCTTTCTTTCCCTTTTTTACATGAAGCCTTATTCTGTCTGTCATCGGTAGAAAGAGGGGGCAATACCTTTACGACCTCGTTTGCAGAGGTAGCATTATGAGAACCTAATACAGATTTATGTACCAGTGTCTAATGACATTGGACTCTTCATCTGCACTGGGACCTTGGGCCAAGAGGCATTTTTCGTTTTCAGACCATGTCCCAACCAAACCTGGGAGGTTTGTGACGTTAGAGATGACAGACACGGGGTTTCAGTGACAGTTGTACTTAGTGCTGCTTTTCCTGGACCCAGAGAATGACAGACCATCGAAAATGGCATGTGTCCCAGCAGGGACTCTGAAATTGTGGAGCAAGTATCACTTATGTCGGAAGGGTTGCAATTAACACACCAGATGTGCAGAAAACAGGGACTGTCCTTATTTTCAACAAATGGTAGACTCTTTCTCACAAGCCCTCACCCTGCCGGGTGGCCCCTAAGGTTAGGATACAGGGAACAACAGGCTATTCATAATGTTTCAACCACTAAGAGTAAAATAGCCCGTTTAGGATATTTTTTAGTAAACTTTCCTAAAGGAACTGGTTCTTTCCTCCAATTCTTCTTGTGGCAAACGATGCTTAGGTAGAAGAGATAAATTCAGACATTGTGATTTGGTACTGTGGACACTTGGCTCTCATGCTGGTACCTGGACAGCTGTCCATGTGAGTCTCACTGATGAGTTTTTAGCATTTCCTGACTGGATATAGTGTTGTATTCACCTTTCAAATTAGATATACTTCTTGGAGGACCAGGTCATCTTCCAAATGACTGACTCCAAACTTGTATCTAATTTGGCCGACGTCTACAGCCTCAGTTTGGCAATCTCCCGATGTTTTGTTTTGCTATGTTTATATCAGAGCTCAGAGCATGTCTTACCACCTTCTGTCCTACTTTCAATTTTTCTCCTTCTTGTCATCCCATGGAACAGAAGGTATTCTTACTCTTGTCTCCTCCTCTTGTCTCCTCTTAGTTCAGGTAGTTGTACAAATTACCACAGACTGAAATAATTTATTTCTTATAGTGCAACAGGCCACGAAGTCCAAAAGCCAGGTGATAACCAATGCAGTCCCTGAGGAAGTTTCTTGTGTGTGCTTGTGTATGTGTGTACCTATTTTATCATTGCATTTTCTCATGGAAGAGAGGAGAAACTGAAGGAGCGTAAGAAGCAGACGTTAATGGATGGATGTAGGGAGGGAGGAAGGGAGGGAGAGAGAGAGAGAGAGAAGAGACAGAGGAGAGGAGGCTTTCCTTTTATATCTTTTTATGAGACACAATCACAATTACCCTACCCACATGGCATACTTGATTTTCAAGGAAAACATTGAAGAACAATGTGTGAATAGAGACTATATTTTCAAGACAAGGATTCTGGGGAGAACACTCAGTCAATAATGATAATTTTGATTTCTTTGTTCTGAGAAGCACATCCTCCAACTCATACTTTCTCAGATGTCATATGCTAGCATGGTATGTTGTGCTTAGTAGCAGAGGTAGAAGGCTTCAAGGGAACAAGATCATAGGGACACTAAAACACATTTTTACTGCTTTCAAAATATTATCCTGCCGGGCGGTGGTGGCGCACGCCTTTAATCCCAGCACTCGGGAGGCAGAGGCAGGCGGATCTCTGTGAGTTTGAGGCCAGCCTGGTCTACAAGAGCTAGGTCCAGGACAGGCTCTAAAAAAAGCTGCAGAGAAACCCTGTCTCGAAAAACCAAAAAAAAAAAAAAAACAAAAAAAACCCACTGTATTCAAAATATTATCCTTTTTATCAATCACCAAAATTGAAAAACTTTTAATCTTTTAAAAAATGTGCATTGATATTTTGCCTGGATATGTGAGAGGGTATTGGATCCCTTGGAACTGGAGTTACAGACATAGTTATAAGCAGTTGTGAACTGCTATGTGGGAGAGCTGTCTCTCCAGACCTGGAAGACTTTTCTTAAAGTGCAAAGTTAAGAAATCAGCACCTGTGAGCCAGGTGGTGGTGATTAAAGGAGCACACACCTTTAATCCCTGCACTCAGGAGGCAGAGACAGGCAGATTTCGGAGTCTGAGGCCAGCCTGGTCTACAGAGTGAGTTCCAGGATAGTCAGGGCTACAGAGAGAAAGCGTGTCCCAAAGAAAGAAAAAAGAACGAAAGAGAGAGAGAGAGAGAGAGAGAGAGAGAGAGAGAGAGAGAGAGAGAGAGAGAGAGAGAGAGAGAGATGTGCATTCTTCTGGCTCTATGACTCATCACACCAGCTGATAAACAGGCCCTTTTATAGCCCGGGTAGGGGGAGCTTCACCGCAGCTTGCAGTTATTCACGTATTATTCACACACGTTAAATGAGGATCTATGAGAACACTTGGAGAGTGCAGCTCTAGGATTCTTAGCCTAGGAGAGTAAGACCCTTCTGAACTGTTTCAACCATCACCGTGTCAGATCTTACAGAGTATTCCGTCACGTGTCGAGGGCAATGGCACCTTGAACATAGATGTGAGCTGTCAACCTGGAGCCCTCTCTCCTCTCAGACCTTACACATTCCGCCCAGGGGGTCTCCAGGAAACAGCTAATCACTGGAGACTGACTTCAACCTCAGCTGGCCTTGGCCTGGGATAAAACACATGTTTCCTGAGAACACTTCATAATTCAGACTTTACAGCACAGGTCCCTTCTGGAGTTGCCACACTGAATATTTACTCTGTTCTCCCAGACTTCCTCATGAAGGACAGACATGGGGCCCCCTGCTGCACGGAATGGATTAAGCTGATGCTTAGACAGTCTTTGGTTCTCCCTCTGGAACAGAGTAAGCCTGTGTTTTTCTCCCAAATAGCATCCCAGAAATTATTTTTAAGTCCAATCAACCTTATAGAGAAAGGGGGTAAGCAAAGAACGAAGCCAAGTAAATGAAATCAACAGAAGATTCCCCCTGTTAAATAGTTATTTGCCATAAACTTAGAGGAGTAAATTGACCCGACATGACACTCATCACACCAGCTGACAAACAGGCCCTTTTATAGCCTGGGTAGAGGGAGCTTCACCGCAGCTTCCAGTTATTCACGTATTATTGATGAGCTTTAGCCACATAAAACTTGCTAGTAACCTGTTCTCCTCACAAAAAAAAAATTTATTGCTGATGATTGAGAGATGACTGTAATTGAGTTCATTTTATAACACACGGCTTTAGGTCAAGGACTATGTAATTTTAAATAGATGGTTTTCTTATCTCCTCAGCTGGAAATATCTCCTAGGTCAAGATGACTTTCCTAAGCCTGTCCAAAAAGCCATGATTTGGGAAGAGAAGTAGAACTGTGTTCAGCCTCTCTCAGAGAGGGCTTTCTTTGGAAGAGGTTCCTTGGGGGAGGGGGTCTTGTTTGATAACTTATAAAATGGAAAAATTCCTCATGAGGCAGTTAGGAGGACGATGTGAATTGAATCTTTTAATTCTTAGACACTTTTTTTTTATGATGGATTTCAGAACAAACAAGACATTTCTTTTTACTCAAAATATCCATCCTGCATTTGGGGAAATCCATGAATTGCTACAGTTCCAATGTCATGTAGTCAAAGTCTGAGGATGAAGTATTGGGTGCTATGAAGGAGACTTTTTCAGAGAAAACTGAAATTCTCCACACTATGGGTAAAAATTAACCATATTGCTTCCTGTTTTTTTTTTTTTCTTTTTCTTTTTTTGGTTTTTCGAGACAGGGTTTCTCTGCAGCTTTTTTAGAGCCCCATATTGCTTTCTGTATAATTTGACCCTAAATTTTTGCATTTTCCTCCCCCTCCCCTCTCTTCTTCATCTCACCAATCATTAGATTCATTCTTCATATAATCTTAATTTTTGTCCCAAACCAGTTTTTCCCTTTCCTAAGTCTTCTTCATTGCTTTTGAAGTTACTATTAGCCACAATTTAGTAGAATGGCCGAGAAGTCACTGGGTCTCAAATGAGACGTTCCTTTCATCCGAGGCTGGCTGCAGCAATTGATTTTCTTGTATAGCAGTTCATGCATGTTTTAAAGCAGAAAGCACACGCTAGTCTTCAATTGCTCTTCCTTTAATTTATCAGAGATAATATTTGACAATGTCCCAGTTCAGCGGCTTCAGATGGCAGACTTCAAAATGTAATTTTAAAATGACTAAAAATATACATCTTTATTTTATAAAGTATGAATAATTTGTGCTTATGTAAACAAACTGGGAACATGCTTGTTTGTTTATCTGGAATCTTCTTGAGGAAATGTACAGAAACATTACTAATTGATTTAAAAAAATTAAAGGGAAGTTACCCGATTTTCGGAAGCTGCTGGGTCTGTGTCTTCAAATACTGTTATCTTTGTTAGTTCTTACCCTCATTCACTCCCCCTTCACCCATCAGTGTCTTGGCTCTGCTTTCACACTGCATGTAATAGCAAAAATAATCCCAGAAGCTCTACTCAAATCTTGTCATCTTTAAAGCAAGTTACAGCACAAAGATGTGAGGAATATTCCAAATATACTTTGCAAAATTCCTGAGGACAGTTCTGGCTAAATCATGTATGTTCCTTGAAGAGTAGAGAGGTGTCACCTGATTATCCAAATTGAATTGCATGCCTACCATCGTGGTAGGAGAGATACTCTCTTTCAGACAGCAACCCAACTAGTTTGGGACTAACAATTTCTGAAAGAATAAAAGGCTTAATAAAAAGCATAGCAGCTATTTAGTGTAATATGAAAATATCAGAAGTGATGCTATTTCTGCTATTTTAGCTGGGGCATGAGAGTCTTTGAGTGTGTCCAACCTTAAAGCTAGTTTACTTTCTAATCATTCCCTATCAGCAGGAATCAGAGAGGGGTTATCTATGCAGACTTCCTGTATTTTCAACTTTATTCCAGCTCAAGTGGAATGGATCTGACAAAGCAGAAACATGAAGCAGGGGCTCAGACTGAAACAAATGGTTTTCAGCTCTGTAAAGAAATGACACAGACATTTAGAGAAACCTTATCTGGGAAGAAGTTTCTGTAGGACACATCTGGACATCCACAGGAGTGATTATGCCTGTGTCTCATGTACAAACCCAAGGCAGGTATACAACTGAAAGAGCATCTTCACTAGTCATATAACTATCCACACCTGCCAAAGCTTTCCTTTTTAAGGGAATTGTGTGGCCATGAAAACAGGTATACATGGAGCAATAGAGACCTAGAGAATCTAAACCCAGAGAAAGGTCAGAAAAGTAAAGATTATTTAGTGGACAGAGAAGCGAAGGTTATATCTTCATTTTCTTTTTCTTTTAATTCCCCCAAAGCCTATGTAACAGTCTTGTTGTAAAAAACTGCTTTAAAAATATATCAAAAACAGCAAAAAGGACAATAAAACCATGGTAAACAGACTGCAACAGGAATTTTGCTAGGATCTAAAAACAACGTAATAAATAAGAAAAGATCTTCCCAAAGAACACTGCTCTGTAGGGAAGACAGCTGCTTCCAAAAGCAACTAGGATATGCTCCCCTGAAAGTCTACAGAAAGTGAGATTGGATCCTGTGATGCAAATTTAAAGGGCCAAGTGGCAATCTAACAATTAGTGTATGTCTCTATTGCCCACGATTGTGCCCTTACAGATGGATTAACAGTATCTTCCACTATATTTTCAATAACCCTTGCAGAGTACTTTAATCAGGATTGACATTTGTTGCTAGATGGTGTGAATTAATCAACCTGATCATCGTTCCAAGAACAAGCATGTGAAAAACAGAGTTGTCTCAGCTTGAAGAGTTAGGATAAAGAGGAAAGAGAATATCAAATCTTCAGGAATTTAGAAACAAAGTCTGACTTTCTCTAAGAGACCAATTGAGACTTAGGCTACCTCCAAACAGCCATGTTTCCTCAAGAATTCCAAGATGTGTTCTATCGAGACATTGAAGGACTCCTGATACTGTTTGGGGAACAATTGTTTAATCAGTGTGGCTGGACCTGGGTTCACCAGGAAAAACTGAATGAACTTGACACAACATATTTTCTGCCTCCCTAGATATGACCAGATATATGGATTCTCGAGATCTGGGGTTAGTGTGAGTTTCAAAGAACCCAGGAAGAGTATCATTAAATGAAGGGACACACACTTATTGCATCACTTACTTTTCTGTTATTGGACCGAAACATTAAGATAACTAACTTGAAAGAGTTAGTTTGAACTCATGGTTTGGGGAGCTTTAGCCCCAATGAGGTGGATCTATTGCTTTGGCTTCCGCCTGTGGGTTAGCAAAGATAGGAATGTATGGTAGGGCAAGCAGGGAATGCCATCAGTCTAAAAGCAAAACGGTTCAGTCAGGGTCCCACCATCCTGAGAGACGGTGTGCTCTCAGTAACCTAAGGATTTCCCGTAAGATAATTCCATATCGCAAAGAGTCTTCCACCTTCTTACCATGCCACTCTCACAGCCACAGGCTTGAAAACACAGACTTCTGGAGAACACGCAACATCCAAACTGAAGTATCTACTGGGATACACAAGCCGAGTTTGTCACTTGACTAGAAGGACAAATTACTAAGGTGGACTTTAGGCTAAAACTAAAGTTCACTGTAACATCTCATGAGCTCTGTAAGCATGAAATTAGAGCATATGGCCAAAGAAACAAGAAGGAGGCATGGGGCTGTATATGTGGATTTTAAAAGTATTTCTCATCATGGAATCCCACTTTATCACCCCACTGAGAAGAGTTCACCTGTCTAGGTGGGGAATACAACAACAGAGCATCCTGAAATGAAGAGTAGCTCTCATCACATCCTGTGAATCTCTGTAAATTTAAGGATTCACCTATCAGCACAAAGAACTGGAAAGGACTGTGTACTCGAACTAATAGAAGACACTGTAGCAAGCTTTCTTGTCAGACTATTTTTGGACCTCCAGCCCCTACATAATGACATAATAATATTATTAATTATGAAGGCTTGACCTTAGCTTAGGCATTTTTCTAACTAGCTCTTGTATATAATTTAACCTATTTCTATTAATCAATGTTCTACCACGTGGCTTGGTTACCTCCTCTTATTACAACACGTCCAACTTGCTCCAAGACTGCTGGAAAACTCGTGCACCTCGATTTCTCCTCCCAGTTTCTCACTCTGTGTCTGGAAGTCCCACCTACACTTCCTTCCTAGCTACTAGCTGTTCAACATTTTAGTACATCAAATAACAGCAATATATATCTTTATGCAGTGTACAAATGTCTCACAACAAGACATCCCACAACTCTTTGTGGATGACCATATGCCATATTTGTTCTTGACAGAGAAGTGAAACATTGTTTATATACATTGTAGCATGAAATAATTCAGACTCTACAAAAAAAAAACTACTAACAAATTATAATTTCCATGAACAGAGTTTTAAGGTCAAATGTGAAGATATTTGAAGGACGCAGGGCAGGCCTGGTGGTTCTACTCTAAAGTTCACTGTAACATCTCATGAGCTCTGTAAGCATGAAATTAGAGCATATGGCCAAAGAAACAAGAAGGAGAGCATGGCAGAGATTAGTGATAAAAAACCCTTCACTCCTAATAAAAATACACTTAAAAAAAGAAAGAAAAAGAGATATCCTTTGTCCCTCTGGGTCTTGAACGTCTGGATGGAATTACTAGAACTGTCATGGGCCAAGGATCTTGGTACTAGCTCACAAATGACTTTAACACTCAGAAGAGGAGTAACTGGGATATTAGCTGAGACGTAGAATTGGATCCCTGATAGATCCAATCACTCTGAGATAAGTGTCTGAAAGAACAACTTGGGTAGAGAAAGGATTTTTCTTTTGTGGCCCATGATCTTATTTGGTACATGGTCAGCTGGTTGTGCTGTTGTGGGACTGTTTCAAGGCCAGACATCATGAAGGGGATCAGGTGGCTGAGCAAAGCCGCTCACCTCATGGTGGAGAAGAAGCAAAAAGAAAAAGAGAGAGAGGGAGAGAGAGAGAGAGAGAGAGAGAGAGAGAGAGGGAGGGAGGGAGGGAAGGAGGGAGGGAGGTAGGAAGGAGGGAAGAGAAAATTAAAAGAAGAAAATGCACATATCGAGAACACTCTCCCAGTGACTTACTTGAACCATCCAGGCTCTACCTCTTACTGTCATTACCTCCCAATAACATCCATCTTGTAATGAATTCACCAAAGGATTACAGCATTGATTAGATCAGAGCAAATCAATTTCCTAAAACTCATTTGCTTGTGAGTAATCCCTCAATGAATGAACCGACAGGAGACACTTCGTAGTCAAAATGTGCTTCTTATAGAAGTTTCAATATTGCCCATGCCCGTTTCCCGCTATTTCCTGCCGGAAGCACTCGAGAACAAGGATATGACTGTTTAGTTGTGCTCATTCCACAACAGCTTAGCACAGCAGCTGGCGTGCTAAGCCAAGGTTCAACTGGGATAATGAATTACATTGTGTAGTGTCTTCTCTTGTACCCACTACTACCTATTATCTTCCCTGTTCCCCAGCACTATCATCTCCAAATAAGCCTGTTAGACTACTCTTCTGCTTAAGCACCTCCTTAGGCTTTTGGTTTTTTGTAGTGAACCCTCTTCTGTGACAGGGAAGATCCTTATGAGAGTATACTTAACCTGAGATCTCATCAGCCTGCCTCCTCCCTATCCCATACATCTGGACCACATTCTGCTCCCTTAAGTGTCCCATTGCACCTTCTTTGCATCCCTTAGACTATGTGCATAAAGACTGCAAGGTCTGAAATTCCTTTATTAGTGACTTTTTCAAGCGACACGATGTCTGATAAAAACAGCGAGGGGAAGGAAAGGTTTCTTTGGACTCCTAGTGCAATGGAATTGTCCATCTTAGCAGAGAAGGCATGGCAGAAGGAGCAGGAGGCAATCTGATCACATTGCATCTGCAATCGGGAAGGAAGAGAGGTAAACGCTGGTGCTATTCTTGCTTTCTGCATTCTATTCATTCTTGGGCCACAGTCTATGCAGTATTTAGAGTTGGTCTTCCTATCTCAATTAACCCAAACCAGAAGTTTCCTTACAGACTCACTCAGCGTTTGCACCCACCCGTCCCCCTCCTTTCTTTCTGAAGAGTCTGCTTCTCTGCCCATCTTTCCCCCTGACTTTTCTTCCCTAATCTGTGCTGTATCTAGGAGATCATTTTGTATATTTCCATACCTGTCTCAGTCTTCCTCAGTAGCCTTTGTACCTGTGATTCATAATATTGCACATCAAACTTGATCAGGCCAAGGAATGATAAAGCAGATCATTACTCCTGATTAATTTGTGAAGTTGTTTTATAGAGAGATTGGCCCTAGGGTCACTAGACTGAATAGCATTTGCTCTCATCAGTGTGAGTGGGCTTTATCCAATCTACTGGGGACCCAGGTTGAACAGAGACCACCTTCTCCTCCTTCCCTCAGATATGTGAATCTAGTTCTTGCATGCTTCTTCTGAGAGGGATTGGCTGATAAGGTACTCCTGAAAACCATCTCTCTAACTTTAGAACCACAATAGATATTAATTGGCCTTCATGGAATATCAGAAAACAAATGAACAAATAAGTCGAATCCACTGGGGCTTGAAAGGTTAGAAATGAACCCTATACTATCTGGAGTCCTTCTGCTTAGTTACACAGCTGCTGTCCATGCCTCTCCAGGCAGCCACAGTTCACCAGCCTGCAGCTTCTCCAGCTTCCATCCCCTCGAGCCGTTTTCCTGATCACTGCTTTATCCAAAGGACTGGACCACTCTGGTAGGCATGACATTGGTCTACTATGCTTGAATGATGAATGTGAAACGCTGACTTTAGCCACAATGGGGTTGTTTGTAATAGCTACTCAACACATATGACACTGTGGGAGAAATCTATAGAAGCATGTGGTGATGCAGAGACTAAGATAAATCCACACTTTTTAAAATGCATTGCTATATGTCATTTATTTATTGATCACACACCACATATTTGTGTATTTTCACAGAAACATTATCAAAGAAGCCTAATAAGGATAAAAATTTGTCATGCTTTACATAAAGTCGCATAGTTAGTGATACTTACAAACTGATTAATTTTCATGACTATATAAGATCACACAATAAAGTATCTTAGCCTTCTATTCATGCATGTTTTTCCTCAATGATTCTAGTTCGGTGGCTTGTCAGGGGACACAAACCACAGCTTTGTAGGGTCTGCAAAGCCACAGTGGTCTCTGGTAGCTAGGAACATTGTCTGCAAAGCCACACTGATGGCTTTCAAGCCTGGGAAATACCAGCACTGAAATGCCTCCTCTATTTCATTTTCTAAGCTTCATAGTTGGATAGCAGTCAGGCTGCAGGCATTGTGTTTTGAAAGGATTATTGCACTTCCTGAGATGTTAAAGCCACTCAGCTTCTGCCCCCATGGCTTGGGACACCAACCGAGACATACTGCTATCACGTAGCTGCAATGGACTGTCTCTCGTGGCTTCCTGCTTAATGACATTCTAAAGCTCTGCTCTCCTTCTATTACGCAGCCTCCTTGCTATCGACTCCCTTTCTGCTCCTTTAAAGCCTTTTTCTATTTCTTTTGCATTTACCTCATTTATCTTACCTTCACACTTCCCTGACCTGATTATCCTTAGACATCATCACTCCTGTTTCCCTTTATGTATCAGTGGCTGCTACTTGATATTACACTGATATTTTAATATCGTAACGGAAAATGATAAAGACCAATCAATTATGTTGTATTATCCATTGTGTTCCGTTGGGATTGATTTTCCTCTATGTAATCATGTTTGCAGCCATAAAAACAAAGATTAAAAAGGAAGTTCTCTCTGGTTTTCATATGCAAAGAACTCATACTAGTAAGCCTGCCTAATAATGCTGCTAAGAGAGTTTAATCCCATCACCAGAAGCAGAGTCCCTAGGAGTTGGCTGTAGTCATGGACAGCACCCAAGGCCATGGACAGCACCCAAAACTGGAGGAATTTTTCCTGCTGCTCTTCGAGAAAACCTGGCATTATATTTACTTTCTGATAAATGGCAATCTGCGTTGACTGCACATTTTTGCATTTCATAAGAGGCTCTTATGTTGTCATTTTGCCTTCTCCTTACCATGTAAACTGCCTAAAATCTCTCCCGTCAAGTAACCCAGAGTGCACTGATAATGAACCTTCCCCACTGCTACTATGTCATTCACCTACTTAAGCTTCAATGGCTTACCGAGGCTCCCGGTCCTAGAGAATAAATATATATTAGCTGCAACCTCGGTGCATTCAAATGCCAGGGAGATAATACAGAGCAGTGTAAACAGCTATCAGGAGGAACTGAAGAAGCCTCCCATTCTCTCAGAACCAGGAATGGGCTTTTAAGAGATGAGTCACAAAAACTAAGTCCTCTAATTATGAGCTTCCCTTGCACGGAGGTGGATAAGCTGGAGGGCAGGACCACATGGCAGTTCCAGGCTCTGTGGAGACCATCACTCCTTCACAGCCCAGCTCAGAAACTGGAATAGGGCTCCTGCAATTCTCAGGACCACACCTGTAGACCACATTGCCTTTTGTTTGGTATAAACATGCATGAGAAACACTGCCTGTGTAAAAACTTAGGATAACTTAGGATAATCGACTGATCTGACTCTTAGAATTAGGATGTCAGTGACTCTCTTCACCACCCTTTACTCTTTGGTTGATTCTTTTCTCAGAAAAAAAATACAAATAGCATTCATTAAAAATCCTTCTGGGGACTGGGAAGATAGCTTAGCTAGCAAAATGTTTGCCTAACTAGTATGAAGACCTGAGTTTAATTCTCCAGAACCCATCTAAAAAATGGCTATGGTGTGAAATATTTTTAATGACAGCACTTGGGAGGCAGAGACAGGAGGATTCCAGGGCTTCTGGTTAGTCAGTTGTGCTCAATCTGCCAGTTCCTAGGCAGTGGAAAATCCTGCATCAAAACACAAAGTGGATGGCTCCTGAGGAATACACTCATGCACACATACACACACACGTGGACTCACGTGTGTGTGTGTGTGTGTGTGTGTGTGTGTGTGTGTGTGTGTGTGAGAGAGAGAGAGAGAGAGAGAGAGAGAGAGAGAGAGAAAGAGAGAGAGAACATTCAGGTTATAAGCAAAGAGGAGGGATCAGTGGCAGAGTTGAAGGTTTGTGGCCTCCAAATTCCCCAGGAGTATATAGACATATCCAAATACTGGTGTTCTTTCGGGCCTGAGCTCCTGCTGCTATTGTCTGTTGCTCACAGATATGGAGAGTCCGTTGAATACAGTCTAGGTGGGATATACTGCAGCTACGAGCCAGTGGCTCTTCTCTAGTGAAACCCCCGAGATGCTGCTCCTGGTGATCCCACACTCTGGAAATCTCTATTGTCATTTGACACTGTTCAGTATAAATATTTATTTCTGTTTTATAAAAATATGTATAGTGCAAAAGAGAAAAAACAAGTGTGCTATATCTGTGGATTTTAATGCACTTCACAAACCTGTGACCTGCTCATCCTCTCCCTGATGCTTCTGAGTTTTGCCTACCCCTTTCCAGTCTCCTGGTTACTCAGTGGTGATAGTGGTCTCTGGATCAAGAGTCCCTCTGGGGCAACCCGACAAGCAAATGAAGCCAAGAAGAAGGAAAGTAACAAAGTCACCTTTTTATAACAAAGCCCTGAGCTCCTGTTTGCTCATTTGGTTAAAAAAAATTTTTTTTTCCAACTGCCTCCAGCAGCACCCTCCCTGGGAGAGTTCATGCTCAGAGCTACTGAGTCATTTTTATTGCATAACAAACAATTGCTCAAATAGGATATCTCTGAGTGGCTATTATCTCCCCCTTCAACTCCAGTGGCCTCAAATCTCCAGGGGTGCAGGACAGACCTGCAGCTGTCACCCTATTCACTCCCTCCATCCTTAATACCAGTAAATAACTAAGCTCCAGTATTAGCAGGGCCCAGAGAGTAAGACTTGCAACCCTTAGATCTGAAGAAAGATCCGGAACTTTAAAAAAAGCCTTCCAAATGCTTTGAGACACACTTAGCACTTTGAGAGTGGGCTAGCTGTGGGAATGGGGTCAGATTTCCTCCTTAGGGGAAATTACTCCAATAGGTTTAAAAATTTATAGCGTGTGTTGTGATAATAAATAAAAATAAAATGTACCTCCCCAACTCATAGTCTCCGGCTGAAGTCCTCTGGGATTATCTCCCTTAACTGCCATTGTCACAAAAGCTGGAGAGGGGTCTCTACAAAGCTGTTATAAGATAGTACCTCTCTCTTGCCCAGCTCCCTCCCAGATGCATCTGCATGCTCCCAACTGTGAGGATACTTTGTCAACCATCACTGACACCTAGTCCCCTCCCCACACACCCCTCTCTTCCTTTGCTTCTTTCCAGCTGGGACACAGAAGCTCTTCCCATATCAAGACAGCATTGCTAAACCATCAGCAGCCTTGTCATCTGCTGCCCAGCATCCTTCAGGGCCCCCCTAGCTGGTCCCCAGCCCTGCCACACATATCCTGCCACACCCCATTCCAGTTCATAGAAAGGTGACTGATGCAACCGGATATAAATGTTTAAAACCAAGGGTTCTAATTTTGGATGTAACTGTGTAACTGACATTCTCCTGCATTGCAGAATAACACAGTTTGATGTGAGATTTTAAAGTTTCACTAAAGGATTTTTTTTTTCTTGCTTTCTGAAAGCACTCCTGAGGTATTGAAGGCAACACCAAGGTCTTCAAAATACATCTCATGCATTGTGTGTAAGTATACAGAAAACTGCTTGGCCTGGAAATACCAACATCCACCTTCATTTTCTTCCTTCTGCATCATGGTTCTAATTGCACTCCATATAACCTATTGTTATTGGATCCCCTGGGGTCTCAGAAAATCTAGCAAAAACAACGTGGAATGGATTCCATGTGTGAAATCTACAGTCTTTCCCCCCTCTCTTTGCCTTATATTAAGTCAGAATTTATAACACTGCATAGCCCATATGAAAAGAATTTCAAGATATATGGATAAAATTATCTCCTGAAACTAATTTCTCACGTAAAACTTGAACAGGGTGAATGAACCCTTTCATAAGCAGCCAGCAGGTGAGAAAACTTCATTTGGGGAATAATTTTGTATTTTGCCAAATGATGCAAATAATTTGTAAGAAGAAATTTTATATATAACCTTGTAAAGAAATTATATAAAGAGTATATAAAGAAAAATATAAATACATATGTGTATATGTATATATATGTGCATATATATATTCTCCTTTGTATTGTTAAATCTGTTAAATTTCATGCTATCTAAGTCAGTGACACTTTGGGGTGCTCCTTTCTAGGGAATAACATCTTAAAGTATTAGAGCATCTTTTACCACTTAGAATATAAAAAAAAAACAGGTTCTCTGTATGCACTCAAAAAAAAGGAATTTATCTCTCAAACACTGAATAGAAAAGTGGTATAATTATTTAATAGCAGCCAGTATTTTTAGTGCTTAAAACAAGCAGGGAAGTATAGTTGGCACTTTACATGCAATCTTTCGTTTGACCCTCCTATAATTGTTTAAGTCTTCCCCACATTTTACGGGTAAGGAGTCTGGAGATGTTTAGCCTGCACTCAGGGTCAGCAAGCCACTAAGAGGCAGGGGCAGAATTTAACTTGGGTCAAGCCCATATATCACAATTACCTATTGAAAAAGGAGGACCAAAAATGGTTTGGATTGTTGATGACCGACCGTTTTAATGCAGGCAGGATTTAGTGGCTGCAGAAGAGCTGATGTTTGAATATCTTTCGAGAAGATCCCAGAGGGAAACGCTGGGTCTGCAAGGAGAGTAAACTTTTACGACTGTGTTGTTTCCGAAGACTTGGCAGCCCCAGTTATTCTCACAACTAGCATGCATTGCTCTGTTACTTAATCAGTATTACACAGAGCCACTTAATCCTTTTTATGGCTTAGCTTGTCTTGTAATGTTGTTGTACTGCTGATAAACCCATTCACAGGAATAATGCACCTTTAGCATGTCACCACCATGCTCTGCCTTTAAAGTAAGGCTGCTTCTGTGTGGAGCATTCTATTCTACTACAGCACATTTTACTGAGCTACAAACACAGTTCCCTGGAAAAGGCAGAAGAGAGGTAAAAACCACGTTCAAACAAGTTAGTTATTACATTGTCCTCTAAGATTCTTATTCCAGGGCATGAGTCCCCTTAAATCACAATTTAAAGCCTTGAGCTTTCATTTTTATCATGATGTATGTCAATTGTATCAACAGTTAAGAGGATGGTGGAATTTTAAAATATAATGGGCTCCTACATCTTGAGAACTGTCAAAATTCTTTTTCTGACTCACGAAGACAGTATTTGTTACATCTTTTCCTTTAAAAACTCCTTTCCCCGTCTAATATCTATTCTGCGAGCAGTTTTAATTTTATTGAAATAAACCCGCCTAAGAGGAAGAATTCTTAGCCTAGCCTTGTGGTGAGAGCCAGCAGTCAGCTTCCTATGAGAATCAATTAGCAGCCAAATAACTCCACAGACTCCCGGAATGATACAAGTCTGCTGTGTTTCCCCCAAGTTACCTGGAGCAAGGTAAATGGCCAAGAGAGCTTTGCTTAGGGAAACCATGAAAGGATACACCGCACTGGTGGGATGTTGTTCAGCAACAATCTGTAGATGGGGAGAAAACCATGTCGAAAGCCATGTCGAAAGGCAGCTGTTACCGATAATAATAAAATATCTCTCGTATCTCTGGGTTCCTCCACAGGGTTGTTCCCTATACATTTTCCCTGACCTCGCAGCTCATTTTATTTTGAGCTTGACCAGTTACAATTAAACCATTATATAGTTGTTCATTTCCCACCTATGAGAGACAGTCCAGCATTATTGTCATTTCAAAGAGAGATGCCCTCAAGGAAAGGGTTAGAGACTGCCATGCCAAGCCTGGCAACACTGACAAGCTCTTCCGCCTGGAGTCAAACAATGTGGCTGGCACAAGGAAGGAAGGATGCTCTCACCTACACCGTGTGCAGAGGAGGGGGCAAGGGACTGCAGGAGAGGGTTTATTTTTAGAAGTCTTTGCTAAGCGCTTTATAAGCTTTTCAATCTTGGTTAAAA
This sequence comes from Arvicola amphibius, assembly GCF_903992535.2. Classification (NCBI taxonomy): domain Eukaryota; kingdom Metazoa; phylum Chordata; class Mammalia; order Rodentia; family Cricetidae; genus Arvicola; species Arvicola amphibius. The sequence continues at coordinate 52,573,273 of NC_052060.1, read as the reverse complement.
AGAACAGCAGATACCTCCATGTTCCTTAGGGGAGCACATTGGTGCGCTTCCATATAAAATTTTAGTGGTTGGCTGCCTAGAGTGAGGCTTTTCGTAAGAGAAATATACAAATTGCTCTTTTTATGGTTCCTTATTTATAGTGAAACAACCATTTTAATAAAATGATTCACTTAGATTATTTTACTGTCCTTCATTATGGGTCGTTGTATTCTTTCATTTGTTCTCGCCTTTCCCCCTGGGTTGAAATTAAAACGGTTGACTCTGCAATTAATCACACATAGATTTGGTTTTTGAAGTGCTTTATTCTTTTACAAGCTCAACTAAAATATTCCTCCACATACCTAAAGATCAGATTCAACGCAAACCATTTGGTGGCTTGCATAGGTCATTTCTAAGCCTCATTAAAGGTGCTTAGAACATGCATCTATTATTTATTTATTGGGAGGGAAGCACAGTGAAGCAACTTGGTTTACAGAAGAATTAGCCTTATTGTCTTTTTCCAAATTCTGGGTGCAATACTGACATCTGCCATTTCACTCACGATGACAAGGCACTAGTGTGGACAAAGGTAAGTATTGTTTTGTGTTTACAATGTCACAACCAAAGTCTATGGTATAAAGATCTTCTCCATATATATGCGTATATGTATGTGTGTGTGTATATATATATACACACACACATACATATACACACATATATATATATATATATATGGCACATCTGTTATAAAGTACGAAGGAAGGATATTACATTTCAGATTTTAACAAATGTTAGGGAAAATTCTCAGGATTGTGCTGAATACCCAGCACAATCAGTTAAAAGCAGTAAGACTTTCATCGTGGAAGAGCAGCTGGCTGAGTTCACGGTGTTATCTGAGTGCCTGTTTGCAACCCGAGGGCATTTTGGCCGTCAACGGAGCATTTTGTATAAGCAGAAAGGAAAACTGAATCAATGAAAAGTAATTATTTATCATCTTATTTCAAAGTTGTGATCAAAATTAATGCTAAACAACTAATATTATAAAACGTATCCATTAAACTAAATTTCCAATTTGGGATTTTAAAACGCCAAAAGATCTGAGCACACAGTCTCTTTGTCTTGAATGCAACTCTTTGCTAAAATAGTCTCCACCTGCTTTGACAACATTCAACACAACTAACGACTTATAAATAAAATGTGATATTTCACACAGAAAATCTATGTAAAAATAAACGCTGCCTTTATTTTATAAATACACACTCTCAGATAACGTGTTGTGACTTAATTGTGAAAATAAACTCATGCAGACAGGCAGACAGAAAGACAGACACACACACACACATGCACACACACCTGCTGAGTTAATGTCTCTTCTCAGAAAATATATGCTGTGACTAAGATGGATTTAAATATGTTTATTTTAATCTAGAACACAACTTTAAAAAGATTACATTAAAGGGGGACCACATTTTAGTGGGAAACAGCTGCATTTGGCCAATCTATTATTGTTATTCATTGCATTTAAAGAAAACTTGGACTAACGATCAAAGTGCATTTTGATTTGTTTGAAAATTGTTAATGACCCATTGCCAGTTTTCCACCCCCATAAAGTCAGAATGCAGTCTGTGAGTGCTCTCTGCTCGAATCAGGAAGGAAGGGACTTCTGCTTCAAATGCCAATGCCATAAACATGTTCAATCTGGAAAATATTTTCTAAGCAAGCAACCATGTGTAACATTTACCCAACTTGTTATGAAAGAGCTGCAGCTGCAACTTGAACACTTCTCACTTCCACGAAGTCTCCAGATGCTTCAGTGTGGAGGTGAGGCTCTGCTCAGAGTTCCCCAGCGATTGACTGCACCCTAGATCCTTGCCTACCGCCATCTCGTGCGGTGCTGCCCCATCTGGGCAGGGGAGCCAGGACAGTGATACAGGAGAGAAAAACCGCATTCTCCCTGCAGAAAGTGCTCCACGGAATTCGCTCCCACACTGCCGATCCAAACACCCAACCAGAGAACAAGAGAGGTAATCTCTCCCGTCACCCACCCAAACTGTGTTAGTTCAGCAAAAGCTTTCAAAACACAGAAGAAAAAAATCACCAGCTTGGTTATTAAAATAAGCGGTTGCTACACGCTACACTGCCAGAGGATTCCCACTAAATTACACTTTGGTACTATCTTATGAAACTTTAAAAAATCATGTCTGCCGATTATAACTAAAAACATCTTGGGAAAAATTTAAAACTTTACTGCAGAAATATGAAATGTGCCAGATATCATCATAGACAAAGACAATTTGATGAATTTCTAAAAATTACTAAGTCTACTTTAACAACACTAGCATGATATGTGATATTTACAATATGAAGCCTTCTCTTTATAATGTAAAGTGTTTTTAAAATGAAATCTGCACTTAGTTGCCAATATCTTCTCCTTCTGGCTTCTCACTTTATGACACTAACATAGGATCTCATTCACCAAGCCAATTGAAATTTTAATAAAAGAAAGCAGGAGTTTCTAATAAACTCCTGCAGTGAGCTGATAATACTAAACATCTTTAGCAGCATGGTGTTTTTTTATTATTATTTTAGCTGTATATTAATATGCTAGTATTTGTAAACTCCCCAGTGCCGCTAGATTTATTTCGGAAGCCTTTTCCATTGTGAAAAGTTTACGTGACAAAGAAAAACTCTTTCTTTAGTGGTTTTCTATCCAACAACTACTTGACAGGAAAATATATAGCTGACAAATGTGTTGTGACTGCACGATCAGTCCTGGAAGGAGTAACGACCGATTTCACTTATTTCTGTTCCCATCCTGGGATAACCAAGAAAGCTGGCAGAATTCACAACTTCCAGGGAGGCATTCAGAAGATTTTGAGGGGGATTTAACATCGTGTACTGATGTACAGTTCTCACCGCAACCGCGCCTGTTGACTTCTTCTGTTCCATCCCCTCAATACTACTCCAGAGACCTCTCCCATGCCAACTTCCAAACCAAATGGCTCACTGCCATTCTCCAATCTGAGCACTGGGGATTGTGGTTGAGTAGCTTTTCCTCTGATTTTAATACACGGCAATGTCTCCAATGTCGTTGGGGTGTACAATTCAAATAAAACCATGTGGGGTAGATTTATGGTGTACGGTGTGATGTGGAACTGCTATCGACAGTGAACCATCTTCAACCTACGTAACTCTCTTCATGAGAGTCAACATTGAAACAATGCTTGCCGGGCACCAGGTACTCTTCTAGGCACTTAGATGTATGAACCAATTTACCAGTTTGGTACTTTTCCCAGCTCCATGTGTTAGATTCTGTTATCATACCTACTTTACACATTAAAAAAAAAAAAAAAAAAAAAAAAAAAAAAAAAAAAAAAAAAAAAAAAAAAAAACCTTATGACCCAGGGAAGTAACTAGCCGAAAGTATGAGGCTAGAAAGAGCTAGGCCAGGTTCAAACTCAAGCAATCGAGCCAGCACCTGGCCTTCACCCGTCTGCTTCAGTAAGCTATACTATGTTATAAGTACCATATGCCACCCCACTGTCTCAACGCTTCCTAGGGACTGCTCCTCCATGACACCCCACTCTTTTCCCTCACTTATCCTCTGGGCAAATGGTTTAGGTTTTTGTTTCACTGATATTAAATTTGGGAAGAAAATTATTCTTTTCATCCTTTATCTATGTTATGCCTTCCAATCTGATTCTGTAATGTAAACAGAGACTGCTTTTTCATTTCCTGGCCACCGAGACCCGAATAATCACACAAAACTATATCAATTACAACGTATATCTTAAATTAATCCATTTCTATTAATCTATGTATTGCCACGAGGCTGTGGCTTACTGGTAAGGTTCTGGCGTCTTTTGGCAGCCTACATGGCATCTGCCCGACTCTGCCTTCTTTCCTCCTCTATTTCTGTTTGGATTTCCTGACTTGCTGTATTCTGCCCTGCCATAGGCCAAAGCAGCTTCTTTATTAACCAATGGTAATAAAACCTATTCACAGCATACAGAGGGAAATCTCATATCACTGTAAAGACTAGTCAAGAAATTTTTTCTATGGTTCTCAGCCCCATACTGGAAGAAAACAGAAGAAACAAGAGCTGTGGTGGACCTCTTGGTCTCAGGTAAATTTCAATGTTATGTAATATGTTAGCATATTAAAGTCTGCCTTTATTTATTTTTTGTTTGCTTGCTTATAGACAGCATTTCACTATAGATACCAGGCCAGCCTGGAGTTGACCAGGTATCTTCCTCATCAGCCCACCAAGTGCTAAGGCTACACTACTGAACTACCACACCCAGCTCGTTTTTTTTTTGTGTGTGTGAGATTTAGGACAAAGGCTTAAAGATACGTGCTTGTAGAAGTTCTTTTCAAAAGCAAAACCAAAAAGATAACAAATTAAGGCATTTTTTTTCAGCCACGCAGACACATACAGGGTACCAGGCATGGTGAAGAAATAACTGTGTCCCCTAAAAGTATTCACAACAAAAAGGACGGCTCTGGAAACCCATTACCTCACCTCAACTGTCATTTGACCTAGGACTTATCCAGAGTGGAAAAGAAGTGAAATTATATGGCCAGTTCCGCAGAGCTGAGATGTCAAGGGCACACAGCTTAAGCAAGGGGAACTTTGTTCTTCCAGAGCCAGGACGCTGGACTGGTTCAGAAAGTCAATGACAGTGGTGGCCTTAGTGACAGACACTGGGGATAGTTTAGGCACGTACACAAAATGCATCAAGGTTGACTGAATAAAAGCAGAACTGTACTTTTCATCCCAAAGTTCCTATGACATCTTAAAGCCAAATATTAGTATGGTTAGGTTTCCAGGGAGGGTACCACTGGTTCCTGAACTATAGCTTGGATGTGCTAGTGCTGCATTAATGAAACAGAGTTTCACGTATCCCAGGTTGGCCTCTAACTCATTATATAGCCAAGGAGAACCTTGAGTTTCTGACACACCATGCCTGACTCACTAGGGATCAAACTCAAGGTTTCACGCATACTAGGCAAGCACTTCACCTACCGAGTTTCGTTCCTAGAAATCTAATTCATAACACTCAATGACACGTTGCCCAGTAGTTCTGAACCTGACTTCCAAGGCAGACCACTAGACTCAATGGGCACAATGTAGGGGGGTTAGCATTTGGTGATAGAAATACCATATATCTTTGTTTAGAAGTAGCGGCTTCTATTAAATTTAATTACTTCCCCTGTGGCTTTAAATCAAGGGCAGCTTCTGTTAAATTTAATTACTTTCCCCTGTGGTTTACAAGGCAAAGGTGTCATTGCTACTCGTGGAGCGCTTCTGGCCAAAGGGAAAGCCTGGCTGTGATTTGCTCCACTACGCTAACGCCTTCCCTTGTAATTTTACTTCCTTGCTCCGTCCAATCACATGTTTTGTGGACATTTTGTTCACAAAATCTGCTCTTGGTATTGTGCAAATTATTCAATTAAGGGCATGTGATTGACAGTTGCAATCTGAAGGGGAGGCAAACAAAGCTATTTTTGACGAATTTCTACACAAAGCCAAACTGGGTTTATTTGACAATTTTATCTGAAGAATGTCTAGCTTCAAAATCTCCACAAAGATGCAGTTCGCTAAATTTTTGACTTTCATTTGATTAAACACCCAAGCTAACCATTTTCACTGCTAATTGCAGTCCACGCCAATTCCAATTGCTCTTCTGCCCCCTAATTGTGAAAGCAGGCATTGGGCTGTAGCTAACACAGACGTTTATTGACTTGCCACTCAGGGCATCTGCAGAAGAGAGTTCCTAAAGTTTGCTTCTCTGGATATGAAGTGGATCTTCATTAACATTCTGAAAACGAAGTGCAGCTTCATAAAAAAATAATAATAAAATAAAATAAGGCAGCTTTCAGACCATTTTAGAATTTCAGAGAAATTCTACATTATCTTTGCCATGATTCTATGCAGATGTCAGGCTGTATTTCAACTGAAATGACAATGGAATCATTTCGATTCCATGCAATGTGCAAAAAACAGTCAATTTTTCACTTGGCAAGCTGAAGTCTAAAGTAATTAAGCACTGCTGTGTGGGAGGCAGCTTCCTGCTCTGAAGTCAGCCTGAGATAATTACCATATTAAAGTCAAAACATCATGTACCGCACTGATAGATAGATGGATGGAGAGATTGGGCATCTATTAAATGATCCATTTTGTTATGCTTCCTGGGAAATGTGCCACTGATGCCAATTAAGAAATATATATTCCAAGTGAGTCCTTCTAAGTGACAAAAACTTCTATCTGGTAAATTGAATTTATTATTTACTGATCATGAAGTACTTAAAGTCATAAAAATCGAGCCGGAAAGCAACCCAGGAAGAAAACGACATGATCTGACTCGATTTACAGGCCTCTCATGACCCAGTTGTCATGTAAGCATCAAGTTCTTCATGGAAACATTCCCCGCCAAGATGCGGAGTTCTCCTGGTCGGGAGAATTCTAACCAGAATAATAATGTAATATTGCAGATAAAGTGTAAGCATTCAGAGATTTCAAAGTCAAAAAAACAGGTTGAGTGGAAAATTCATTCTGTGTGTGTTTAAAGGAAATGTGGATGAAACCAGCTTCAAAGACCAGTCTTCATGACACGTCTTTAAATCTGTCTCTGGCTTTGAAAAAGGAAATGACCTCCCAAATATCAAAGTCAGATAGATATGTCATTTATTAGCATAACTCAACTGAGAGCGGCATAGAAAAACTACCCTTAAAACATTCCTAGTAGTTCCCTCTTATTAAAAATTAATCATTTTTTAATATTCCTCCTCAACTTCATGATCAAGTGTTGTTTATGATTTTATAATACTACCTGGTAAAGACTCAACTAATGAAACACCTCTGTGTGATTCAAGTAGGACAGTTTATTTTTGTGTCAATATTGGGGGAAAGGAAAAGAACAGGATGACTCTCAGAAAGGGCATCTTCGCATCAGGATCGTTTTCTGAGCAAAGAAAAGGCACCCCTGTGCCCGCAGTGAGGGCCGTGTTTGATCCTTCCTAACTGCTTTCTGTGGGATTTGTTTGCCACCAAGTCCAATAGTTTATTGACACCATAAAAGAAGAACTGAGGCCACTCTCCTTTAAAATCACAGAAAAGAACTTTTGATAACCAAAACTAGTATTTTTTTTTCTCATTGAACAAAAAAGTATATTTTCTAATATAAAAAAAATAAAAAGTTGGGTGTGGTGCCAAATGTCTATAGTCTCAGCTACATAGTTAGTGGAAAGCTAGCCTGGACTACCAGGTACCCCGCCTTGAATTAAATAAAACAGTAATCCAGTCATATGTGGATTTAGTGCTTATTTTCTTCCCAGGGATGTACTTAAAAGACTCAGCGGCTGACTTCAGGCCTGATACCACCCCTCTTTGCTGGCCAGTGACTGATGAGGCCTTGAACCACACAGTCAGTTGAGCAAGGCTCATTACTAAATTCTAGACTGTCCTAAAACACAGTTACAGTCCTTTGTATATGTGTGTGGGGGGGTGAGGAGGTCAGTATAAAGTCTGAAATGAATACAATTTTAAACTATCACGTGTGCAGAGAAGAAAAAGCAGGCCTTTATGAGGACTTGTCTTTCTTCTATGAGATTAAACAAAGAAGTTCATTGTACATCTCTGAAAAAACAATTTTCTTAACATGGATATACAAAGAAAAACAACCGTTGTTGCTGTCGTTGAGACAGTGTCTCATGTAGCCAAGGCTGGCCTCAAACACCCTATTGTAAACCAAGATAACACTGAAACCCCGATTCCTCGGTCCTCACCTCCTGAAGGGATTGCAAGCGTGAGACACGAAGCACAGCTATGAAACTCATCAAAATGGAGAGCAGAAAACAGACATACAGCCTTTGACTCTCTATATAGAGCTGTATAATAAAGACTGATACACAGAAACACACAAAAATACACAAGAAGGCTTTCTATCCCCCTCAAAACAAAGGAAGAAAGTCACCTGAATTCATTAAAACAGAAAATGAAATTTATGTTCAACTATCCACAGAAATTAAAATTCTCCAGCACACTTTGAATTTTATTTTATTTTTATGCTTATTATTTCCACATTTTCTATAACAGAGTCATACTGCTTACAAAGTTGACAAAAAATAAACGACAATGTAGAAGTTTCCTTTAAATTTAATTACAAATCCCTAGCCATTCTATAAAAGATTCTTAAACGAAAGCTCAATGTCAGGGCCTCTGGACAAGGGAGACTGCATCGTTATGGATAGTTCAGACTAGCAAACAGACAGGTAGCTGAGTGAATCCACAGAAGCAGAAGTCAGCGAAACCAGACCGATTTGAGAAGAGTTCGTTCACTATGCTGCAGATGCTGTCCCTTCATGGTGTAGATGAAAATAAACGGATGGAGAATGGAGCAGCGAGGAGCAGATGAGGTGGGCTTGGGATTCTGGAAACAAGAATGCCCAGGTATGCATTTCTGTGTGAAGCAATGTCTCCTGCCCTGAGTCAGTGCCATTTAGAGCCTTCTCTTTCCCTCAGCCTTCAGCTATGAAGTGCAATAGCATGGCCAGGACAGCCCCTTGGCAAAGCAGAAGACCAGCTAACAATCAGAGGAGATGCTGTGCACATCTGGAGCGTGGTTCCTTCTGGGAGAGATTCCGTTCTGCACAGCGGATTTTTAGCATCATTTTCCACTGCCCAACTACAGGTGCTATTTAGAGGATCCAACCTCAAACATTCCATGAGTTTTCTGCCCTTTAAGCAGCCGTGGTTTTGAGGGCTTTTTCTCACCGTATTAACTGCAAGAGTGAAATTAGATTGTTCAGCTTCAGTTCATCGTCCATTTCATTCTTTAATTTCTGTGTTCAGAGATGATGGGTTCTGCTCACATTCGCGGTGTTTCAGAAGAAAAAAAATAGCAGATAAAAATGAGTTTTCACTTGAAACACTCAAACTTCAGGAGGAAAAAAATCTCACTTTATCTATCAACGCTGGAGTATTACAAATGTTAGTGGATAATATTTATGAACGCAGTGTAGGTTTCCCTAAGAGACTCCGCAATACTCTTCTCTGCTCCCAGCACACAATTAATCTAGCCAAAACTAACTTTCAGTTACCTGTCAGAACCTATTTTGATAGATTTTGATTATGGATTGGTGGTTATTTTTTAAGATGTTTTTCCTACCTTGTTAAAAATATGAAATGGATTAAGTCTATCTCAAACTCCTAAATCAAGCAAACAAGACATCAATGTATGTAACCTCTCATTCACACTTCATCCACCACCTTGTTTTTTGACTCTCCTGCAATTCTCCATGATAATCTTCCATCTCTCAACAAATGTCGTTTTCAGTAACTCAATCACATTCATCTTAATCAAAAGCAGTAAGTGTAGGGCCCGACATGAAAGTACACCTACATAAACAAAGTCTTTTGTGCCTTCAAGTTTTCCGCAAGCTGACACCGTTAACACAAGACAGCATGGCTCATTACAGGGAATACCCCTTGAATTCACTTAATGTTCAACACTTCCTCTAGTGTCCTGGGGTGACAGCCAGCAGCATTGTCACCTGATTTGAAAGCAGGCTGGTGCCAAAGAAGTTTAGACTCCAGAATTAAGAGGAGATAGAAGAGTGTTTTTTTTCTATTACCACGTTCGTTCCCCCAAGTGACAAGAATAATTACCTGACCCATAAATACTATTTTTATGTGTAATTTTTCCAATATCCCCTGGCTACTAAAGTGATAAAAAGGGAGTCTCGTCTTCCTTCAAATTTCAAACCAAGGCAAAGCAGCATGGTTTCCTAGCAGAATGTGCTGCTAACAGGTTTTCTTTTGTTGGAGTTCCTGTCTTTTCCCTCAATGTCCATACACTGGAGAACGTGATGCTGTCAAAGGCGTCCCTAGATGTCACTCACTGCCTAATGCTGAGGTATCAGTACCCTGACTGAACCTTCTTTTTAAGACGGCTCTGACAGAAGAAATCAGACCAACACCTTGGTCTCTAGCACAAGGTGAGCTCATTTTTGCACAGTCCTGTGTCTCCAGCCAATTGATTCCCACCACTTTGTTAGACTAGTGCTCCCCCTCTTCATTTTTACACTGAAGAAAATGAATCAGAGTTAAGCAAAGAAGGTCACAAGCAGGAAAACTAGAATGTCGGGGTGGTCTATACAGAAGACTGGCCATAAATCTTCTTAATGAGAATGCAAGGCTATCTCTGACTATATTCTCAAAGGTTTGTCAGTCTGTGAGTCTCTTGTACCCCAGCAAAGCTGGAAATGTGGTCCAACACAAATCATAACCTTACTTAAAATATGACATTTGATTGTGTGACTCAATTGCTCAGTTTTCAAGCCTGAATTTTTAGGATATTTTGAGTTGAGGATGTCAAATAATTAGGTGATTCTGGGTGATGCCTGATAGATTCTTTAAGCATGGGGTTTGGAAAAGACCTATAATGCTAAGACTTTTTAGGATCTTGGCTTTGTTTTGTTTTTATTTTGTCTCAGTGAACAGTGACATGTCCATTTGCCATTCATAAGCTAAAAATTACATACTATTCCCACTGGAAAGATGAGGAAATCAAAATGGAAAGAAACCACTTCCACAAATGTTCTAGACCAGGTCCTGCTAAAACTGCTTTTTTTTTTTTTTTAAAAAAAAAAACTATTACATATGAAAATTTGTGGGGGGAGACCACAAACCAATAAACCTACAATTAGAGAAAAGGTGACATTTGGACAAATCTGCAAAATTATTTTGTCATCATCATAATTACTCACTTAAGTACACTAGACATTAAGCTGGAAGATTTGCACCCACTCTGATCTCGACTGCGCCACTTATTCTTAACACTCAGTTTTTAAATATAAGGAATGGGAATTTAAATACCTACTTCCAGTCTAGCTCACCAATGAATCCCCTGCATGAACTCCTGAAAGACAGCAAATATTTGTTGAACAAATAAACGAAATCAGTATCTCATGGGCAACTGCATAAATAGTGCTTGATAAGTATGAAGTTCTACATCCATTGGAGGAATGATAATTGCAATTCTCTCAGCTCCGATAGATTTCTCCCCAGTGAAAGTAAAGTTCCATACAATTATTTATAGGAAAGAGCTACTTTTAAAATTGCTCTTCCCTATACATTTGAGAAGTGCTTCCATTAACATTTTATCAGGGTTGATCTCATTGTGGCTGTTCCTTAGTCAGGTGATTGGCTTCTTGCTGTGAACCATTGGAAAAATGTAGGTCAAGGGTCAGCTGACTTTTCTCATAGAGGCCCAGATAGTAAAGAATTGGCTCCTGGGAGTCATAGGGTCTTTGCTAAAACTACTATATTCTAAATCTGTAACACGACATCAGACAGATCATATGTGCAAGAATGATCTTAACTGTGTAATAAATAAAACTTGATTTACAAAAGTAGATGGCAGACTGAATTTGTCCCAAAGGCTGTCTAGTTTACAACCGCTGAGCATTATCTGATAGATACTATATCTTTATAGGCATCATATATCTTCAAAAGAATCTATTACTTCTTGTATTTTGGGCATAGTTAGCACTGAGTACTACTTTACCGAAGCAAAGAAACTCAACTGAGTTTTATACTAGACGCTAGTGCACAACACATTCAAGTTTTTGCCACAATGACCGTTCATAATGCATAAGTGCAAAGCAGCACACTTGAATGATCCTTGCCAAGTTGATAGTAATTGGGAAGGCCACCAGCAGGAGCCTCATTTAGAACTGAAATCAGACAGAGGTGGCAAGGGAAAAACACACCCAGGTGAGACAGAAACCATATGTGAATCCACAGGACAAAGCAAGCACAAGATCCATTTCATTTATCAGCTAATAAGAAACTTTGGGTAAACAGCAATAATAATAATAATAATAATAATAATAAACAGAGATTTGCATGAGACCTTGCTCACTCTAAGTTATTCCTTTGCTTGTTCATATTATGAAACCTGACAACTAGAACTACAGCAAAACAAAAAAGTCCTCAAATGCTATTCCTATGGAAACATGATTTGAGGAAAGAAATCCAACCATAGGCCTCTGCCAGAGAGGAATTTTCTTGTGTGACAGGTCATCATTTAAACAAACTCAAAAGGAAGTTCCCGTTGTTCAGCCACACCTTCAACCAACTGAGTCCAGGAAGTAGATTCCTACACAAGAAAAGGGATATTTTGAGTATGGGAGCCAAGCACAAGAATCTCTGGACCTGCCAGCAATGCTAAATGACTTCCATTCTATAGTCCATACTGGCTAGTCACGTGGTTGCCTCTTGCACAGTCTTGATCTGACAGTGCCTGCAATAGCAACATCCATCAAAATGCAGCTGACTTTCGTGGGCAGGTAAAAGTTCTGTAGCCAAATCTCCTCCTATTCTCTCTTTTGTGGAAAGAAAAGTTAGTTTTAAGGTATATGGGAAAATAGCTAACCCACATGCTTCCTCCTTGGAAAAGCTTCCTGTTTGCCCTGGGGTTAGAGCATTGCCCTTTCTTCATGAAAAGCTTTTCTCACTGCTGGGAATATTCAAATATCTCCCAGGTCAGGGAAAACAGAAGGGCCCAGAGAGGGAGGCTCTCTTTGTCATTCATCTTGAAAAGCAAGTGATAGGGTAGAGGATGGGACAGACCTTGGTTCATGAATTCATTTAAGGATTTATTAGTTAAAAGAAAACTTTGGTTTCTAGGGATTGCCTTGTAAAATACACATTTCACTTCCAAAGCCCCTCAGCACTGGCATAGTTCTGCTTTTACAAATTCTCTGCCTTTGGATAATGTGAGCAATAGACTAGAGAAAGCCTTTATTAGGAGAAATTTAAAAAAGAAAGAACGTAAAGAAACAAAACAAATGGACGATAACCTACCATATAATTTTATATGGTAACACATTATCTCTCAGGTTCTCCGTGGCTCCATCAGCTTTAAAACCCGAGGAACCCATTACCTGGAATGCTTGAACAAGTAGATTAAAAACACTTCAGATTGACGTTAATTACAATTAGTAAATTGCCTGGTTTCTTTGAAAACACGCAAGCTTTTTACTGTCCCTTTACTGGAAGGCTGCGATGGACTTTGTCTTTGATGGGAAATACCAGCAAGGGTGGGGACAAGATGCTCCAGGGCTACTCTCATCCCTTCCTTGCCTGGGACTGCCCTGTGCATTGTGCATTCTTGAAGACAGAGTGACATCTAAAGGGATTTTGAAATAGCCAGGGCTTGCTGCATGGCAGAGTCAAGGACATGTCATATTTTGGAAAACTGATGAGTTTTCAGGTTTCATGTGCCTGATTGTCCCAAGTAACCATGAAAAGAGGATCAAATTCCGATTTTAATGACATGCCTCGGGGTGCCCTCAGGACAACTGCCATTTTTATCTTAGATTCTGCAGGTCCTTGGTGAACAAAAGGGGGGAAAATCAGCTTTGAATAGATTCCTTACGCTCTTGTCAAAAGTAATCCAACTCTGAATATCTATATCCCCAAAATATCACCATGCAGGCAGCTTCTATTAACCTGAAGAATTAATAGAGCAGAATATTTAAAATGGGGTTTCAGTTATTGATTCTCCAATTAGACCTTGTGTTCCCTAGGTACCTTGTGGAATAATATTTTTGCTTGGTCTCCCACACTTGCTAGCTTGCTGCCTCTCTCTCTCTCTCTCTCTCTCTCTCTCTCTCTCTCTCTCTCTCTCTCTCTCTCTCTCTCTCTCTCTCTCTCTCTCTCTCCTGCTTCTGCTGCTCCTAAGCACACATACTTAGAAAAAAAAAAAAACCTGTGCTGCATAATGGCCAGATCTGGGAGGCGAGGACAGCATTTGCAGTTTCTGATATGCTTTTGAAAAATACCCCTCATTCCCAAATTCAGTCCTTCCCAGTCTCATAATCCCCACTCTCCTTTCTTTCGCACAAAATCGGTTTTTATTTTGGAGTAGACTGCTTTCGTACATGACAGCTTATTCAGAGAGCCAGGCCTGTGAGCTGGTTAGCAGCGCCCTGATGCTAACATGGAACTAATTACTTTTACTACTGATGGGCCCTTGGGCGTTATTTCCTTTCTATGTGCTTTCCTGATGAACTATTGTCATTACTCAATCAAAGGACTGAGAGAACCAAATAAATAAATAAATATTAAAACAAAAAAGAAAAGCAGAATATATCTGCATCGGCAGGGCTGGAGCCAGAGCCCTGTAGTCTGTGTCTTGTATTCATTTCTTTTAATTGTGTACTCCTTGGGAAGCGAAAGTGCCTTCCGATGCATTTTTACTTATTTATTAAAAATAGTAGAAAATCATGCCAGGCTCCTGGGATACTCTCTCACATTTATAACCATGATGCCCCCAGTGAATGATCTGTGCCTGAGCATGGATCAGCTCCAGACCGGCAGAGTTAACCCTTTCTTATTTACAGAAGCAGCGTCCAAGTGCTAAAACAGTTTGCAGTATATTCCCTTTTCCATGAAAGCGCCTCTGGAAAAGAGACTGTGTGCTTCCCTCCATTTGCACAATAGCCCTTCTAGTTTTATTGGAGTTGGGGGGCACGAAAGGGAGGGGAGCAATGAGAAAGGACCACATTAGCCCAGAGAAAGCTATGAGGAGAGAACATTTACAGTGGGGTGTCATTTGCAGCCAAAGCAGAATTTTGCCTGAAGATAGAATTTGCTCACACAACTGATTTTCTATGATTGTTTTCATATAAAACGCCCACCCTAGACCCATTCGCACATCTAACCCAAACAACATTTCACTTTCATGTCAAAAGAAGTTGGCAAGGAAAATTCAGAACAAAACAGGGAACCTGAGGCACTGGAATGGCGAATAATGACAAGACTTTCAGTGAGTCCTAATAAAGGAGATTAAGGCAACAAGGAACCTAAGACACAGATTAATATAACAAGCAGTGAGAAATCATAAACTTTCTATCCTTTCTGCAGAAACACATCTTTACGCTTCAACTAATCCCTGCCGATGCTGTCTACTTTATTTTTTCAATGCTTAGAAATATATTGTCATCGTAGAAAGATGATGGTTACCTAGCCAGAGTGTTCTTGACAGTATGACTATTTTGGTTGTTGTTTTGAAATAAGTAATCTTTTTTATTCGGTCACTTTTCATTCAAGGCTATCTCAATTAGAGCATGAATCAATCACCGTGTGTTCAGAAGCTGCCCAGTTTCCCAGAGCTGTCAATGCCCACGCTTGGCCTCAGAGGATTGCAATTCTGATAAGAAATCCGAAATGTAAAGGCCAGGCATGGGAAATCTTAGAACTGGAGGCAATAACAATTAGGATACTGTTTATTCGTTCAGAGACCAGCGTTTAGGAGCAGGAATCAACCAGCTTCCTATTAATAATGCAGTTAGGACTTAGTTGCAAAAACATCGCTTCAGTATGAATTGGAGAGCCTCATTTTGATTCTTTTGTCTTCCAACAGTTATTTCACACTAAGATGCTGAGTGCTAAGCTGTTTTCCTGTCACAGAGAAACTATGCTGATAGAATAGGTCTTTGTTCGCCTTTCTTTTCAGGAGGTGAGTGATAGCAAAGCGAAAGAATGGAGAAGTAGAAGGAAGGAAGCAGAATGGGGACTTCCTTCGGCTCTCATGCTGGTTTCTCTGCACCACACAATTTGTAAGTCTGATTTAGTTCTTGTTCTGATGTAAAAGCTGTATTTTTATGTTGCAATAGTAGAATATTGGGAAGCTGCTTCTATTTTTAAAAGCCAACATCTAGAACATAGGATTTTAATGAATGAAAAATAGTATTGAAAATTGTATCCAAATAAATATCTCTGGAAAGGTTTGGAGGAAGCTGTAATACTTGAGTATCTTTCAATAGCTTGAAGTTGAATCATAAAAGCAAAATGTGGGCCAGGGCATAGGTCTCACTAAAGAACAAAAACTGTAAAGCATCTTAAATTGTAAAATTGAAGCATTGCTCAAAACACGCTGACTTTGTGTTTTTAAGCAGCCAGCAGACCTATGATTAGAAAACAGAAAGGCTAGAATTCTGCAACGTGTTTCAGTGTGAGAGAGAAGAGCAAAATGGAAGAGAAGCAGCGTTTAGGAGAGTGTCCATTCGATGATCTCTGAACTGCAGTTCTATTATCCATCCAGACCTCTGAGGGTTTTCGCCTTCATAAACTCGACCATGGACTTGATTAAGACATAAATTTTATCTTGGTAAAAAGTAAAGAAAGCTTGAGCAATGTGAAAATTTGCATAATGTTTTTTAAATAAAATTTTCTCAGGAATTTCCATACAAGGTTTGTGAATTATTCAGCTTTAAGTCTGGACCTTTTACTTTTGATCGATATGATTGGTTAGCATTAAAATTAGTACTCTAAAATATTCCCATAAATCACATACAATTTTAAAATTGTGTATGATTAGGGGGAAAATGAGTATAGAACCCAAAATGAGAAGAAAAGCTAAATGATTTTTTGCAGAGGTTTAATTTCATGAGTCTTACCAAGTCGGAAGCAGGTCCCATTCATTATTTCTCCTCAGCCAGATGAGGGTTATTAATAGTGCTAAAGGAGAGGATGCACAGTGGTTTTCTGAACTGAGCAACGTCTGCATCAGTCCCCACACACTGAGTGATGCAAACGCTGGTCAAGTTCCATATACTAGTCATTTGTGCAGACTTATTCATTTCATGAGTAGAAAATATGGGATATAATTATGATGTCCGCTGAATTTAGCTGAAACTATTTCTGTCAAGAATTACTACCAATACCACTCTGCGCAGTACAAAGCCCTACCCTGCTAGATGGACAGTATCTTTTCCTAGTCCTAATTTTAACTTGAAAAATCACATCTCTGGAAACCCAATATCCTTTTTTTAAAAAAAAAAAAAAAAGAAAAAAGAGTAGAAACAATCAAAAAGATATATAATATATTCAGTTCCTAGCAGAGTGACTCACTGAGGCAGTTTGCAAGATATGCAATGTATCTCTTACAGCTTAAACTTGGTTCTGTCAGAAAAGCAGTATTAAAAATAGCAAGCTGATTGAACCACTGTGGGAGGGAAAAGAAAGGCATTAGCAAGCACATGAGTGGAGTAAAAAATAACTCTAAATACTATCTTCATGAATGCATAAAGAAATGGATTTTCTCAGAACAAACGTCCGAATTTTTACTTAATGAGTAACCTTGAAAATAAAATAAATTAATTTTCTTTGGAGTTAGTGATGCTAACAATACCCAGACAATGCTGGCATCTTCCCAGATGAACCTTCTTTCAAAACATCTTAGAGTGCTTTATTGCTTGCTGTAACCATAAATTAAGAAAAGTAGGTATCTTCCACTTTAAAGAATGACAAGATAGAGTCATGAATTTTATTCTCCTAGTTTTCTTAAATCAAGCCAGTTCTTTTGTTTTTTTTCTTTTTTAGAACTCTACAGTTCATGCTTTCTGAGTGTCTATTGAATGAGAAAACAATTTAATAAATCAATTACTTATTAAATTGTAGGCAAGATATTTTTAATCTTAAATCCCATTCCTTACTCTAGCTCTCAATTACTGTCTTAATTTTAAATGCTATTAGCATCAAAAGGATATTTTGAATTGGACAAAGTGATCATTTATTCAACAATAGTTAAATGATTGCTACATGCATACAAAGAAGAATGTAGCCAAATGTCCACCCTCAAGAAGCCTACAGCCTACTGGAGTCGAAAACCACATCCCAGAAATTGTAATATGATGTGATAAATATGACAATAGAGACTGCCTGGCAATATTATAGTGGCTTCAAAGAAGACTATTAAACATGGAAGGAAGTAGGTGAGGGTACCCAGAGGCTGCTTTTTGGCAAAGGTTATCGATGAAAAGAAAGAAAGGGCTTAGAAACAGACTCCTATAAGAGGTGTGTGTATGCCAGAGTCTCTCAGTTATCCCCAGCCTTGACATTTTATAGGACTCACATGATGCTCAGCTACACTTTCTAACAGTAAGGGCGCAAAGTGAAATCAACCAGGGGAGAAGGACAGAGCAGAACATTGTAATGTACAGGGCTTGACAAGAAGAACCTCAGGGAAGCAGGAATTACCTAGAGGCACCCTTGCAAGGGTGACTGTATTACCTGAACCTGCACTCTCTGAAGGACCAGCCAAATATTATGCTAGAAGGAAAAACATGAACCAGAATGTCATGATGTGGACCCATAGCCATGGTGTACAGACGCAGCAGTTTGGTATGGCAGGCATCTACTATTGTGTGAACTGAGCAATGCTCAGGGACTTGCTGAGGCTAAAGATGGAGGCTTGGAATAGTGACCTTTTGACCTTATCTATTGGTAACAGAGGACTAACAAAATAAGTTCCACAGGAATGGGACAAGATCAAAGGTCATCTGGAAAAATCTAACAGTCATTGATAAGGCTCACAGGAGATTAAACTGTCCTTGTGACTAAGGCAACATCGTGTGGTGGGAAGCACAGACTTTGATTCAGATTCCCTTGTTCCATTCCCAGCTCTGTCGTCTACAAGCTAGGCGACATTTGACAACTTAACCTCTTGTGCCACGGTGTTTTCTCTTCTCAAAGTGAGTAGTAACAGTTTGAAACTGTATGGTGTTGAAGTGAGAATTAAAAGATTTACTTCTATTTCATTAAATAGAAGGCACTGTCAACTAACTGCAAGATCGGGAAACAGAAAACACTGCCAATAAAATTATAACTCAATGCTTTTTCATCACTTAAAACTTTCGGCATAGCTGTGATTTAGAGACAGCTTTTTCCCTTCTATACTACTATTTATGCACGCATAAAAAGCAAAATATAAATGAGATAAATTGGTGATTGATCTGAAGAAGGCATTTAATTGCGATCCTTCCTTCTCTGTCAGTTGCTTCACGGACGGGAATTGCTGTCTTCTCTTGCCTTTATGAATATGTGCTGTGTTTCTGTTTCAGCGCTGAATCATCGTGCAATCATCTCACTGTTTCACACTCAACACAGGTGCCAAGAATGCGTACAACTCAGCCCCACGTTGTGCACACGCAGACAGCAGGAAAGCCATCAGGACGTAGTATAAATCTAATAAAAAGTTATTTTAGAGTGCAGAGGGGTAAGGTATACTCTCCAACTGATTTTCTAAGGCCACCATAACCCAGAAATTAAGACATAATAAAGATATTACAAGTGAAAGCAGTTATGAATGAATACTTAGACTGCTCGAATATCATTATAAATTTCTTCTATTAAAATGAACAGAGTGAATCTAGAAATACATACAAAGAAAAATATATCGTGATCAAGTAGGTTTATTTCCAGAATGCCAGGTTGGGCCAATACCTGAAGAATCTATCAATGTAATTTAACACATTAACAAAACAAATGACACATGCACAAAAATCTCAGTTAAAGGAAAAAACATTTGACAGTGCTTGCCTATGATAAAAACTCTCAGCAAGTTAGGAATAAATAAATATTTAATCACCCTACTAAAGGCAACTAAATATCACCAACAGCTAATAACATATTTAATCATTGAAGTTCAGACTGAAAGCAAGATGAAAATATCTGATCTCACCGTTTTCCCACATTTCACTGGAAGTTCCAGCAAACAGAACAAATGAAGATAAATACTTTAAAAACAAATATTGAGGGCTGGAGAGATGGCTCAGAGGTTAAGAGCACTGACTGCTCTTCCAGAGGTCCTGAGTTCAATTCCCAGCAACCACATAGTGGCTCAAAGCCATCTATAATGAGATCTGGTGCCCTCTTCTGGCATGCAAGCATACATGGAAGGAATGTTGTATACATAATAAATAAATAAATCTTTTAAAAAAACAAATATTGAAAGCAACAAAAATATAACTATTCACCAACAATATGATAGAATACATAGTAAACCTTAAGAGACCTACCCATAAAAATAACTGATAAATGAATTTAGTAAAAGTACAAAACATAATTCATTACTTAAAAACCAGGTTTCTTTCCTATTTTTAACTAATATGATTCCTTAGTACTTGAAATTTTCATTATATTTTTTACTTAACTTTAAATATATTTTGATAATATTCTTTTCTTCCCCCAAATCCTTACAGATCCCATCCCTAGGGTATCTTGGGGAAAGGGAAATTTGGGGAATGGAGGGAGTGGAAGCTGCTGTCCGGAGGTATTGTGTAAGAGAATAATAAATTATTTTTTTAAAAAAAAGAAAGGAAAGAAAATGTGAAGTCAAAAAAGCAATAACAAAAACCAAAATAAAACAAAAACAGCACTCCAAAAGAAAGCAAAATAAAAACCACAAACAACTATAAAAACAAAACAAACAACTAAAACAAAAAACAAACAAACAATAACTACCCTAACCAAACTGTAACCAAATAAAAGCGCTCAAAAGCTTGTGGAGTCTGCTTTAGGTTGGCCAACTACTGAACATGAGGCCTGTCCCAGACTGGTTGTTATACACAGTATCACTCCACTGGTTAAAATATAATTTATAATGTTTTTTAAATCATCTATTGTCTTGTTTAAAACTCAACAAAACTGTGAAAGAACTCAAAATCAAATATCTCAAAAATACATTTGAGAAAAGTAAGATGACATTTATAGCTGGGAAGGACCGAATGAAGACACGGTCTTGTTGCCATGACAGTTTTCCCAAAGATGCCAATGGCTCAAATGTAACCCCTCCAAAATTACAGCTGAATTTCAAAAACAACTCAAATTATTTCTAAACCTTCAGTAAAATAAAATGGACACAGAATTGCCTAAATATTCTTGAAATAGTTTTGGAGAAGTCACAGGACCTGAATTTAAGAATCCTAAGGCCTGAGCCGGGCGGTGGTGGCGCACGCCTTTAATCCCAGCACTCCGGAGGCAGAGGCAGGCGGATCTCTGAGTTCGAGGCCAGCCTGGTCTACAAGAGCTAGCTCCAGGACAGGCTCTAGAAACTACAGGGAAACCCTGTCTCGAAAAACCAAAATAAAAATAAATAAATAAAAAGAATCCTAAGGCCCAATAAAAAGGACAATGTGGTGTTGACAAAGGAGATGGAAACCAAGGAAGGTGTGATCAGGAAACTGACCCTGCTGTGGAAGGTCATTTGATTACTTTTTAAACTACAGCATCGTGGTGATAAGACATGTACACAACTGGATATCATCATAGTAACAAAGAAATAATCTTAAATCCCAGCTTCACCAACTTTGCAGAAGTTAAATGTCCTTTAAATACACTGAAAACTCCAGAGTCACAAAATATCTAAGAGAAAATATAAAACTCAGAAGAATGTATTTCCAATGCTAGAACAGGCGAAGATTCTTTGACAGAATATAAAAAGTAACAACAATTTTTAAGGTTTGCTTTTTTGAAATTCCAAGAAAAATTGGAATTCATCAAAAATCAAATCTCCTACTTTTCAAAGTATACCATTATAAAAGTAACTAAGCAAACCATAGACTACAGAAAATAATTGGTCATATAGCCAGATTGATCTCTCTCTGTCTCTGTCTCTGTCTCTGTCTCTGTCTCTGTCTCTCTCTCTCTCTCTCTCTCACACACACACACACACACACACACACACACACACACACACGCAGAGGTTCCAGGTGTCAAACTCAGACTGGCAGACTTGGCTTCAAACACCCCTGCCAACTGAGCCATCTCTGTGGGACACAGAAATTTCTTGTAAAGTTAAATTTACCCTGCAAACATACACTTGCTCTATAAACCTGTAATTCTGTTCTTGGTAATTAACCAAAATGAATGTTACCCACAAAAAACACTGTACCACATTGTTAATGGGCTCAACTTTGGAAACAACTGGAAAGACCATCCACAAAATAACTGCTAAGCAAACTGTGGAAGGTCACTTGATTACTTTTTAAACTACAGCATCGTGGTGATAAGACATGTCTTTTTAATAAAATGTACACACAACTGGATATCATCATAGTAACAAAGAAATAATCTTAAATTTAAGATTCAATCCAACAAATCTGCCATGTTACACTGTGAAATGCTGTGCTCTTGAAACTGAGAGGATGCCAGATATAGATGCCCTAAATCTGAGACTCCCCCCATTCTGCCAGCATTGCTTATTTATAAATGGTCTAACAAAATTGAGTATTAAAAACCGAGTGTGATGACATAATCCTACAATCCTCTCACATAGGGCTTGGGAGGTAAAGGCAGGAAAATCAATAGTTCAAAGTCATCCTCTACTACGTAGAGACTTGAAAGTCTCAAAACTGTCTCAAAAAATAAATAATAGATCTGTAAGTTCCCAGATCATATACAATGAATTTATATTCTTGCTTTTTTCAAATGCAGAGGACAGAAAGCAGCAGCAATTATCTTCTGCTTCTAGTGTCCTTGGAATAAGAAGTTCAGTCATCAAAACAAGTAGACAGTCTCAGAAGGAAATGCACGCCAAGCCTGTCAATCACACAGAGGCCCATGATCTAGGATGCCCTCTGATCCCTTCCAGTCGCATAGTGACTGACTTTATGATAACTGTCGTCCATTACTCCTAGGAACAACTCCACCCTTAGACCAAAGCTCACTTAACCAACACTCGCTTTGCCAAAAGAATAGAAAATTTTATTTAACAGGCAGCAGTGGGTCATAAACAAGACCATGATGAGCAATGCCATTGAAGTTCCACTTAGCTACTACAAAGTAGAAACCCCTTTTAGGGTAAACTTGATAGAGTTGTCTAGGTGTGTGTGTGCGTGTGCGTGTGTGCGTGTGTGTGTGTGTGTGTGTTTGTGCATGTGTGATGTATACATTTGTGGATTGTTGCTGCTGCTTGTCAAACTTAAGACTTTGTTTTAAAACAGCATCAGTTTAGAGAACTATTTAGAGCAAGCATGCAGTGATCGCTATCAAGCTGTCCTTGCACTTGTTGAAGCATCTCTGCCCCATCCAGTACTATTTAGAGCTTAGAGGTGCTCTGTTATTGAACATGCCTGGGAAGCCGTGAAGACATGTTACTTTCTACACCATATGTAAGTGCTCAATAAACATTGATGAGTGGCTAAGTAAAATAATGCTATGGCCCAAAGAGCCAACATTTCATAATCTCATCTGCTAAATTCAATCGACTATGGTTCAAAACAGAGCTGCTAGGTTCAGAGGTCTTAGTGTCCACAGCCAAAGTGTATGTCTTGGGTCCCATCATTATCATTTTTGAAATTTGAGGTAGCTTTCCTAAGCTTTCTAAGTCCCAATTCTAACCTTTGGACAATGATAAACCTATTCATTTCCAACATAATTATAGTAAAACAATGTGGACAAAACCTTTTGCAGTTGATCTATAAAGGTCTTACAAGCTGTTCTTGCTATTATTATTAATGTTTTCCATCATCAACTTTCTATTTCTATAAGAGTATAATAATTAATTGCTTACTGGAGCTAATCCTTTGGCCTATGGTTTTCACATCCATAAGACGGTAATGATGCTAATAGTTGTTGCATAAGATTCTTATGAATATGAGGGAGTTCACAGGTGACATGCTCGTCATAGCAAACACGGGAGTAGAATTACTAAAATGGTGATGGTGATGTGTGAAGAGTTATATTTACTGAGGGAAGGTTAGCCTTAGGGCTACATGAGTTTGACTTCCAGCATAACCCCCTACTTGATATGTGGATTTTAGTAAATCGATGAACCAGTTTATGCCTGAGTTTTCTCACACACAATTATGGCAGTCTCATAAAACAAAGTTGTAGTTAGGACAGAATGAGAAGGTATATGTAACAAACCCTGACATTAGGGTCCCTCAAAGAGTCAGCAGGTTATGAACAAGAGCTATTATTGTAAATGTCTTACAGCCATCATCATCATCACCTCTGTCAAAGACACTCACATCTATTTCTTCAAAATATGAACAGATAAACAACCAGGCTAGAATAAGCAGAGGGAAGATTCTCAATAACCCTACTTTAACTCACAAATGTAATAGTTCCCTATTAGAAACTCCTGAAGCTCTGAACTTTCCTTGCTTTCTCTTATCCGTCTATGACGTAATTCATGATCTCTCACCCTCAAAAGCAAACCCCATTAGCTCTGGAAGCCATTTTCTCACCAAATAGGTTATTCCTTTAAAACTCAAAGTGTAATCACTGCAAATCTCCCAAAGAGATCAGCGTTTGTGCCTTCTATTTAATACGTTGTCAATAAAATATATATCCTTGGCTAGCCCTCTATTTCTTCAAAGTGTGCACAGTCTTTCTTAATAATAATGTCTGTAAATTAATGGCCTGGCATTCAGCAACAACTAAATATAAAATGTAAACAAGGGACAATGAATAAGTGTTCTGTGTTTGGTTAAAATTACTGCCATTAAAAACCCAAGGAAATGGAACACAATGAAGTTTGACCCTTAGCATCACTGACAAAAACTAACCATCTCCACCCCTCAATTCTCTGTCTATTTGTAAAAATTCTTTTATCACCTTGAGGAAAAAAATGTGACTTGAAGATCCCTATGAGCTATGAGAGAAGAGACATCAAAGAACATCAGATTTGATGTCTCATTTTATGGAACAAAAATAATGTGAGATGTTAACTATCTCAGCCAACACTATAAATTTATTTAGGGCTGTATTAACAAATATTAACAGTAATAACACTGCCCATCCAAAAAGACTTTATTCACAGAGAAATTCAAGGATATAATTTTGCTTTATTCTCAAGCTAAGTCAGAAGGGGGAAAGACAACCTTATCGCGGACAGTTTCCAGATAAGGAGAGTTTAGGCATGAAACAAGGGGACCATGACAACAAAGTGACAGAAGTCAGGAAACGCCCTCCTCCACTTCCCATCCCTGCTGCCCCCACATTCTCAGGTGATGGTATCAAACCATCCACCAGGAGAGAAGGGGTTTTTCAAGTGTGTGGCTTTATTTTCTTTGTGGTAGGAAGAATGTGAGTTTCCCTGGGATTACAGAGACAAAAGGATCTTCCTGCCTTTATCTGCTCCATCCCCCTGCATCAAAGAAGGATTTCATATAAACCAGACAGGGAAGACTAGGCTTCTGTTTGAAGACAAGCCGTTTCCAAACTTCCAAGAAATGTGGTTTCAGCAACTTGCTTGTATACATATTTTCTTTCTTCCTTTTTCTCCTTCTCTTCCCTCTTTTCTCCTTCAGTCTCTCCCCTATGTTGGAACTACTTCCAGACCCAAAGATATTTTTAGTGTTTCCAGACTGTCACCAAATCTCTTACACTTTACCTAATTTTTATTTGGTTTAATAGGACACTAAGATTTCTTACATGTTATAGTTTACAATAAACCTTCTATTCTAAAAGTCGTGTCTGTGTTTAAACATAGGCTTGCATTTTATTATAAATGTGTGCAGTAAATGTTTGGTTTAAACATCTATAAAGGACCCTGATTAATATAGTCTTATCAATGAAGCCCATTTCCCATGTTGTATATTCATTGGTTCAATAATAGGTATACAATCCTGTTTAAACCAATGAGATAATAAAGAGTAATGGCTAAGTCTTTCTGAGAAAGGAGATGTGTTTCACTTCCTGGTCAATGTGAATAAAAGTGGAATACCCTAGCCACTGTTCAGAGCTATTTTAAGACTGCAAGATTTGAGCTAAAGCCAACATGGCAGTTAGAGAGGAAAATACAAAACAAAACAGATGTCTGGTGAAAGTGTTGATCTATTGTATGTGCCTTCATTTAAAACAGAGTCTATTTATTTTCCTTTAGCCTTACTGAACCCAGAAATGCCCCTAATAGCTTAGCTATGGTGACACTAGGTTCTTAATAAGTACTTTCTTTGTTCATGAAGTAGAGAAAGGAAAGATTCCTACTCTCTGGCCAAAAACCAGGGATACATAGCATTACCAAATAATGAATCCATGACCTTTCTACAAAGAGATAACCAATGACAGATATACTGGGAAGACCCAAGAAAAAGAGGAATTCTACCCACTTCTCTGTGAATTGTTTTCTTCTTCTTGCCTCACAGATTATAAATACAATATAATATAAAATGCATAGAAAGCCCAATTAAGTCAATACATTCTCAGGCTCTTTTATAAAGAGGAAAAAATATTTACAACATTCAAGATTCCAATGCTCTGCTGAGGGGCCTTTTCACTTTGGGTTTCCAACAGGACAGCTTATCATGGTAGGAACAATTGGCTGAGCAAATTTCTGACACCATTAGCCAAGAAGCAGAGTGAGACAAGAGGAGAAGATACGAAGGTCCGTGGTCCCCCTTGAAAGTACACCCCCAATGACACCAGACTCCTCATTGGAATCCACCTCCTAAAAATACACAGTGACATATATTCCAATAGCTCCTCCTCAGAGGTCAAGTTTTTGACATCTGAAGCTTCTGTGGACATTCCCCTTCTTCAAACTGACCACACCACGATCTACAGAGGAAAATCTGCTGCTGCTCAGACTTATCAGCCGTTGAAGCCACAGGATGAAACAAGACAAGTTTATGTGAGCTTGTGTAGCTGTTTATTCAACTATTTTTAATTTTGTTACTATGTTTTAATATCTTTTTTACTTATTTTTTAATTTTATTTTACATTCGAACCACAGTTCTCCTCCCATCCTTTTTCCTGTCCCTCTCACACCTTGCCCCCGGTTACCTCTTATCCAGTTCTCTCAACAGGTAAGGGCTCCCATGGGGAGTCAACAAAGTCTGGCACATTAAGCTGGGGCAGGACCAAGACCTTCCCCGTGCATTAAGGCTGAGCATGACATCCCACCACAGGGAATGGGCTCCAACAAGCTAGTTTACACACCAGGAATAGATCCTGGTCCTGCTGCCAGGGGCCCCTCAGATAGTCAAAACTTCCCCACTGTCTCCTACATATGCATGGCCTAGTTCTTCTTTAGAAAAGCTACCAGCATCCCTAGACAATCTCAGCAGAGAAGCCCTACTCCCTTAACAGAAAGCTACTGGCCCCAAACTCTGATGCCTGGCAGTCTTTAATCACATTTAGATATAATGAGATAGACCTCAGAGTATTCAATGGCCTGGTCCTGCATCAGACAAATGTCATAGTGTCAACATCCAAAAGTACCCATAAGGAAATTTTCTGAGCCAATTTCCCAAATTCCAACCCTATTCTAAGTCCCTGTATACTTCCACAAGATAACATTAACTTAAGAATTTCCTCCGATTGAGCAAAGTATGACAGATAACCAGTATTTTCACCATCTGCTATCAATGATGCTCTTCATAGTCCATTATAACTTGAGTCCCACTGTTGAAAACCTAGTTGCTGCTCTCTCTCTCTCTCTCTCTCTCTCTCTCTCTCTCTCTCTCTCTCTCTCTCTCCCCTCTCTCCTCTCCTCTCTGCGTGTGTGCATGTGTGTGAATATCTGTGTGTGTATCTGTGTGTGTGCACTATACATATATATACACATATATATGTGTGTGTGTGTGTGTGTGTGTGTGTGTGTGTGTGTGTGTGTGTAAGAGGCCCATGTACCTTGAATGTATGCACATGGTGTTGAGGCCAGGGGTCAATATCCACCTATTTTCCACTATCACTAGCCACTGAAAATTTTTGGGATTGGATCTCTCACTGAACGTGAGGTTTGTCAATTCAACTAGGCTGCCAGGCCTACAAGCCCAGGAATTTATGTCTTTACGTCTCTAGCACTGGGATTAAAAGCCTGTGCCCCTATACCTTGCTTTTACATGGATGCTAAGAATCAAAATGAGGTCTTCATGCTTGTACAGCAGGTGAATTATCTATCAACCCAGTCATCTCTCCAGCCCCAGGCTTTGTCTTGATCTCAGCTTTTAACAGTATTTTCTAATTCTCCTGATGAGCCTCAGATCTGCCTGACCTAATACCAGCTCTTGAGGGTGATTCAGCACTAAATGGAAGGAGTTGCCCCCATTGTGGATACATTTATGCAAGTCATATGAATTTAATGGCTTTAACTATTTTAAAAACCAATGCCAAAGTATTCAAGAGTCTCAGCAGCTCACAGCAAGGAGTCCTAAATACTCTAACATTATCCTATAGATACCATAGTGTAAGAATGGTGTACTTTATACCTAGCAATGTATACATCCCCTGCTTGACAATACCACTATCTCCTAGTTACCCACTAGTTCCATTTGGATATATATTTACAAAATGAGATTTCCCAAGATAGCAACAATATCATCTGTATCTAGTGATGCATAAAAGGTGACCTTCCAAGCTTCCCACTCTTGCTAAAATAACATCTCCAATAACAGCCAAACCAAGGAGAAGTGGACTTTCTGATGATATGTGGGCATGGTATGTTTAGCTGGAGTCAAATGAGTTGGAGTCCTCATCAATGACCAACACCACCATCTCCAGGTAAACCCTAATAAATATCTAAATATTCCAAGGAAAATACTGTCCATTAAAAAATTGTGGACATGGATTTCTATCCAAATGTCGTCACCTGCTGAGAAAGTGGTATCAGAGCAGCCAAATTAACCACACACACCATGGTTCTCAGGTACTGTTCCATCCTTGTTACTCTCCTCAATTTTTGTACATTTCCCCAAACAGTGTTATGTTTACTGGTTTGGCTGATAAATCACTTCTGTTTAATATAATTCTTGCTTTGTCTTTGCTCCTGGGAAGCACTGTGTCCAAACAAGGTGTTCTCTTTTTGGAAATATGAGCCTTGTAAACACTCTGTTGATTCATGGATTATTTGCTGTAAGGGAGATTGTCCTGATATGGCAGAGGAGGGAAAACATTTGATAGCACTGTTATTTTCTCAATCCATGAATAACCAGTACCCCACAAGTGTAGATAAAGACCTCATGTTGGAAAACAGAATATGCAAGGGACTTCATCTGCTTTATCTCCACAGACCTCCCATAGCACTCTTCTTTAATGAACTGTCTGTCTCCCTGAGCTATTACACTATACAATAACCAACCGCAGATCATGAAGGATGCTCACCTTATTGGGGAACTGCTTGAATTTCCCCTTTATACATGCTTCCTCAGTCTGAATATTAAGAGCAAAAGTGAGAGACCAACTCTAATTATATTAGTAGGCTAACAATAATTTTGAGTGATTTATAAACTCTCCCCATCACTTTTAATCCACAGCAGTCTATCAACAAATAAAATGTAAATCAATCATCAGTCATCAGATCTGCTTCTTTTCTTCTTCTGACATTTTTTATTCTCATTATGCTCCCAACAGTAAATCAAATGTTATACTGAGAAATAAAAGTAGAATGACAGAGTTTATGAGTTAAAAAGCATTGAATAGCTAGAATGCTTTGATATTTCAATTTAATAATGCACAAATTATTACTAGATATTTATTGGATGGTCTGTTGAGGCTACCCAAGAACTATACTGTTTCTATCTGACAAGAACTTCTAATCTGATCAGGAAAACATGGAAAATAAACATGGTATTTTTTTTCAAAGAGAAGGACAGGTCGATTTGGCAAAAAGGGAAGTTATGTGTCATTTGGTGAAGCACAGGGCAAAATCAAGAGTGTCAGAAGAAGTGAGAAGAAAAAAATGCTAAAAAATAAAAAATGATGCTCAAGGACCCAGACATAAAATCTGGAAGGTGGTACCTAGGAAGTGAGAGTTTCTAGGATACCCAGGATCTGAGCAATATCTTAACATCTCCCTTGGCTACAAAGAGCAGTCAAGTCTTTCTATGTTGCCCAGATGGAGTCATAAATTAACTTAAAAGAGAACAAGCCAGTTCAAAGAAGAACAATATATCACAGTAGCAGAAATAATAATAATTAGGATTGAATACATGGAAGCCCACCAACATGGAGAAGTATTAGTAACTGAAGACCTGCTTCAATATGAGCAAATACCCATGTATAGCAAATAACTCTAAATGACACTATAAAACTATGTATTAGAATATAAGTGTCACTGGTCAACAAAAAGCAAAGAACAAGACATGATCAACTCAGTCAAGTTCTAAATGCCTGAGCAAACATGAAGAGACTAGGGTCATATAGAACAGATTAGGAAAGCCAATGACAAAGAAGCAGCCTTCTGCACAGAAAAGTGAAGATGTGTCTTGTGAGGAACTGAGGGAGTGAATGTGTAAGAAACGGATGAAGACCCGAGTGATTTGGATTGTTTGATATGGGCACAGCTCCAGACCCATGAGAGTCTGGCAAAGCCCTGGCCATACAGGTCAGGCTTGGGATTGCTGAAGCCTTCTTCTCTAAAAATGAGTCCTCTGAGACTGCTCCCCTACAGAGACTTCCTACCCACACTAGCTAACTCCCAACCCTGTGCTCTTCATCCTACACATGCTGGATCTGGGCGGGTTATTACATAGATAGTACAATTCCGTTAGAGTAGGCAGAGCCCACCTGATGCCAGATTTTCGGTAAGCTACACGTGTCCTTTCTTCATTTTCTAATTACCTCAGTAAGATTTTGAGGACCAAGATGCAAGGGATGAGACGATATCTTGAGGCTACCTGACAATGCAGACTGACAATATCACACCTGCTGCGAAGTTCCATGTTGTAGGTTGCAGAGAAAATAACCTACCAGCAGACAGTCCACATAATGAGAAGAGGTGGTGCATGGAAGACACGCGAGAGGACACAGATGAGGGAAGCGTGTTAGGAGGCAGGCTACATTATCATTTCACTGTCCTTGAATTGTAATAGGCAGAAAAATCACCTGCGTGTTCACTGAAGCACATGCTGATCTGCCCTTAGTTCCAGGAGTCTCCAAATCCCCGAGTTTCTAACAAGAACCAGGCAATGCTCAATCATGGGAACTCATTTTGAAGGGCCAGGGTCTGAGTGGCAGGTTACTAAAGCTCCTCTAGACAGTGACAAGGCAAAGAGGAGAGAAGTGCAGGCTGAGTATCATCAGGAAGCAGAAATGGCAGAACTCAGTGACCAACCAGAGTAAGAAGAAATAGTCATGCTTTCTCCAAGGACTGCAGTGCCATTAACTGAGTCCTCTGTAAACAAGAGGACTTTACACATCTGTATTCTTACAGAATGGTAGGAATACGCTTAGTCTGTGAAGCTGTTCTCTCTCTCTCTCTCTCTCTCTCTCTCTCTCTCTCTCTCTCTCTCTCTCTCTGTCTCTCTGTCTCTCTCTCTCTCTCTCTCTCTCTCTCTCTCTCTCTCTCTGTGTGTGTGTGTGTGTGTGTGTGTGTGTGTGTGTGTGTATGTATGCAGCAGGATTCTCCGTAGAACAACTACTGCCTGTTTTTATGCCCTTTGATTTTGCTACTGCTATTTAACACATGGGCTTAGCATCACAGGAAGCATTTGGGGACTAGGATCCATTTCTCTTTGCTTAGTGGGTTCTGGCTGCTTTGTTTCACTGTACCCTGTTAATGATTTGTCCCTGAACAAACTGAGAATACGCCATTAGGGAGATTAACAGCCATGGAAATCCAAAGAATCTAAAAGCACTCAAGGGCAGGATGAGAATTTTAAAGTGTTTTCTTCTCCCAAATGAGGGGGAAATGATGGCAAATGGGTTTTAAGATCCCCCAGGAAGTAGTCCAGAGAAGGCCAAAGAACCCAGAAACTACCTAATTGTCATGAGCACCGATTCATAGTTCTCAAGAGAGCCTGAGTGACATGGAGACAGTGAGGTGTGCACCTCCACCGATGACCTACAGTCACTGGTACAAGTGAGAGGAAAGAGAGGTGTGAAAGAGAGAAGGGGGGGCACTGTGCTTCTGTGAACTGTTTTCACCAATGTATAGGAAGGAAGTGCTTAGGGCATCCTCATAGCTTCCCCCAGGAAACCATTCTAAGTGGGCCACGTGCCCAATAGTTTCTATCCCGGTTAAGTAAATAAATGAAATATGCTAATTAGCACCCTATTAGCTCACAGCAGGGAGTAATCCATGGCATTTTGATTGGAAAGAATTCTGTCATCCAAAAGGCTGGTCTGTAACAGAACACAAACTGGCCCAATTTCCTCCCTCCCTTCCTCGTGGCAGTTGTCCAAATGTCTGAGAAGCAAACCTCACAACTGTGTACAATTCCAAGAGTGTCAAAGCTCGGTGAAAGCACCTCCTGGCCTCCACGGAGTCTGGCTCCATGCCGCACACCAAGTGTGGATTTGTGCAGTTAAGAGACGCTGGTCTGAGCTCAAAAGCCCAGGGCAGGTTAAGGAGGGGCACTACTTACTTGCTCTGTTAATGAGAAGCTCCCCACTTCTCCCTCTCACCTTCCCAGACTCTGATCGCTAATGCTTTGAACTCAGCCACAGAACAGTTCACCTGGCACAGGATTCTGATAAAGTTGGAAGGCAGGGCTTCAGGCTTCAGGTGGGGAAATGCAGGCTCCTGCAAGTTCACCCCTTTTACTGTTTCAGTTGCAGGGAAAGGCCAGCTAGCCCTGCTTTCCTATTATCATTTCAATACCCAGATTACACCTTGCCCATCCTTTACTGGCACAGAAGGAAAAGATTGAGCATCTTTCCAGACATAGAGGAAATGGGTTCAATACAAGAACCATTTGCTTTCCAGACTGTTCTTTGAATTTATCCACTTTTCTGGGAGCTTTGGGGAGCTTAAAGGGATTAGACATTATGACACATCTGTCAGGGTGCCATAGAAATTGTCAGAAATCCCCATCAGAGTGGGACTGATGCAATGGGACTCCATTATGTCACGGATAGGTTTACAGCACAGGAACTACTCGTCGGGCCCAAAGTTGCAAGGATCACCTAGGTATTTGCTAAAGGCTGTCTAGGACAAGGAACAGAGATGGAGAACACGTGTCTTAGAATCTGAATGTTGTAGACGGAACTTTCCAGTGGGTTTTCTTTCTCAAATTTGATTCTCTTTTTATGCAATGACCTTATAAGACCAAATTGATATCAAACAATAGTACAGTGCAATGTTGAAAACACCCTTCTCTGCTCACTCTCTGGCATACTCAGCAAGAAAAAGACTTATTAATACTAGTATTAAAATGTGCTACCAGATTGTATTGATTATAAATACAGCCAGTCTTATTCCCCACCAAGCTTTCTTCCTTTAGCCTGGAAAGAAAAATCTATTTATATTGATAAGCTAGATATTCAAAACTAATGCTGGTTGCCAGATGTTGTATCCACACCCATTTAGGATTCAACTTGAAATAGATCTTTAGGAAAACAAGTTCCAAGTTAACCTTATATTTGCCCCTAATTCACAAGCTATACTCAATTGCATCAATTGAAGTACCTGAAGAAACTGTTGGGTGCCATGTGACACCAGCATCTTCTTAGAAAGCTTTTTATCCTTATTAAGAATGAGAGATAACCTAAATGATTCAAATGGCAGTGAAAGGCATCTCCCCAAACCATCTAGGAATTAGCATACAGCCTTCTGGAACCCAACACCAGAAGACCAAGAGTCATCTTCAAAGAATTTCCTGTTGCTCTCCCTAGCCTCACCTCTGGTCCAGCCGTCAGAGCATCACTTCACAGCTTAGAACAGGCTGCCTAATCTTGGACTTAGACAAGATACCTTGACTATATCACTGTTGTAAAGAATGCAATAGCACTGTGGGATAAAGAAATGAGGCCTAAGTGTTCCTCCATATCTTGTGGTGGCTGAGGGATAGCTTTCCTTGACGCTCCAAATATGTGTCTAACTTTGAGACAAGATTCTAGAGGAAAAATTCACAGTCTGGCAGTGGGAACAAAAGATAGAAACTAACTCTATTGACACTTTAAATTAGATGTGGTTGCAAGGCCACCAGAAATGAGAATTTTCCCCATTGCAGCTCCTATTGACAGGTTACAAGCAAACACTGCCTGCTGCTTGGTAATTCTACCTGCTAATCACTTGTAAAGACCCAGGTACTCAACAACTAACCTGAATGCTTTTGTTAAGTATGGTGATCAGCTATTGGAGGGGTGAGGGAAGACTTTAAAAAACCACAGAGCGAGGCTGACCGTCAGTCAGGAGCTGTTGAAATCATATCAAAAAATATTCTTGCAGAATAATGAAACTTTTCAGGCAGTCCATCTCCCTAGACTCTCTCCTTTGCCAACAGTTATAGCAATAAGGTAAACTTTTCTTCTTCTTCTTCTTCTTCTTCTTCTTCTTCTTCTTCTTCTTCTTCTTCTTCTTCTTCTTCTTCTTCTTCTTCTTCTTCTTCTTCTTCTTCTTCTTCTTCTTCTTCTTCTTCGTATCCTTTTCCTTCTCCTCCTCCTCCTTCTTCTCTTTCTCCCCATTCTCCTTCTTCTTCTCCTCCTTTTTGTTTGTTAGTTTAATGCTGACTATAAAAACACCCACTGAACTGTCTACAGACTCTGCTACATGACAAGTTGATGTGAGATTCCCTTTTGTATGCTGTGAATATGATTGGTTATTTAATAAAGAAAACTGGCTTGGCCTGATAGGGAAAGAGAATAAAGGTAGGCAGGGAAAACTAAACAATGTTGGGAGAGAGGAGACAGAGTCAGAGAGAAGCCATGTAGCCCTGCTGGAGCCAGATAGAACTTTACCCAGTAAGCCACAGCCACATGACGATACACAGATTACTAGAAATGGGTTAAATTCAGATGTAAGAGTTAGACAATAAGAAACTAGAGCTATTTGACCAAGCTGTGATGTAATTAATACAGTATCTGTGTGGTAATTTCAGGGCTAAGCGGCCAGGAACTAACTAGTGGCCTCCTTACTATAACAAGTGTGTCATGAATTTCAGTCAAAGAAGACTTTAGTCTCCAGTCCTAAATTGATACCTGGAAAGTATATTGTTTGTGTTTGAATAAACAAAACTTGCCTGACGATCAGTGCAATGCAGCATTACAAGTCAGCCACACAGGCCAGGTAGTGGTTGCACACACCTTGAATCCCCGCAGCCACACCAGTTAGCCATAGAGGCCAGGTGGTGGTGGTGCCCGTCTTTAATCCCAGAACTAGAGAGGAATATAAAACAGGAGGAGTCAGGTCTCGGGTTCAGTTTCATTCTGATGGTTCATGGAGGCAGGATTCCCATTTTAGTTTGAGGTAGAGGTAAGAGCCAGTAGCTTGGCTGCTTCGGTTTTCTGATCTTCAGGTTGAACCCCAATATCTGTCTCTGAGTTTTTATCATTTATGCTACATACGTTTGTCTTTTTAGATGGAAGAAAAAAATATCAGGGCTGAGGGAAGACTGGAAGCCAGGAAAATGCCACGAAACAGACTAGGAAACATCCAGACAAGTTAAGCCTTTTATTTGGGTTTTCACTGTGCCAGTAAAAGCCCCAGGCACTGTCCTAAGACAGTGTGGAGCAGCTGGTGGCCCTTGCTGGCAACAAAGGACGAAAGAGGCATTTCTGTCACATGTCTCTCCTCAAGGGACATCTACTAAGTGTTCACTATGTGTCACCTTCCGGAAGCTGGAGATACATGCGCAGGAAGAAGAAGTTCACAGTCCTAGGACTAGCTACCATGGTATTCTCGCTTTGTACTTGGACAACAGCAGTTTCTATAGCATACACTCTGCACTTTGCAGTTGATCAGAATGAGTAGCAGCCTAGGTGAAGGTCACACAGCTGGTAAGTAACAACAGAGCTTCAGCTTAGGAGTGCTCATCTTGGGGATGTGAACACACAGCCCCTAATAGCTGGATCTATCTCTCTTTTCAATTCTGCAACAAAAGTTACCTGAAAACCAGTGTTCCAGACCTCTCAGTTCCCAATGAAGGACAATACCCAAAGGACATGCTCACTGTTACTTAAAAGTTCACAGAGAGACACATAATGTACATATGCTTGAAACTTTAAGTCGTTCATTTGGTTAAAGCATATATTGTGTGCAATTGAATCTCAGACCTCTTGAAAGCATGGTTTTGCTAGTTTCAAGAGCATCTTTGAACTATTTCATGTCTGTGCATCAAGATTATTTCCCCCCAAAACAGAAATAGTTGGTCAAATATAGTTAACACTGTTTTATTTATAATGGGAAGATGTCAGGATAACCTGCTCTGAAGAATAGAAAGATGAATAACTGTGTACAGCTGTCATCATTAGAAGGCGCTGCCATCAGTCCTGTGGCATAGTAATTTAGCTTTCTCTTCTGCAGCTCTTACTACGGAGCAAACGCTCTGTTAATCCTCTTGTACACACTCCCTCATTTAACCTTCATAATAACCCATGTGATAACATCCTGGCCCTATGACACATGAGGAAAACCAAATACAAAGTAAGTGACGTGCCCCACTTTGCACAAGAGAGGATTCAAGCCCAGATAATTCAGCTCCAGATAATTCTGATTCCCATATCATTCAGTGTCTCCTCTGTTAAGTGGAAACAGTAGGGAGCCTCACTGATTTACTCTTCATTGGACCTGTAGAGTAACAAAGATAATCTCTGTGGCAGAAGGGAGAGGAGAGAAGTAAAGATTAATAAGCCAAAAAGGCGGCAATGCTGATTGTGTTACCTGCTTGTCACTGCGTGACTAAAATGCACCCCAAAGTTTAACTTGAATCCAGCAATCATGAATTATGTCAGGTTCTGCAGTCAGGAATGTGGGAGTAGGTTACTTACTGGATGAGGGCTTTCTGGGAGGCCAAGCTGGAGCTGCTGAGTTGGGCTTCGTTCATGTGTGAGCTGGGTTGGAGCACAGGACCTGCGTCTGTTAGCGGTTCCCATACACAGCTGGTGGCAGGAAGCCTCCATTCCTTGTGTTCGGGTAAGAAGCACCAAAACCTTGAACATGGGCCGTGTGCTGCAACATGGCAGCTGGATTGCTTGAGAGCAGTCGTGTAAGAGCAGGGAGAAAGCGGCAAATGGTCAAAACTAATGGATTTTCATTTCCAGAATATTCTACTGTTAGAATTGATTCTCCAAGTACGACTCTCAACGGCAGGAGAATTAGTTTCTACATTACCAGAGAAGGATTATATAAGCATTTACAGCTGGGCTGAGGTTAATTCCAGAACTCAGGAGGCAGAAGCAGGCGAATCTTTATGAGTTGCTGTGGTTATGATATCTCTTCACAGCAATAGAACCCCAACTTGAACACTATAGATGATGTGGGAGTCCCCTCTGTGTGCTGTGACTATCATTAATGAATAAAGAAATTGCCTTGGCCTGTTGATAGGGCAGAACTTAGGTAGGCGGGGAGGACTGGAGTGAATGCTGGGAGAAAGAAGGGCAGAGGCAGGGAGATGCTATGGGCTGCCAGAGTCAGACATGCCAGAACTTTGCTTGTAGGCCACGACCTCGTGTTAATATACAGATTAATAGAAATGGGTTAAATTAATATGTAAGAGTTAGCCAATAAAAAGCTAGAACTAATGGGCTAAGAGGTGATTTAATTAATAGTTTCTGTGCGGTTATTTCAGATCTAAACTAGCCGGGCAGTCAGGAAGAACAAGTGGGCCGTCCCCCTACAAATAGACATCTTTGGAATTGATAAAAATCAGAAAAACTTTTTACTGAAGATATAGCTAAAGGTCACATTCAGCTCTCAGTTACTCATCTGACCTTTATTCTGTACTCCGAAAATGGCAAATTACCCTGCAACATCTAACAGGAAGAATATTTTTGGGAAGTCCAAGGACACTCTGATATCTAACTAGAATTCCTCCCAGGAAAACCTTCCTCTGCTTCAAAGTCTAGCTGCCCTTAAAATTGCTCAAAGTTGCATAGAATCCTCGTGCCTTTCAACTTCTCAGTTCTTAGAAGAAGCAGATTTATGGAATGTGCTGGTATCAATTCTCTCAGCCTGCTGTTGAGGACATTCCCTGGCCCTATGCCTTCCAGGACTTTCCCAGAAGGTGCCACTGGGAAACAGCTCATAGACAACACCCACCACCCACCAAAGTCTTACTCATTTAAGGTGTAAAGGCGCTGAATCTCAGACTCATGATGTGGTTTCTTTCTTTGACTTGGATGCAAGGAAACTCCATTTTAGACTGTCTTTTGTAAAGTAGCGCCTTTCTTTTCTATAATCCACATTTTGTGCTATCATGATCTTTGTTTCCACACGTGCTGGATTTAAAGTCAAGGGACTTCCAGTTTTAGAGCAGAACAAGTAGAAACAGAAACTATTGTTTTAATATTTATCATAAGGTAAATATTGGTGAGATCTTTTCGTGTGTAGCTAGCATTCTGGGAATGAATTTTGTTTTCTATTTATGCCAAAAGAAGTGTAATTTGGGAGTGATTGACAATTTTCAGTTCTTTTTAGATCAAGATGTTTGAGACTCCCATGAGAACAAGAGGTTTGACGCTATTAACAGGGTATTTGGCTGTCACTAATGTAAACCCAATTTCAATCCATGGTTTTAGTTTAGGAAAAAAAATCTGTGAAATCATGCAAGTCTTCACGCTGTAGGTCAAGATTATAAGTGTTTTGTTTATTGCTGTAGCTAAACCGTGCTGACTTCCGCTGTTATCTTCTCGCAGATGTGGAGCTATGCCTTCTCTGAAGTGGATTTAGCTGGGTTTTGGAGCTCACACATGCTATTACTTAGGTTGGAAGAAAACTTATTTCTGAGCAATGTACTCTAAACCTTGTGATTGTCTTGTCAGGACAATAGAGTTCATACTGTTCCCTAGGATGGGTGAGGGACTCTTCCCAAAGGAAATGAAAGTTTCCACTCTCTGTCATGCTAGATAGGCAAACAGAGGGAGATCCTCCAATCCCACATGCTGAGGTCAGAGACAGGCAGAGGGTGGAGGGATGTCTGAAGTAAGAATCTGGGGTACAGAGACAGAGAAATTCACACCAGGAGTGGAGCCTGCACTGCTTGGGAGCCTATGGAGAGGGAAGCAAAGACCATTACATGAAATTACGAGCCTAGAAACATCAAAAGTAACCACTGTGTGCAGAAGTGAGTAATGTATTTTATTTGTATTTTTGAGACAGTGTTGTAGCTGTTACCCAAACTGCCTGCAATTGTCTTAATCAAGACACACTCCTATCCCAACTTCCCAAGCAGCAGGGGATGCAGGGCTGTGCCACTGTGCCAAACTATATTATAATATCTAATATTTTTCTCATTTCTAACTGAAAACTTCCAGTGAAATATTAGGATTTGTATGTTTGCTTATTATATATGTGTGTTGTATATTCTATTTATTATGCATGTTTCATCTAGTATAATAATAACCCAGTGTGTTTCTCTCTGCTTCCTCAAAAATTTTTACAAATAAGAGAGAGAAGCATGATATCAACCCATGCACTATAGTTTCCACAAAGTCATGTGGATAAATCTACACTCATTGGCAGCTCACCTGTGCTGTTGACCTGTTGAGCTTGGAAGTCAGAGGCCACTCACAGTCGCCTGCCTTCACTGCATGCCTTCTCTGGTCCTTGCTCCTCTGTAGATTTCACTTCTGCCATTTGTTTCTGGCAAGCTCTTCGGTGATGGACAGAAAACAGTGGTAAGCAAATAAAATGTCCGTGTTGACAGCAAGAATAAGAATTATAGAAACCGCTGAAATGCAATGGAGCAAGCTAAAGATAAAAGGTAAGAAGAAGGTGGGCCTTTGACATTAGGCAAGACCCCACAGATCTCAGAGACTAAAACCAAGAGTGTGCCAGATCCTGTGTGCTCTGGCTTAGTGTGGTAATTTGCAGGAATATACCCGCCATGCACACAACAGCATATATGTATATTATCCTATCCAGCACTCATGAAAGCCCTATCATATTGCAGACTGGAGAAGACCTCCGACATTTGGAGAAAAGGTTTTTGAGGTCTTGTAGCTAGGAAGTGATCATACAGCCAGTGATTAGGCCAGACAGTGTGACTCAGTGCTGAAGCACTGTGTCGTAATGCCTCCAGGGCACTAGAGTGTTGTCTTCTCATTCTTGTCTGCATTCAGTTAAATTTTATTAAGTCAGACTCTTGGCTTTTTTTTTTTTTTTTTTTTTTTTTTTTTTTTTGAGTCCAAGGAAGGAGTAGCTAAGGAAAGGAAATTTACTGAGTACATGATTAGATCAAAGTAGAATTGAGGATGAGCCTTTTGAGAAAAGGTTAATTTCTCAGCCTAGCATCCATTTCCCCCGCTCCTTGGTACTGCTGCCACCTCTAACCAGGTGCCTGGCTGAAAAGGTGACATTTCTCAGTTTCTCCACAGACAAGTGTGGTCATATAATCAATTATTGGTCAGCAAGACTTGAGCAAAACCATCCTTATGTGCATAGGGAGTGTGTTTGTCATTAGCAAATGCTGCGTCCCACTGCTTAGCACTTCAGTCAAGCTTACTTGAACTCTATAGCTGTTGTCAATTGTTGGCTGAAGAAAGACAAAATAATAGCGCAGCTTGGTGTGATGGCATATTCCTATGATCTCAGCTACGTGGGAGGCTGAGGTATGAGTTCTAGGCCTGCCAACACAATTGGGACTATGTAACTGTGCTCCTTAGCTTTTGTCATTTTAACAAACTAGAGTCAACCAGAAGAGGAAACTCAGCTGAGTAATTATCTCCATCAGACTGGCATATGGGCTTGTCTGTGGGGCGTTTTCTTGATTGCCAATTGGTGTAGGAAGACCCAGCCCTCCCTGAGTGGTGTTATGTGTTAGCAGTCAAGTCTGTAGTATATAAAATACATACATAAGGGGAATCAACCCAGCAAGCAATGTTTTTCTGTGGCCTCTCCTTCAGTTCCGGCCATGATGTCTTGCCTTGGCTTCTCTTGGTGATAGAGTAACGCATAAACTGAAATAAGCCTTCCCTTCCCCAAACAGCTTTTGGTTGTGATGTTAGTCACAGGGAAGCAGACTAGAACACATAAACCAGATGATGAGACAGAAAAGCAGCCTAGGACTCTGATAATGCTACAAAGTGGCCAGATCAAACCTAGAAAGCACATTTTTTTGAAAGTGAGCTAGAAAGGAAGTCTAATTTGTTCACGCTGCAGCTGCTATCGTGTGTTTTATGTGCATGCTTTCAGGGAATGTCTAGATTATTGACCAGAGCTGTACTGTTTGTTTGGACAAAGGAGAGGGTGAGGTAGATGACTAAGGGTGAAATGTGTCTTGTATTGTTGCCTCCAACAAGCCATGGGTCTCGAAAAAGGGCCGAGTCTACCTGGACAACAAAGGCACTGGTTTCTAGTTCCCTCTATGACCTTCTCATCAAGTAGCATCTCTATCTGGAGGTGTGTAGGCTAGCTGTGGCTTCGTTCTAATTCTAGACCAGTAACTTGCTCTCTGATATCATGAAGTTTCATCAGTTTTCTGGAGCACAAATGGTTCCGAGGAACGACCACCAGGGTTAACACGAGGAGCGTGTAAGTATTTCCCTGATCATTTCAGAATACCTGGAAAAGAGATAAGCAACAGAAAACTGGACTTCTGACAACAGCTAAGACAAGCATCTACAGTACCTTAAATAAAACATAGAAGATGACTTCGGTTTTAATCGCAGATTAATGTGCACTCATCTCATTTAATTCTGAAGACTATACTAGAATTAGATGTTCAGTGTTCTAGTTTCACAGAAAAGGTAGCAGTCTTGTGGTTGATAAATAAGTGTTCACGGTCACAGATAATAAAGATAATAATCTAACCCAGGTTTGTCTGACCCCAGAAGCCCTACGCTTAATCGCTGCTCTTCATTTTTACCTGGCACCACCCAAGCTTCCCATTTGAATGAATAAATCAGGGGGTGCTCCAGAAGCCTGGGACAGCAGACACAACTGATGTGTCAGGATGCCTTTGTGCAGGGTAGGCATGGTACCTTCCCTCTTCGGTTCTTTCTGGTTCTGAAAGGAGCTGCAGAGATGTCTCGAGCAGCCAAGATTCCCTACTCAACATGACACAGGCCTCCCAGCATCAAGAAGTCCGCCTCAGAACTCTCCATGGGAAAGGGCGAGTCCTCACTAATGAAATTTCTCCTCTGGAGGTGCAGCCTCCCCCTTGTGCTGGACTCAAGTTCATCTTGGGCTCACCCTCCCCTAGGTTATTTTAAGGCAGTATTAATGTTTTATGACTCATTTCCTAGTTTTCTGCTTGGGAAAAAAAAAAAAGAATCACAGCCCAGGCATTCTGCCTTTAACTCTGCAAACAGCTGATGTATAATTTGGAAAAGTATGTTTTATTGTGAAGGAGGAGGATTCTCAAGAAATAAGAAATTATTTCTATTGGACCAGTATCAGTTTCTTGAGGGCTCGCTCCCCTACACTCCTGCCCATCCCACTTTTACCACACACGTGTACACACATGGCAGTGGCAGAGGTCAGCAGTGACATTTCCTGCAGAACTATAAAATTTACTCTAGAGAGACAAAAGGTCGTTCCTGAGGAATTTCTACCTCTAATAGTTGACATGAGATTATTTCGGAGATG
Source organism: Arvicola amphibius (assembly GCF_903992535.2). Classification (NCBI taxonomy): domain Eukaryota; kingdom Metazoa; phylum Chordata; class Mammalia; order Rodentia; family Cricetidae; genus Arvicola; species Arvicola amphibius. The sequence continues at coordinate 52,531,088 of NC_052060.1, read as the reverse complement.
TGACTGTGGATTCACTTACTTTCTTTCAAAGTCTCTGTGGACCTTTCCCAGATTCAAATGTGTACACACACATGCACACACCCATTTGAATTAATATAAATATACAAGTTATATTAGTACTTATATTAATATATATATTTCTCAAAATAAAATCCAATGCTCAATAAAGCAGTACTAATAAATTAATTGTGCTTCTTCTTAGAAAAGGTCAGCATGTACCTGATCAAGAGCATAACCAAAGGAAAGAAGGGTCAAGCTATAAAATGGCTGTGATGTAAGAAACTGACAAAAGCTCTTAACATCTCCCTGTGGAGGGACTCCAAGGGAGCGCAGCTCACATCCGACATAAGCAAGGCCTGAGAACACTCCTCTCCTGCTATTCAAGAAATAACAGCAATTGTTTTATTAGGTAATTGATGCAAATTTTTAAAATATAAAACAAGTAAGGAAGAAGTAGTGATAATTATATCACAAGGAAAATCTTTTTTTTTTTCTTTTTTTTTTTTTTTTGGTTTTTCGAGACAGGGTTTCCCTGTAGTTTCTAGAGCCTGTCCTAGAACTAGCTCTTGTAGACCAGGCTGGCCTTGAACTCAGAGATCCGCCTGCCTCTGCCTCCCAAGTGCTGGGATTAAAGGCATGTGCCACCACCGCCCGGCTCATAAGGAAAATCTTATAGACTCACTCAGAACCAGAGATGCTGAGTGAAATTTATGAAAACAATGACATCTTAGATTCAAAAAATAGAGAACAAATGTGACATCATTGACACTTATATATTAGAAAATTATGTGAATATCCACAGATCTATCCTCTCTGATGATTTTTAATTACTTCTTTTATTTTTGAGATTAATATAATTACTATATTCCCTCCTTTCCTTTTATTCCTTCAAAATCCTTCCATCTACCCCTTTTATCACTCTTTCAAATTCATGGCCTCTTTTTTCATTAATTGTATGTATATACATTTATATATGTGCATATATTCCTAAGTACAGAAGTAAAACCTACTCCTTAGTTGCTTGTAGTTATGTGTGTGAGGCTGAGGCCTCGTGGACTTTCCCCTGTCCACTTTGGCATGTCTGTTGTTATTGATAAGTGTAGTCTTTATCCTTCACAACGAAACTTCTCTTTGTAACAGACTAAAACTATTACAGAAAACTACAACCCATTGAAATATAGAACTGTGAAGCCCAGTCCCAAAGGATACATCTAAAATTCAGTTCCTGCACACAAGGCTTAGGGAACATTTTGGAAGAAGCAATCAAAATGTTATATAAGCCATAAAAATACTACATTTGCTGTAATATTAAATATTAAATTCTTAAGAGTAATTTATTTCTTTGTGTCATAAAGATACACTGGGATGGCTACTCTTGTTAATTTGACAAAAATTAGAATCATTAGGGAAGAAAGTCTCTGTGAGCCACTGTCAGATAAGGTTGACCAATTAGCATGCCTGTTAAGGATTATCTTGATTGCATTAGTTGATTTGAGACTTGTCCACTCTGGGTAGATCCATCCCCTAGGTCTGTATCCAAGTGGAGACTGGAACTAGCATGCATGCTGTTCTAATTGTTTTTCTGTTGCTGTGAAAAACTGCCCTGACAAAAGCTATTTAATGAACAGTTTCTTTAAGTTTATTGTTCCAGAGAGATGGGATCAGTCATGGCATGGAAGTCATGGCATCAGGCAGAGAAAGCATAGCAACAGGAGCAGATATCTGGGGACTTGCACTTTCACATACATGCTGGAAGCAGTAAGAAAGAACGTGAAGTAGGACAAGGCTGTAAACACTCAAAATCCACACCCAGAGACAAACCTCCTCTACTCTTAAAGACACTGCTCTTAAAGATTCCAAATGGCCCCACCAACAAGTTTCAAGTACATCAGCCTATGAGTGACATTTTTCATTCAAGTCTCAACAGGTACATTCATTGCAAACAAAACTTTTAGTGTGTGGGAACTGCTTTCTTGAGTTCATCACACATAGACACCCGTGTTTTATGTTAGTGTTGAGTGACAGCTTCATGTTGATCACATTGCATATTATTTCCTTAATTCCCCAGACTCAATATTCTATGATATTGTTACTGTCATGATTCCCATTTAGAGGTTGAGGAAGTTAGGACAAATGTAACTAATTTGGGGGGCAGTACAAATATAACTAAACCAATCTGATGCTGTCCTTCAAGTTTCTGAATCTCAGTCATACACTTTTTTTTTCTTTTGGAGAGTTTGTAGCTATCTGTTTGCTAGGAGCTTGGGTGATGTGGGATTCCCCTCTGTATGCTGTGAATATCATTGGTTAATAAAGAAGCTGTTTGGGGCCTGTGATAGGATAGAGCAGAGCTAAGTGGGAAAAACTAAACTGAATGCTGGAAGAAGGAAAGTGGAGTCAGGAGTCAGGAGAGAAGGTCTGCCAGAGACAGACACCAGTTGGAATCTTGCTGGTAAGCTACAGCCATGGTGATACACAGATTACTAGAAATGGCTTAAATCAAGATGTAAGAGTTAGCCAATAAGAAGCTTGAGCTAATGGGCCAAGCAGTGATTTAAATAATATAGTTTCTGTGTGGTTATTTCGGGGCTGGGCAGCAGAAACAAACAAGCAGCCTCCTACAACTCTTGGGGCCGTAGTGGAGTATTGGAGCATGCACTGGGGAAAGAGCTGAAATTGTGTCTCTAGTGGGATAACAATCTATGTATATCAGTACCCAAAAGTGTCATTTTCAGAAAGCGCTATCAGTGTAGAGTACTTTAAAAAACTGCACAACTCCTTTGTAATAATCTGTAATGTATTATACATTTTCATATAAACCAGAGTGATGAAATGATTGGTTCCTGAATGATCACAAACAACTTATAAAATCCTACTGGGTGAGGCATCATAATGTTCAATAAATTGTAGCTATTACTTTATTGTTTTCTTGTCTTAGAGACGCAGCATCTCCGGGTCTTCCAGAGAAAGTGATTTCCAGCCCTTTCCTAACAAACTGTACAATAACCTCAGGGGTATCCCTTAGTGAATGCATTTTCCCATTGAGTCACTATTTTCTGAGGGTTTTTTCTAAGCCATTCCTCATTCTACTCACTGGAGATATGGGTTTTGCACAAACAGCACCAATTAAAAATGTGTTTCAAATGTGTGTGTGTGTGTGTGTGTGTATTAGAAACACAAGACTGATTAAAAGACAGAAGGTGATGTTGCTGGTACTGCTTTAGACAGTGCAGCCCAGGACAGCTCCTCAAAAAGGTTGAGGCCATCTGTGATAATGAGGCTGTCTTGGAAACCAGCTTTGTGACATCAGAAACAGCAAGAACAAAAGTGCTGAAGTGTTACCTTGAGTTCTACAAGGTGAAAAATATCAGAGAAGCCCGGGGGAGTGGGGGACAGTGGAAAGACCCTAAAGTTCACCCAGGCGATGAGATGTGAGGCACTGACTTGCCTTCTAGAGGAGATGATCAAGCATTTTGGCACTGGACAGTAAAAGGTCACTTAAGAACCTGCCTCTCATATAAAACATTTAGTCATATTATTTAATACTGGTCACAGCCGCTTCATGGTTTGGAGGTGACCGTGGTCCTAAAAGTTAATTATTTCAATGACTCATTTCTACACTGAAGTTAGGCAAGCTAGTTGAACTTGAGGGAAAATTATGCATAGGGCCATATGAAAAGCAGGGATGATAACTCAAAGCTGAAGTATGGACTGTATTAGTTGGTATTTTCTGAAAGGACAGGACCAATAGGATGGGATGTGAGACATGTTTCCACATACACACACACACATCACTCACTTTGAAATAGTAGCACCAGCTGAGAGGCTGAGCATTCTCAGTCATTGCTCAGTCCTTGCGACTGGGTGCCTCAGCGTCCCAGTGTGGTCCTGAAACCACGGAAGGTTCTTGGAGAGCTGTTACTCCTCAGCCAACAGTGGAAGCCTGGAAATTCTTGTTGTGATATTAGGAAAGAAATCAGACCCAGCAACCAGAGGATAGAGTAGCTCAGTGATGAGAGGAAAGGCTAAGACAAACCTTTCATCTGGGCTGCCATGACCCTTTCATTTGGGCTGCTCCCAGAACACGCCGTTTCCATTTGTGGTGGATCTTTCCACATCAGCTAAGGTAATTAAGGCAATTTCTCGTGACAATCCCTATTCAGGTGACTCTAATTTGTGGCAGATTGACATTAAAAGCAAGTTTAAATACTAGACATGTTTCTTCTGATGTCATCCGGAAACAAATGAAAACTTCTGTTTGGGCAAAAGGCAGGCTAGAGTTTTCCAAAGAATCTGAAACTCTTGTCTTCCTATGCACTCAGCAAGGAGATGCAGGCCTTTGGAGATGCTCACTGGCACAGGTGATTTGATTTACCAGAGGTGAGAGTCAGGAGGGATGAGAAACCAGGAAAGAGTGTGCACAAAGAAGACCACCAAAGTGAATGAGAGTTAAAAGGCTTACAGAAAATTAGCTAAGAGACCACTAACTTTTACTTCTAGTATCAGAAAAATAGGGTAACCACTATGTGCTTCTTTTAACTAGAACGACCACCATGATTGGAAAAAGAGGTTCAAATGTGTTCAAAAACTGCGCTAGGGCTTGGGATTGATGGGTTCCAGAGCAGATATTGAAGGTCAGGCATTTTCTTCTCTTTTTCCAAAGCTTGTGCTTTTTTATATACCACTTCAAGTAGTGCTGGTGATGTTGGCACAGTGACAGTGAGGAGATTGTCCTAAATAAATGTGAAAATAAATCTTGGGCTATTCATTACCCAAGCTTTATAAGCAAGCCGTCATCCCCATGGCAGCATTGAGCCGCAGTGGAGAAATCTCAGTGCACACATAAGGAAGCATCATTCTACTTTATGGCACTCATACCTGCTGTATTGGAGGAGTGGCTATGAAAGAAAAATATCACACACACACACACACACACACCTAACTTATAGCTAAAATAATAAAGAGAAACAGAATTCTCAGAGGAACAAAAAGGACCTCTCAATGTGTGCTCTATTTCACTTGAAATATTTATCATTAGGTTTAATAAATTCTTACTGAAACTCCATCTGGTTTAGAATTCTAAAGAAAACCCAAATTTTACAGTTTTTTTTCTGTAAATAGCTGCCTGAGTCTACCTCCATGAAAATCATAGTCACAAGAGAATACATTCTTTCCCGACTTTATTCTACAAATACTTATTGAGCATAAAGTATGTGTCATGCTCTATGGTAATTGGGCAAAGGGATCCCTAATTACTGTTGGTGTTCTTTCTAATCATATAATATCACTAGTGACTCTTATAACAAACAAATGGCAGAAAATACCTCAGTTAAATGATGCATAAAATCTGCTGCAATTGGTATTAAAAGCCGACACTACATAGCATATATAATATGCAGGTCCCTGTCTTTATTTCTCAGTAGCCTTGCATCTTGTTTTCATTCTCTTGTATCTGGTTATTATTAAGTAGAGAGGGTTTTCAGCACACTATGTTGCATAAATTTCTGTTGGCTAAATGTCAATCACAATGACTATTTTTAATGTGTGGTTGGCCTGTATTTGTGTGGAGTTTGCTAATGTTTCTTGGTGTGTTCTAAAATTCAGACAGGCCTTAGTGTGGAGAGATGACACTCCTACGATCGTCCAGTCTTACCCATCTGGCTTGGCCTCTCCTGGAACTGCCATCATCCCCAGAATTAACATTTGGAGGCCCTCCAAGGGAATGTTCTCTGTGGCAAGTTCCCAAGTGAGCATCAACTCATGCTGCTGGAATTATACAGGACAGCAGAGAACATGGATTTATCTCTAACTGTTAAGCCAGGGTGTCCTGCCCTTCCAGAGCTCAGTGCATCAGAAACACTAATCCTGCCTGCCGAAGGAGGATTAAATGGAGCCACGGTGGCCTAGCTGCCAAACTATGGGACTACGTTAGTCAGAGACCTCCCTGGGGCAGATAGATGCAAAGGACTTGGTAACAACAAGCAACCAACAACAGAAACCCCTCAGAGCTGGGGTGAGCTATAATATATTAAGATGAAACTGCAGGGTTGAATTTTAGAACAGGAAAAGAGCTATATCAATTTACATTTTGAAGATGAAGAAATAGCTACCCAGGGAAAGTAGGTGCTTTAACTGAGGGCATTTCACTGCTAAAGTACAAAACCAGGCCTGGACCTCACATCTAAAATCCCAGCAGCAGCTGTTCACTGAAAGCTATTTTAGGCAACCCTCTGGTGTTGTTTTCCACAACCGCATTCTCGATCATAATTACAGATGATTTGTGTTAGCCTGGTTCATATACTGTAAAGAACACCTCAAAGAGTAGCTGATGTGTGGTTCATTGTCTTAGGATTTCAGCTCTTGGTTGCTTGGTCCTGTGTATCAGTCATGTGTCAACACGATATGTCATTGATGGGGTATGTGATGGAAGAGTTCTGTTTACCTCATGATGGTTAGAAGCACGAGGTGGGGAGGAGGGAGGAAGAGAGCATGGGAGTCCAATGTCCCTATTAGAGGCTGCCCAGTGAGCTAACTTTTAACATTTATTCCTATATTTGACCAGTATTAGAAGTTGATTAAAAAAGACTTTAACATGTTAAACATTGTGATCATTCAATGCTTCTTTCTCTACTTATTCATTTTCTGTCTGTATCTCTCTTTTTTCCTTTCTTTTAGTACTGGGGATTGAGCCTAGGGTCTCACACATACTAAACAAGTGTTCTACCACTAAGTTACATCCTTAACACTTTAACTGTTGGCACATGGTCTCTTATTAAGTTGCCCTGGCTCTCCTTGAACACAATTGGTAGCCCAGGCAGGCCTTGAACTTGCATTCTTCCTTCCTTAATCTCATAAACTGTTGTATCACATACTTTGGCCACCAAACCCTGCTACCTTTTATTTCTTAAGTGTAAATGGAGGCTGCTCATTTGTTCCCTGGCCACCCCAACCCAAACAATCACACAGAAACTGTATTAATTCCAACACTGTTTGGCCAATGGTTCATGCATATTTGTAACTATCTCTTACATCTTTAATTAACCCATTTCTATTACAAGGCTGTGGCTTACTGGTATAGTTCCAGCGTTCTAGCACCTTTCTTCTTCGGCAGCTACATGGCGTCTCATTGACTCCACTTACTCTCTCCATATATATCTCTTCCATCCTGGCTATATTCTGCCCTGCTATAGGTAAAAACAGCTTTATTCATTAACCAATAAGAGCAATAATATACATAAGAATATCCCACATCGCTTAAGAAAATCACAAATTTGTAAAGAAGTTGTATGTACATATTTTTTACTATCAAAATATCTATGACTGGGCTCTTTATTAATAAAGAATATTTTACTTAGATCACAATTCTAGAAGCCCATGAGTATGATGCTGGAATCTTCCAGAGTTCTGGTAACCCTCTTGCTGTGTTCAATTCAAAACAGAAAAACCTCAATGTTAAGTGATATGCATGTGTAAGGTCTAAGGAAGCATGGAACCTGATTAGAAAAATCCATCTATAGAAACCAACCCAAGTCCCATGAAAGCAAAACTGGATTTTCAAAAAAGTGCCAATCCCTGGTTAAAAGCACCAGTATTTCTCAATACCGTTATCTCAGAAATCAAATATTTGCATAAGGAAAGAAAATCCCTAAGCAGCTGCAGTGCCCTACATAGAAGAGTTTTCCTAAATCATTAGATCCATAGCCTCAAACACTTTGCTACACATATTGGGAAAAGTTCTCTAAAGGAGCACAATCAATAGAGTATGACTTGAGTCACAGGGGCACATATCAGATATTCATGTTATAGTTCCTAAAAGTAGCAAAACTACAGTTATGAAGTTGCAATGAAAATAATTTTATGGTTCCACAACATGAGGAACTAAAAACCATTGAGACAGACAGACAGACAATAGATAGATAGATAGATAGATAGATAGATAGATAGATAGATAGATAGATAGATAGAATGTATAATCAAAGGAGATTTGTTAGACAATAGGTCTGTGTGGTCCATCAAGGGCCATCTGCAAAACCCAGTAGGTTCACAGCTCATGAGTCTGGATACATTAGGCATCCTGATTCAGCATTAAAAACCTGAAAGAACCCACACAGTTGCTAGTGTTGAGTCTTGTTTGGAAGGCTGAAGCCTTATACTAGTGGAGGATGTCAGCAGCAGTGACAGACACACCCACTCTGGAACACGTGAAGGTGATCAGGGTTACCACTTCTCCAAAGTCTTTAGACTAAGGCTACCATTTGGAAGGCACCTGTCCTGAGGTTGGGTCATCCTCCTTTATTTATCTTCTCTGGAAACACCCTCATAAACATGCTGGAGGCATGTCTCCTTGGCGATTCTAGGTTGTCAAATTGGCAATCAAGACCAGTTGCCACAGAGTATGTATCTCATAAATAAAGACAAAGTCCTAATTCCTTATATTCATTATATATACGTTGTATTTCCCAATATCACCATATGCAATCATTGACGTTAGGAAACTGAAAATGATACAGGGCTCCCATTGAATTAAATCTCATTCATTCCCCCAGTTTCACAAAATTTCTCTCATAGCAGAAGGATCCAAACCAGAATCCCACAATGCTTTTTATTGCCTCAGTACCATTCGATGTTAATAGATCCTCCATGTTTTCTTGACATCGATGAGCTCAATAGTTTTAAAGATTGCAAGAATTTTTTTTTTATCACGTATTCCTTATTATTTTAAATTTTGTATATTCCTCTATGCTCAGAGTCAGGTCCTTACATCCTCAGCAATATTTCAGAAAAAACACTGTGTGTAATTAATTTCCCCTCCTCATGCACACATGGTTTGTCCCATTTCAAATAGTGCTCACATGAATACTTGGTGAGATAATTTTGGCCTAATAGCTCCACTGAAGGGTTACTTTTTCCTTTTTCAATTAATAAGTACATAGAGGGAAAACACTCCTTTGTATGGCATTGCCATAGTTTAGAAATATTTTTCTCATGAAAATATTTGATCCCTAAGGCAATAGTACTGACAGATACTGCCACATTAAAGGGGATTGATAGGTATTTTGTTATTGTTGAGAGACTGACATCTTACTCTCATAGGATTGGGTTTATTTCTATAAAATTGGGTTTTGCTGAATGAGCTTCACACTTCCTTTGCCCTTAGATGTGTGTGTCACTTAACTTTTAGACTTTCCTGTGGTGATGAGGAATGTTTCTTGTTCCCTCACCATAACCTAAACACCCCATTTTTCATGCTGCTTTTGGTGTCTGTTCACTTAGTCACATTGGTCTGGATAGTAACCTGTTTTGTTGAAAAAGTAATAATCTGCTGCTCTTGCTAATTACCCGGATATCCCAATCTGCCCCAAAATTGAGCAACGGAAGCTCCTTCCAGTTGGAGCCTGTGCACTTGGCATGCTTTCGTCAATGAATATGCCACTGCTTTCTGGGACAAGATTGTGCAGGCTCCCTTCTTAATTGTCTTGCTCCAGCTACTGAACCATGCAAAAGATCCGGATATTTGTTGTGTTCATTGCAACTGGCGTATCACTTAAGTATCATCAGAGTTGGTGTGCAGAGCTTACACACCCACACATGGGGGGCGGTGGGGATCATTATTCCTGTGCATAAATGGAGAGGAAATTCACAAGTTTACTTAGGTAACTCCGGTTCTAATGCGATATCGTCTATTTTTATTTTCTCATTTTAATATGTGGAAATAATTACCTTCTCTGGCAGGAAGTAAAAAACAACAAAAGCACAGAAATCTGCCTCACCCTCTTCCTACTGTGTTTGCTTTATTTTCTCCACCTCCACAGCACAAGCGCTGCCTCTGCCTAGAGTCTAGGCCCTGGGTACTCTCTTACGAGGCTGGAGCTTTGACTCCCCTCCTCTGCAGAGCTTTCCTGCAGCACAGAGATTTTCACCCCACTTGGGTCCAAACACTCCACACAGACCACAACTCACTTGCAATGACTCCTCCTTGAAAGAATCATGGAGGTTTCCCTGTTCTATGCCCTGAGAACACCCGCTTACTCCATCCTCCTAAAGCCTCTGTGAAAATTGTTCAAGGGGGAATGAGAAGGATAAACATGAGTCAAAAGAGGAAGAAACCCTCTTCTCTCCACGTAGCCAGTGCCCCCACAGCCATCACTCTCTCCGTACCCATAAAATGGCATGGATAGCATTGAGTCTGAGTGTGCACCGGGTCACTGGCTCTGAAATGCATTAGGCAGGGATTATAGCCTATTCATCTTTTAGGCCCAGGATTCAGCACAATGATTATCATGGAGGAGAGCCTAATATGTATTTATTCAGTAAGAAAATGAAAGATCCCCTAAATTAATGATGACTTATAGGTATATATTCACTCAATACATACATTTCCTTAGTAATACTTAAGCGTTCAAGGCTTTCTAACATCAAAAGCATAATATCCAGTGGGAGTAAATAGAAAACAGAAGTGATGTTTTTGTTTTATGCATGGAATATGGGTCTTTCTGATCTTTTCATGTAACTGACTTACCTGGGAGCTGTGTGCTCCAACTTCTTGAGGACTAGCTATAAAATACAGTGACTATATTGCTTGGAGCTCTTGACTGTAAGGCACTTACAGGTATTTTATATTTATTCTTTGCCCCTTGTCCACAAATTATCTGACTTCATAGGTCAGGGCCAGCCTTCATGATATCACAAACTTTTTTCAGTAACTGTATCCACACAGGTATCTGTTCTCTGAATTTCTAATCTAGTGCCATAAAGCCAAATCTACATCTTTATTAATTATCATTCAGAATAGACTATGATCTCTTAAATAAGAACAAGACTTTTTTATTACCTTGCTATCTCTTATGTATCTAAAAGTGTGATGAATCTAAATATTTAATTGATGTGTTGATTGTTTGACATCTGGTGAGTGTTAGAGTATTATAATAATAGAAATTAGTAGTTAGTAGCCCTCAACTTGTTTCTTTAATAAATACTCACAAAAAATATACTTTAAATAAAATTTAATTGCTACAGAACACTATCAATTATAAGAATACAGCTATAAAGCTCAGAGAACCAGACAGCAGTCTGAAAAGAGAATACACATAGCAGGCATATTTAACATTTATCTAAATATATGGAGCACTCTTAAAACTGAACAATACCAAAATGAACTATACACTTAAAACTGACCGGCGTATATGAACAGACACTCACCAAATGTGGCATAGAGACAGAAAGCAAGCATTGAAAACATGCTCAGTGTTCTGTCACTTGTGTGCTGGAAACTGAAACAATGATGAGATACTACTGTGTCAGTCAGCTTTTCATTACCACAACGTCAATGAGACTGTCAACTTATAAAAGGAAAACCATGTTTATCGCATGCTTGTGGAGGCTGAAAGTATAGACAGCGTAGAGCAGATAAAGTAGACATTGCTGCTTTGTTGCATTACTATATGGGATATGGGGGGTGATGATTGCAGAAGTACAGATCAGAAGCAAACAAGTAATTAGACTCTAATCCAGGAACAGAAACAGAAAAGGTGAGTCAACCCATTTTCCACATTTTATGAGATGCATGTGAGTATATGCACATGCATGGGTATGTTTGTGCATGCATGCATACATGTGTGCGGGGAACATACAGGTGCCCAAGCCTTGGAGCAGGTATGGATGTCAGACCACAGCTTGATGAAGTCACTTCTTTCCTTTCCCATTGTGATATGGGATCCAACCCAGTTCATCAGGTTTGGCCCCAAGTAACCTCTACCCACTGGATGTGAGCTTAGGTTTTTATGACAAAGTTCTTGAGAGAAATGTCAAAGGGCCCCATTAGAACTACATCCCAGGACTTGTCCACCATCAGTGCTCTAAGAACCTCCCTCTAGACTCTACCACATAATGATTCCACCATGGCTAGCATAGTAGCCAAGCTTTGAGAAATTGGGCCTTTGGGGGCACACCTAACATCCAAAGTGTGGTAATCACTACACTTTGTTAGAATAGCTAAATCCCAAACACTAACAGTGCCAAGTTACAACAAGGTTATAGGGCAATATAGACTCTCATTTGCTGTGGATGGCAACAGAAAATTGTAAACATTTGAGAAAACAGTTTAGTGGTTTCTTATGAAGCAAAATATTCTTTTCATAGGTAGCAATTACCTTCTTTGGATTTACTCAAAAAGTTGAACATGTGTGCACAGACACATACTTGAAAGTTAATATATATAGTGCTATATTCATTGTTGCTGAAACTTGGAAATATCTGAGAAAGTTTTCAGTAAATGCAGGGCAACATAAACTGTGTGTATACAAGGTGCTTTGCCTGTTACCATGGGCGAGCTCTGCTGAAGCCAGACATAGACTGACAGAGAAAGCAGTGTTACAAAACTTGTAAATGAGTTATAATCAGAATCCTAATGGGAGAAACAGCACACAATGCAGCAAAAGCAAGAGAAACATAGGTCATTGATAAGACAGGAAGGAGGAACTGTTGGTGTGTATCTATGCTTCCCAAAGGGAGAAGGGGCCAAGGAGGGTCCTCTTACTTGGGATTGAATATTTTAAATAATTCCAAAGGGTTCTGCTGCAGGGGCTCTTCCTGGTTGTCTGGTCCTCTGGTATTGATTGTGGTTGGTCTTTAATGGCCCAGTACATAGGCTCTGAAAACAGAGATGGGTGGGATCTAGACTTTGTTCCTCTGCTCAAGAACAACTGACCCACCTTTAGCCAAGGATCAAAACTGAGTAAAAGCAGACTCAGAAGGAAGCCAGACAAACAAATCTACACTACAAGATGGAACTTACTTTTTATGAAAAAAGTAATGGGTTATTAAACTACATTAAATATGAAGAAATCTTAAATGCATGTTGGTAAGTTAAAGAAGTTCATCTGAAAAGACTGTACCATATAATTCATGATGCTCTTGAAAAGGCAAAACTGGGAAGGGGAAGAAAAATTTTAGTGATTTTCTGGTATCGGTGGAGGGATAAGTATGTAGTATGGAAAGGCAGTGCAACTATTGTGTGCAGTACAGTGAAAGTGCATGCATGTCAGGGACTTGTTGATACTCACAGACGGTACAATCCGTAATATGTACAGTGCGCCACAGAACTATACATTTGTCAAAACTCATAGAGCATGAGATATTCATAGAACGCACATAGAAAAAAACAGTACATAGAGTATACAGCAAACTGTGACTTTGATAGACCATGCCACTTTATCAGTTATAACAAATGTGACTTGATAGTAAGACCCTATTGCTGTGACATTTGACTCATAAGATATGAAGAAATCAAACTAGCACTCCTATGGAAGCCTAATTCCTAATGGCATGCTTTCAGGGTGTGGGAGGATGCTAGGTATACTACATGAGGGGAAAAATAACCATCAGTCTTATCTACCAGTGAATTCTCCAAGCTACTGTAACAACCAACCTGGGAGGACATTTCTAACAGTCCAATAGTGGTCCAAACGTCATGAGAGTAACCAACCACTTTCTAATTGGATTAAGGCCTGTTTCACAATTTCAAACCCATATTTGACACTGTTACCAAGGCCAAGATCTACGGCTAGATAAGTCATTGGCTCTAGGGGAAAACCTATTCTATTATTCTGGCAAACAGGTACAAGATTAAACTAACTCCTAATGATTTATCATTATACCCATTGGTCAATGTTCCTGACAACCTTCACATATAAATCTTCTATTTGCAGAACACATTGATTAACACACAGACCCCCAACTGTTCAAGCTGCACAAAAGAAGAGGTGGCAGGATGCTCAGCTTTGAATGGGACATTGATACTACACACCTTTGCCACTGCATCACATACCCCTCCTACCAAGGCCCAAAGACCACTGTGAAGGATGGGGAAGAGAGATTCTAAGAGCCAGGCTGACTGTAAGAAGGTGTTTCCTGAAGCCAGCAGGGCATTTGCACCCATGAACTCAGAGTAGTTGTTACAACATACACAAGACCTAGGCAAATTCAAGTCACACAAATTCATAGTAAAGTAAAAACAGGACAGGGGTCATGGGAGGATTCTTGGATTTTGAGAAACAAGCAAGTTCACAGTACCACAGTTTTCATGAAAACAGGGAAAGTTACTTTACAAACAATCTAGGCTCAGAGTAACTCTTATCTAAATGTTTGTACAAATGTGACATCGATGAGTCATTGTGAATCACCCCACTTAACATTCCAATACCTATTACCTTGATCAAGATTCTTTCCGCTATATTTATCTACAAAATATATCTATCATAACCACTAACACTCCACAGAGTATGTTTGTATGATTGTGTGTTGTCTGGTTTTCCCTTCATGGAAGTGTAAGTTTCATAAGAAAAGACATCTGCATTTGGTTTAATTATTGATTATATCAAATACCTGCAGCACTACCTTCCACAGAGTCAACATACAACAGACACTGTTGAGAGAATGATTGAACACATACATGTATTGGCGTACTCCCAGGCGTACTTCCAGGAAGGTGGTGCACATGACATAAAATAGAGACTCTTACTCAAGAATGTCTAGGAATAAAATATTCTCAAATAAGACATTTATACGTACACCTGCAGAAAAAATAACTATGAAGGGGTTCCTGTGACTGGAAAATAGCCCACATTCTCAATGAAGTTTCACATCAAACCTCTGCAGTACTGACAACACCTGTAGAATGGGCAAGAGATAGGCAACAAGGAGGGATGTTGTCGGTATGAGGACCGAATCACAACATGGTCATGGCATGACCTGAGGCACCACAATACCTTTGCTGTATATGTTGTCTGAAGTAGTCACTAGAACATCATGTCAGTACCACTACTGTTCTTTAGTTAACCGTGCGATCTAGCAAACCAGGAAATGCACTTCAACCAACAAGCTTACCTACTACCGCAGTTAACAATGTGTCTGGTTTCAAAGACTCGTATTTGTTCTACAGTGAAAATTATAATGTTATCAAGGAAGTAAAGACTAAGAATTTATTCCACACCAGACACTGGGTTCTTTATACCACAATAATACCATAAGAGGGTTAACATAAGTTTACCCATTTTCTAGACTGGGAAACCTAGGAAGAAGTTGATATAAATTATCCAAGATCATATCTATCATGTTTTAAAACTTTGGCAGAAACAAATATCCTGTGGACTCTAACCACCACCCCCCTACACACACAACCGCTGAAGCACACAGTCACTTGGGAAGCAATGCCCCTGCCAGATGGAACAGACTGGAGTTTTG
Source organism: Arvicola amphibius (assembly GCF_903992535.2). Classification (NCBI taxonomy): domain Eukaryota; kingdom Metazoa; phylum Chordata; class Mammalia; order Rodentia; family Cricetidae; genus Arvicola; species Arvicola amphibius. Next base: position 52,515,848 of record NC_052060.1, on the reverse strand, counting down.
CAGTAGCTTGCTGAAGTCTTAGGAAAGGGGAATTAGCAAAAGATAGGTTTCCACAAGGCAAGTGCAAAGACATAATCATTTAGCAAATTAATGCAGTAGTTTGAGCAGATGCCATGTGGAAGTTACCAGAGAAAACATCAGTTCTTTAAGCCAAATGGTATTTTGTGAGCATGAAGAGAATGTGATTATAAGATTTTTAACCATAAAAACAAGGCATTTTACATAAACACTTAGCTAGAAGGAGAAAAGGGCACATTGGTGGCAATATTATATCAAACGTTTCTTTTGCTAATTAATAACATGTTGGCCACCCTAAAATGACAAGTAGCCAAATGTAGTGATTATATTGGGATTTGATGTTCTATTTAGTGCTGTGTGTGTGTGTGTGTGTGTGTGTGTGTGTGTGTTTATATGGAAATAGAGATTTTTTTTTCATTCACTCTTCCCAAGGAGAGAATTCCCAGGGTCCTGAAAGCAAAAGGAAATTCCTCCTCTGTTAGTGTTAAGGCTGTAGAACCTAGACACTAGAGCTCAGGAGCTGTGCAATAAATGGGGAATCTGAATGATGCTGAAGATCAGTATTCCAAACAAAATTGCCATTGCAAACATCAACAGCTGCCTTGGGCCTGAAGATATGGCTCGGTCAGTAAAGTATTTGAAGCATAACCATGAGAATATAAGTTCAATCCCAATAGCCCAAACAAAAAGCTGTACATGGTGGAGCATAGTTGCCATTCTGTAGCCAGGAATACAAAGGCACACAACTCTTTGGTGCTTATTAGCCAGCCATTCCAAGGACACCTGAGGTGACCTCTGGCCTCTACATGTGTGTGCACACAAATGCACATATAACCCCTCACATAAACACCTAGCTAGATACACAAGATATTTTAGTGTTCGAATAAACCACCTTGCTATTTTTCTTTTTATCGATACATTGAGATATATGGGATCTAAAGGATGAAGTCCTAAAGAGGAAAAACTATAAAAGCTTATAAAGAACTACAACTTGCATGAGTTGTCTTAAGAGACTGAATAATTCAATGACTGTTAAGTAGACCTAATCCATCTTTGTTACCCTAAGTCCCAGTGTGAGGCCTAACAAGTCTCTTAACCAATGTCTAGTGACCAAAGAATGACTGGTTTCATTGATCAACACAACTGGGATGATTCTTTTACTTTGGGGTATAGCTCAGATACACCGAGGGTAAAGACCAAGGACTACCTATTTAGGTAATCATTTTAACTACCCCACAGGGCTAAGGAGGGCCCTTTTTTGAGTGTTGGGAGATGGTTTGTAAAAGCAGTTTCACTCGTCTGGTATGAAGATTGACCTAAGTAAATTAGGTTTGGTTTCCTACACCACACATCAAGCTCATCTGACTATGTGTTTGTGCATGGTGACATTTTTACATATGGGAACCAGAGGCACAGAGAGAGGCAAACTTCCCTCAGATAAGTAGAGAGAGCATCGTCAAGAGCACTTAGTTGGGTTCTGACTCCACACAGCTCACACGCTGTCCAGAATGAGGATAGTTAATATTCTTACTCTATTGCATTATTTTACCTGCAGTTATTCCTGCTACTACCCTTCTGAGCAGCTTGCACTGATGGAAGTCTGCCTTCTGATAAAGCTGTTTTTTTAACCCTTTAAGACAAGAACTGAATTCAATACAGACATTGTAAAGTTTGTTTTTCAATCTCTAAGTTAGAAGCAAAAATAGACTAAAGACAATGTTTAGAACAAACATGCTGGGCTGAGTAGAAACAAACCTGCACTGTTGCTTGCATTTTCCTAGACAATTTGCAAGTCAACCTTGGCAAAGTTGTAAGAGAAAAATACTGTAAATTGTTGCGTTGGTTAGTTTTTCTTATTGACTTGACAAAATACCTGAAAAAAAAAATCAACATCAGAAAGAGTCTATTCTGGAACACAGTGTGAAGGTACAGTCGATGTGGGATTTCCCTCTGTATGCTGTGATTACTATTAATGAATAAAGAAACTGCTTTGGACCTATACCAAGGCAGAACTTAGGTATGCAGGGAAAGCTAGGCTGAATGCTGGTAGAAAGGAGGAGGAGTCAGGGAAAAGCCATGTAGCCTGTTGGAGACCAGACACCAGAACTTTAGCCAGTAAGCCACAGCCACGTGGCAATACACAGATTACTAGGAATGGGTTAAATTAATATGTAATAGCCAATAAGAAGCTAGAGCTAATGGGCCAAGCAGTGATTTAAATAAAAAGGTTTCTGTGTGATTATTTTGGGTCTACGCTAGCCGGGCAACCAGTCATCATTTCAGGGAAGCCCTAACAGCAGACACTTTTAGGCATGATCATACTATATCCACAGTCAGTAAGCAAAGAGCATTGAACGTTGATGTTCGGCTTTCTCCTTTTACACAGCTGAGGATTCTAGCCCATGCAACGATACCACCCACATTTAGGATGAATCTTCCAACACCAGTTAACCTAATCTAGTCAATCCCTCACATGCATTCCCAGAGATCTGTTTCTAAGGTGATACTAGATCCTACAGAGTTGACAATATATGCCATCACACTTATCAAGCACATAAGTAATAGAGCCTTGGTATTTAGTAAATGCTTGCAGAATAAGTGAATCCAGCACAGTGCAGACATGAAAGACTTAGCATCACTGGTAAATTGCCCACAACCCTTTGTGCACCTGGTACAGCAACACAACTCTTTGCTGACCCTCCTTTCCTCTGGATGCATTCACTCCCAGTGCCATTCTCTTTCTCCAGGATTCTGCATTCCTCCAGAGGACTAAATTTAATGGGTACAATCTGCCTTTAAGCAGGTACCCTCAAACACAAGCCTGCATGGTAATGGTGTGTGGATATCTTAACTCCCACCAGTCCCTTGCCCTTAAACTTGGACTCCAGAACATCACCTGGGTTCAATGATTCCATTTATTGAGTTCTTGTCAGTTCTCCCCTGGACTGCCACAATATCCATTGTCCTCCACCATCAGCTTTGCCTCTTTCTTTTCTTCCCAGGCCACCAAACTCAAATTCAATGGTATGGACAACTCCTTGGAGACCTTTAATTTTTCTTCGCTGCCACCATTGCCTCTTGATCAAGTTCTTCCTCCTCAGGACAATACTTAAACCGTTCCTTTACCAGTCTGCCTATCTCATTCCTCTTTAAGCATTTGGAATTCAGTTACTTGGGGGCTACCACATCCACCATGTTCTTTGACATTGCCTGTGCCTTCTGTTCTCCCTCTGCCTCGTTCCCTCGTTATGCAGTCAGTTCCAGCAGCCTCTCACGTGGGGAAATTCCCAGTCTTCTTCTCCAAACTGGCCTTCCTCATCCTGTGCAGCCCTATGTAACACATGCCCACTACTCGCTCAGTAAAACAGTCTATTAACAATTCCTTCTCCAAAAGAATCTTCCATGAGAAAATAGTAGATCACGTACCAGCTGGTTTTTTTCAACGACGCATTCTAGACATAACTGGAAAGAAGAAATTTTAACTGAGAAAACGCCTCTTTAGGATTAGCTTTGTAGGCAAGTCTGTGGTGAATTTTCTTGATTGTTAATTGACGTGGGTGGGCCTATCCCATGGGAGGAGGTGTAACCCAGGACAAGCGGTCCTGAGTTGTGTAAGAAAGCAGGCTGAGGAATCCATTAGGTGCATACCAGTAAACAGTACTCCTCCATGGCCTCTGCTTCGGTTCCTGCCTCTAGGTTCCTGCCTCTAGATTCCTGGATTGAGTTCCTGTACTGACTTTCCTCAGTGAGGGAGTGTGACCTGAGAGTTTTAATCTGAAATAAACCCTTTCCTTTCCAAGCTGCATTTTGTATTAGAGTTTATTACAGCAAGAGAATCCCCACCTAAGACAGATTGTATTTGTTTTAGTTTTGAGTACTCAGCTGCCACAGAGGACAAACCAAATAAGTACATGTTGGATAGAACTGAGAGCTGACGTTTGTAGATGTGTGAATCACTCAGCACCTCTCACAATCTCAGAGTGCATAACTATTCAGAGCACAATAAATTATTCCATTTCTTCAACTCCCCTCAGAAAGAGGTTTGACCCACTGAAGGCCATCCTGAGACACGATGGCTTCACTGATATTGTCATGCTGGGTCACAGACGAGAAGAGCTACATATCCTTCAGATACAAAGGTTTTAAGGGTCAGAAAATGACCCGAGACTCACAGCCACTTGCCCTACGGCCTTTAGAATCACCGTATCTGTTGGTATGAGTTCATTGCCTAATTAGGTGCCCTTTGTATAACAGCATCACAGACCACAAGAACATGTTGGCCACAGGTAAAATTCCATTAACCTCACCGGAATTTCCATCTTTCTGCCTTTTCCCCTGTGCAGAAATTAAGTTGCCAATTTTGTTGATGTAAGCACATTCTCCAACAGCTTGAAACTGCTCCAAATACCACTAGCCACCTGATAGGGAAAGAAATGAAATGCGGTTTAGGGAAAGTAAATTCTTGATTAGGTTGGAATTAAAGGGTGTATGCTTTGCTGCACTTTCAAAAATTATAGATAAGAGGCCCGGCAATGTTTGACTCCTATGTCAAACAGAGCTGGTAATTTGCTGCTCAAAATAAACAGATGGAATAAAATAGGAAGGTGATGTCTCTGCTTTGTCTCTCCATTCTTCCAGGGTCATCATGAGGAGAGAGGTAATAATTATAGCAGTGGAGCAGGCGTTCTCTTGCCTCTTTGGAAGCTTTCTTGGCCAGTTGTTTACTGCTAACTTTTGGGGAAGGACTAGTTTAAATATATCAAAGCTTTAGGGCCTGACTGGGAGCCATTACACATGGAAGCTGACCCAACTGCTATTCATAAGGAGGTCAGAGACAGTTATTCAAGAAATAGTGATGTTATCATTCCAAAGACAGAGATGAAAATTGTCAGAAGAGATCATTTTAAGTAATTAAGAACTAGCCTTCTGCCATGCCTAGGTGCAGGGCATGTGCAGTGGCCTCTGTCAATGAAGAGAGGCAAGAACTTCTACCTTGAGCCTTAGAAAGTGAGCATGTGCTGACAAGGATTGACATGAATAAAGGATAGCATCCACAGTACATATTGAAGGTGGCAAATAGACATAATGTAGAGTGACCTGTACTAAAATAAAATAGTGCTTGTCGTTTGACTAGGGGGTGGAACGAGCTTTGATGGGCTTTTCTTTTTTACTGAAGTGAAACACCTAAGACTCATGTTTTCTGAATCTCTTAATCAAGTACTGTGGTTGATCCTTCACTTCTTCACCCATTGCTATCAGCTTCAGCCAAGCCTGGGCCACTCTCCTGAAGCCCCACTGTCTTACGGTTTCTATTATTGTGAGGAGACACCATGACAATAGAAACTCTCAGAAAGGAAAACATTTAATTGGGGGCAGGGGCTCGCTTATAGTTCAGAGGTTCAGTCCATTGTCATCATGGTGGAGACCATGGTGGTATGCCGGCAGATATGGTGCTGGCTGCATCATGATTAGAAGGCAGCAGGCAGTGTCAGTAACACTGGGTGGTATCTTGAGCATAGGAAACCTCAAAGTCTGCCCCCACAGTGACACACTTCCCCAGCAAGACCATATTTACTCCAACAAAGCCACACCTCCTAGTAATGCCACTATCTATGAACTTATTGAATTACATTCGAACTACCACTCCCAGGTTCCATTTTCTACATTACCTCTTTATCGTGCTTGTCCTCTTAAGCATTTTTTAGTGCCCTAAACTTCTGCCCATCATCATTCTTTCAGGAAAGTCCTCCTTCCTGTGCTAAACATGTGTTTGGAGTTTATGGTAAGATGCTTCTTGTCTTGCCTATCTTCTCCTAGATTCAGGAGCAAGTTTTTTGCCTTGAAGAGATTAATCATGACACACTAGTGTCCTAAGTACAAACTTTACTAATAAAGAATAACTCAAATGTAGATTTTGACCTGCTCCTAAAGAGACTTACTTAACCCTCAAGATACCATTCCATGTTCTTGTTAATCTTCTGTTTCTCTAATAACATATGTTGACAAAATGAAACTTACGAGTGGAAGGATTTGTTTTACCTCGCAATTCTGGGTTGTAGTTCATCACTGTGGAGGAGTCTCAGAATAAAAACAAGGAAGGAGCTTGAGACAACTGCTCACATCATACCCACAGTCAAAGCAGAGAGAATGAATACTTGCATATCTAATTTTTCTCAACCACCTCTCTATATTTATATGGTCCAGGATCTCCTGCCTAGGAATGCTGCCACCCACAGTTGGCTGAGTCTTTTCATATTGATTCACTTATACCCACAGACCAAGCCAATGTAAACCTTCATTAAGACTTTGTTCCAGGTGATTCTAGGTTGTGTAAAGTTGACAGTTAAAAGTAACCATTATACCTCAGTAAATAGACTTTTGGGGGGAATGGGCATGATGGGATTTGTAGTTTATTGGTGAGTTGGGGAGGAGAACATTCATGTTTCAATGATAGTCTTTACCTAAGTATTTCTGATACTTAGATCAAAGAGATATCTGTTGACAGAGGCTTCTGTCTCACCCAGTCTCGTAGCCATCTAATCACAAAGAAATACACAAAGGTCTACATTAATTATAAGCTGGTTGACCTAGTAACTCAGGCTTCTTATTAATTCTTATACTTATATTAGCCCATAATTCTTGTCTGAGTTAGCCACGTGGCTCAGTACCTTTCATCAGTGAGGCAGTCACATCTTGCTTCCTCTTTGTTGGCTGCAGTCTGACTTTTTCCTCTTCCCAGAATTCTCCTGTTCTCATCGCCCTGCCTTTACTTCCTGCCTGGTTGACCCGCCTATACTTCCTGCCTGGCTACTGGCCAATCAGTGTTTTATTCAACCAAAACAAGTGACAGGATAAAAGACCATTGTCCCATAGCAGATATCAGATTATAGAAATATGCTTGATTACTTAAGGCCAAAATAATTTGGTGAGCTTTTTAATTTCATGTGAGATATTTTCTACTTACACACCTACTTTAATTTCATGTAGTATTATTTCTACTTACACACATGCTTTTCTACTCACAGTTTTAAGACTCCAACTATGTGAATAGCAGGTTCCACAGCAGAGATCAATGTGCACTGCTCTTCTTGGTCTCCTCTTTTTTTCTGGAACTTCCCAGTGCATTCCTTACTGCTTAGCTCCACAGGCATCATAGAGTCCTTCCTCTTCACCCTCTCTACTCTCTTTCAGTAGAGTGTGTTTCCTAACTTGGCAGCCTTTGCCCAAACTTCCTAGCTTAGAAGACTCTCCCATCTAGGGCTTAGCAAAGATCCATCTTTCAGCCCTAAATTTTCAACTTTTTTTTTTTTATCAGATCTACCCAATTAGTTTGCCGAATTTTTCTCACATATTTGTCTTTTCCATGGCCCTTTCAGAATCAACTTGATATTTGCAGAAAGAATTCAATCTTGACTAGGATGCTTGCTGCATTATGGTTTTCATTCATTACCAGCTTGTCAGTTTTCCCTTCTTTATGAAGTTGTAGAGGTCAGGACTCTGCTTCAGATTTATATCTCCACAGCCCCTCCTAAAGCTTTGAATAACACAAGAGAACAATAAATAATGGAGCTAAGTGGAGCAGACCTATCTGCCAAGTAAGTCTGAGCTGACAAAGGGATGAGGATTTCTACATTGGCAGGTAGATGTCAAGCTTGGAGACACTCCATATTGCCACAGAGTTAACGACTCCCATTTTCAGATCTGAACAAAGAAGCACACCCTGGGAGATATGAACAGCTGTCTCCTTCTTCCTGAAGTGGGCACTGAAGTTCTTCCCTTACTACTGTAACAGTTGTGATTCATTATCGTGTACCTGAAAGTCCTCGCAGGGACTGAGTTATTGGTTTGTAAAATCACCTGCCATTGGATATCTAGCAGTGTTCATCAAATAGAACTTTCTAGAGGTATGTGGAGAGCTGCATAGCCCGGGGAATCAAAGTCACTCTCCCAAACTTTCTGGTCAGAGAACTAAAACCATCTGAGCAAACAAACAGTTGGCCCAAGCATGACTCAATAGCTATTAATCCACTGCTACTCAAGCAAGGTATGTGTAGGAAAAATAATAGAGATTGCAAATTATGCAAGAGTTCGAACTGCTTCATTCAGATTTAAGGCATGTCATTTGGGGTTATCTGGGGTAATTTGTTATAGTGACGTTTATAAAATGAAAGAAGTCATTACTGCTGCGAGGGAGATGCAGAGGTTTACAGCAGGGCTTTCTTCTTTGCACTACCCCATCTCCCCAAAAGGATGTTTTCTGCACCGGAATCCTCCCTTTAGGAGCCTCACAAATTACTGAGCTCATGTTGCCAGCATAAAGGAAGCCTCCCGCTTTCCTCCCTCCTTCAGGGAGCTCACTTACAGATGCAGACTGAGTATCTCAAGCAGGCAGGGAAGTAACCAGAATCCACAGGCAGAAAGAGAAAGAGACCTATGCCTGGCCCAGGAAGATTGAGTTTGCTTTCAATGTGGGAACAAGCTCCCGGGGTCAATGGGTTCTCTTGTCTGAGGCTCCCCTTCTCTCAGGGTAAAGAATTTATTAGTGAGAAATTCCAATTTCTTATCTTAAAATTGTCTTGCTTGGCCCGGAGATCTTCAGGACCATGTATTGGAGCACACCCTGTCACCATTCATGCACTGTTCCCCCCCCACACAAGCCTTCATGGGTCTATCTGTAAAAAGATTTTCTTTCTGGCAAGTTATAGATGCTTTATTTGGACCATTTTACAGAATGAGGTTCTTGGACAGTTCCGGGTTCTAACACAAAGCCCTGGTGCTGATGACGCATCCAAGGAAGGACTGCACTGAACTGCCCTTCTACTCCTATGCAGCCTACAGGGGTCGCTGTGCTTGTCAGCCAGAGCTGCCATGACAAATCAGAGGCTAAAGCACAGAAATCTATTCCCTCACCATTCTGGAAGCTGGGAGGGCAGTGGTCAGGATGCTGGTGGGGCTGGGTTCTTCAGAAGGGATGAGGCCGAATCTGTGCAGTCTCTCTCCCAGCTGCAGCTGGGTAATGGTGTGCTACCAATCTTCGGACAAGATCACTACTGCTGATAGACATCGCCTTGGTCTGAAGAGGTGTTCTTCCTGTGCATCCATTCTGTGTCCAGTTTCTTTATAGAATAAAAATTCCTTTTGGAGTTGTAACCACACTAATCATCCCATGCTAACTAGTTACATCTGCCACATCCCTCCAAGGGGGCACAGTCCTACCAGCAAATCACTAAGGAGACACCAGGGGGCCCCAGAAACATCATGTCAAGCTTTTCTGTCATTTATAGTGAAACAGTCTTAGTCACAAGACATTGATATAAGTGTAAGCACCAAGTCAACCCACGACCTTACATAGTAAGTGTTTCTCACATATGTCTGAGGTGGGTCTTGTTGCCACTTGTTTATTTTCCTTTAAGGGGGGAATGATGTTCCTCTTGCACGCACTCAGGGATCCAGGTAGGGCTCATCTGAGTCTCTGCCTTCTCCAAGTTCCCTCTTTGTTGTTTGCAGATGAGAGAGAAAGCCTGGAGCACCTGCTTCTTTTAAGAGTTTTAGATGAACAATGACATAAAACCCTTCACAGTTCAAAGGTCATAATCAGTCACATGCCTCAAAGGTGAAGAAAACTAGGAAGTACATAGAATCCTGTGGGTATTCAGGGACCATAAAATACTTCACGTCTTTCTCTTGACAGTTTTTGTTGTTGTTGTTGGAGAGCCAAAATAGAAAACCATGAGTTTAAGACTCTTGGCTGAGGAGGGGCTGGATGTGAAGATTTTCTGGACGAACTACTACCTCCTCCTTTTTCTAGCTGTGGATGTCTAGTGAGTCCTTCTGGTTTTATTGTCCTCAGTCTTTTTCCTATAAAATAGGGGTAATGTTTCTTCCTATCTTTGGAACTTGTTCAAAAGCTAGGTATGGTACTGGTTTTTGTTGTAATTCTTCTCGAGCGTAATAGCAGAAATTGTGTTATTTTCTTTTATCACTTTATAAAGTGGCAGTGAAGTTCACATGAGACTTATTCTGACGTTCACATCTTGGTCTTGGGAATCTTGGTGCTTAATAAAATTCTTTTTAGAAAGGAAGGCTTCTGGGGTTTGGGCAGAAAAAAAAAGGAATGGGAAGCCATCATTGATGCCATTGCTGTCAATCAACTTTTTCCTAAGAAGGGCTTGGGCCAGCTTGTTTCTGAAAAGACGTGGCCTTATGGACACTGTACAGCTTCATCAACCACTTGGCAAGTGAAAATATCTTCATATAGTTGTAAACTCTGTGCACAAATGTGGGGAGTGTCGTCAGCATTAATCCTTAATATCACTCTCAGTGGAGGCAGAAAAAACAACAGGACTTTTTGAAAAAGTCTTTTCCTTTTCAGTTAAATAAAAACGTTGGAGAGGCTAGACAGGTCATGCAGATGTGCGAAGCACTAGCAGCTCCTGGGGAGGATATGGGTTCAGTTCCTAGTGCCTACATGCTGGCCTACACCCACCTGTAGCTCCAGTCTCAAAGAGTTCAACACTCTCTTTTAGCTTCCTTGGGTACCAGACACATATAGATACACAGACATACATGCAGGCAAACACTCAAACACATAAAATAAAAATACATAGATCTTTTAAAAATTAAGAAGAAACTCACATAAGATCAACTAACCATTTTAAGGTACATAATTTAGCTGCTTTAAATGCAGTCAAATTTTATGTAAATGTCGACTCAATCATCTCTCCAAACATTTTAAACTCTAAAATGAAGTCCTGTGTTCATCATGTAGTCATTCTTCATTCTGCTGCCCAAACTCCCAACAAACAAAATTATATAAGTGAACCCAAAAATTTACTTATTCTCTTTATTTAACATACAGGAATCATACCCTACAGGACCTTTTTTGTCTGGATTCCTTTTTTATATTTTAATTTGTTTATCTCTCTCTCTCTCTCTCTTTCTCTCTCTCTCTCTCTCTCTCTCTCTCTCTCTCTCTCTCTCTCTCTCTCTGTGTGTGTGTGTGTGTGTGTGCATGCACATGTGTGCAACATCCTTAAAGACCAGAAGAAACCATCAGATTTTGGATCGGGAGTTATACATGGTTGCAAGTTGCCCAAAATGAATTCTGCATTTAGAGCTCAGGTCCTCTGCAAGAGCATCAAGGGCTCGTAACCACTGAACCATCTCTGCAGTCCCATTGTGTCTGGATTCTTTCACTTGACATGTTTCAAGATTCATGCTGCAGCATGTGTCGTTCCTTTTGATAGCTGAATAATACTCCAGTTTAAGGGCATACTGTTTTTCCTTAATCTATTCATCAGTAGAGACAAAGTTGTTTCCAGTTTTTGTCTACTGTGAATAGGACTTCCATGAATATTCATGAACAGCATTTTGTTTGAACATCTGCTTTCCATTCTTTGGGATGGGAGCAGAATTGGGGTCATATGATAATTATAAATTCAACTCTTTTGGTGGTGATGCCCAGTTGTTTCCTGCAGTAGCTACGTCAGTGTTTATTCCCACTGGCAATGTACAGACATTCTAATTTCTCGACGTTCTTGTTACTAGTAGTTAATTTCTTTTATTTAGTAACCATCCTAGTTGATGCGAGTTGGTGGCTCATTAGGGTTTTAATTTCACATTCCATGTTCTTATTGGACATCCATGTAAGTTCTTTGGAAGAATATCCATTCAAATTCTTTGTCTTTATTTAGGTATTTGTCTTCCTGTTGTGGAAATGTAAGAGATTATTGTTAATGTAAGTTTGATGCTATGCTCATCAGATAAACAATTTTCAAATATTCTTTCTATTCTGTAATTTGTCTTTTGGTTTCTTGATAGTGTTTTATAATTCACAAAAATTAATAAAATAATAATAATATACATGGGTATAGCATTCTGTTTCAATCAGTGCATAGATAAAACCAGAGTAATTATCACGCCATTTCTTTATCAGTTTCATGGTTGAAATATTCAAATTCCTCTTTTAAAGTTCTTTAAAAAAACTAGGAAAGACAAATATATCCACTTATAAGTGGATATTAGCTGTTAAGTAAATGATAATTAAGCCATAATCCACAGACCCTGAGATATTAGGTAAAGACAGGGACTCTAGAGGCATGTATATCCCTGGCAAGAGAAAATAAAACAGATTTTCTTGGTGGACTGAGATGGGTGGGGACAGGAGTTAGAAGGATCATTTGGGGGACAGGATAGAGGCAGAGAGTGAAGGGAGAGATAGCTGGAATGGTGGGGCATTTAGAGGAGCTGTGGTAACCTAAAGCAATGAAAATGTCCTGTAATCTATGGGGAGGACCCTCATAGGGACTCCTAATAATAGGAAATACCGAGTCTAAACTGACCATCTTTTATAACCAAGCAAGACTTCTAATGGTGGGGCAGGGTTGCAATAGCTCAAGTTGTTGGCCAAGGAGATCCCCAAACAACCCAGGCTATGCTAGGACAGAGGGTCACTCTCTGAAAACTTACTGTGGGTTGCTGAGGGCAACATCCACACAGATAATTGCATGTAGAGAGGTTAAGCTGGTGTCTACACAGAAACTTCACCCCCATGTTCTAGTTTCTTTGGTGCAGGACGACACCATGTATGCTACAAAAAGAGAAACCTGAACACTATCCCAGCCACAAAACTATCAACCGACAATCTGTCCTGTCTGCAAGATGTGTTGGGGCAACTGTGGAATAGAACTTGGGGGACTGGCCAACCAATGTCTAGTTTAACTTGAGGCCCATGCCAAGAGAGAGAGCCTTTGCCCAACACAGCTTGAATGGCCAGGAAGCAGAGAAGACACAGCCCAGAGACTTCGAGTAGAACCAAACTGACAAAAGAAAACAAAACTTCAATAAAATAATTCCTAATGAGAGACTACTGTACTCATAGATTGGTGTCATGTCCAGACATCATTAAAGAGGCTTCTTCTTCTGGGAGCAGGTGCAAAGACTCCCCAAGGCAGAAATTTTGCAAAGAGGGATTCTAAATTGGAGGTTTCCATCCCTTCGGGTTTGTCCCCTGGGAGCTCAGGGACTCCCAGGAAGAGGGGGTAGAAAGACTGTGGGAGTCAGGAGGGATAGAGGACACCAGGAGAACATAGTCCACTGAATCAGCTAACCAGGGCTTAGGTGGGCTCCCAGAGACTGCACCCCTGCAAATATGTTGTGCCTGTTAGGTTGGTGGTTTTGTGGGACTCTTAACAGTGCAAGTGAGCGTGTCTCTGACTCTTTTGTCTGCTCCTGGGACACGTTTCTTTTTTCTATTAGGTTGCCTTGTGCAGTCTCAATTTGAGGGCTTTTGCGCTGTCTTATTGTATTTTGCTTTGTTGTGCTTGGTTGTTGTCTCTTGGAGGCCTGCTCCTTTCCAAAGAGAAATGGAGGGGGAGTGGATCTGGGGGAGAGAGCAAGTGGGTGGTTGGGGGAGGAGTTAGAGGAGGGTGGGTCTGTTGTCAGAATGTATTATATACCAGAGAAGAATCTACTGTCAATTAAGAAAAATTAAGCAACTTATCTGCTTTTAAGAACCACACGCATCGTCTGCTACTGAACCCTAGATCTACCTTTTACCTGACTGCATTTTGTTTACCTTTATATACCTCCCTCTCACCTCCGCCAGGCCTTACAGACTCTAGGAATCAATATACACAAAGTGATTCACTGTTTTTTAGTTTCGACATAGGAGGTAAAGCACGCTAGATTTGTCTTGCTGTGCGTGTCTCATTGCACTTCACAGTCTGCCTTCATTCATGACATCACATATGGCAGAATTTTCTTCTTCTGTGAACACCACATTTTATTCATCCACTGCGGGGCACCTAGGTTGATTGCACTTATCAGTTATCACGGACCTGCTGATGTCACTTCCTTCAGATACCTAGGGGAAGTGGGAGAGCTGGACCACTTGATGGATCAGACTGAGTGGTGGAATGTGGCTGGAGCCTGCCTGCAACCTAGCTTTGCACCCAAGATGGTGCCTTTGCTGCAAGAGCCTGAGCGCTTCAGGTTGGAAGACCGTGTAAGCTTCTGTCTTCTCTCAGGCAAAGGTGTGGTACCGACTGCAAGTGGCTTCCTAATGGGGCTCCAACCTTGTGATGACTGTGGAATTCTTTTAGCAGGGAGGGTCTAGGCATACATGTTGATGGCGTTGGTTCACCCTGCAATGGAGGATCATCCCAGCTGTAGAGGGGAGGCCCTTGTGATTGGGGAAGCAGGGTTGCACCTCCTTGTGGATCGCCATCTCAACCCTGTGTGTTTTAAGTGGTTCTCATTTCTCCTTTGCTGGGCTCTAGTGCTCTCCCCTGTACCTGAAAATGTTGCTATTTATTTGTTATTGTAATTCTTCCTTACTGAAAAAGAAGCAGGCATTGAGCACCTGTAAATAGCTATTTTGCCAGTCTATACACAAAGGGTTCCAATTTGATGAAGTCTAATGACCTGCTTTTTCTTTGCTGCTGTTTTGGTTATCACATCATTAAAAAGTCATTTGAAAGATATTTGTGTGGACCCAGGCATGGTGGCACACTCCTAGAATCCCAACACTCCAGAAGATTGATGTGAGAGAATATCATTTTCAAGGCCAGTCTGCGTTACATAGAGAGGCCCTTATAGAAAAAAAAAAAAGAAGGAAGGAAAGAAGAAAAGAAGGAAGGAAGGAAGGAAGGAAGGAAGGAAGGAAGGAAGGAAGGAAGGAAAGGAAAAAGGAAATTATGTTTCTTGAAGTTTGACTATTTTAGTAATGAACTAATTAAAAAGAAAAATGAAATTCAATACACTAGAATTGTGAGGAAGTCTTCCATAATCTTCTCTATTCTGCCTTAGCTGATGCATTTGCTAAACCTTGGGGCTGGAGAGAGATAGCTCAGTGGTTAACAACACTTGTCATCTGTAACTGCAGTTGCAGAGGACTGGAGACACCAGTTAGGCATGTACACATGATATATATACATATATGTAGGCAAACACTCATACATATAAAATAATGAATAAATCTTAAAACAAAATTTTAAAGAACTTACAAAAATATTTTGTGATTTTATAGCACATTTTATCACATTAGTATTTACTTATAACTATGAGAAATACGAAGAATAAAAAAGTCATTAAAATATCTGTATTATAACCCAGTGTCAGGGATAGTGTGAGATATTCCCATTTCATCTGGAAATGCGTAATGAAAGGCAATGTGTCAAGAATTAGGCATACTGGTTGGTATATATCTCTCAGACTGGCTGCTCTCAGCCTCTGAGGCATTACCAGGTGATGGAGAGACCACCCTCGCAGAGGACAAAGCTCAGAGCCTAGTTATCACAGCAGGTGTCCACAGTGAAGATTAGAAGACTCACCCTGCAATACAAAACCTCAGATTCTACACCTGAGTTGATAAAAATAAGCTCTTAGTGAATGTCTTTCCAAATCCATGATGGTTTAGAATTAATTATAAAGATGATGAAGTACTAATACTTTTGTGTCAAGTTCACGAATAGGTTTTTAATCATTGAGACAATCTGTGTATATTCAGTGCTTAAAGTGTTTGTAATGATGTGGAATTGGCAATTGGAGTCTGACAGATTAACCTCAGAATTTCAATTTAAAATATGTAATTGACTTGTGATTTGAAGTCAAAGGTACAAGATTTTTGACTGAGTTTGTAAACAGAATTAGAACATTTCAGAGAACTAGATTTACTATATTTGTAAGTTTAATAATTTATTAGAATTAGAAGGCTTGTTTACATTCTCAGGGCAGCTATGCTCATTAGAGATATGAACTTGTCTGGCCAAGTCCTTGGGGGCTTAAAAAAACTGAATATATAATATTTATAGTTTCAGTTTCAAATGCCCACATTTATAAATGTTTAAAGAAAAATTAGTTTGTTAAGTTGATCAACCTCTTAAACCAATCATGTCCTAAAATTAAAAAAAAAAAAAAAACACTTCTAAAAGTGTGAATTTGGGAGTTGGAAGGATTGCTTGGTGGGTAGAGCTCCTGCTGTCAATCATGAGGACCAGAGTTGGGTCATTGGAATCAGCATTAGTACCAGGTGGCATAGACGCTCTTCTATCATTGCCGTGTTCAGAAGCTCAGACAGGAAGTACCCAGAGTAAACCAACTATCTGGCCCAACCATGTCACCAGCTGTGAGCTCAGCTGAGAGACCCTGTCTCACTAAACAGAGCAGCAAATGACTGGACAATACTCCTAACATCAACTTCAAGCCCACACACTTCTGTGTGCACACATTCACATGCTTCCGCATGTATGCAGTCTGTCACTCATATATGTGCAAACACATGCACAGGAGAAAAGAAAATGTAAGATTTTTAGCAACAACAACAGTTAAAGTTTAAAATATGGAAAAATACTTTGGTTTCTTTAATTTAAAATATAGCATTAATTTAAGTTATAGGTAACTCTGATCATATAAATTGATGAGATTTGACACTACATACTAAATGAAGACCATTTCCAGCATGTAGAATCTCTAATAATCACACTAATGAAAATACAAAGTAATGTCCCATTAATCTGTTTTGGTTTTGCTTACATTATTTAGACAGAACTTTCTGCCCAACAAACCACAGGTATTAAAATAATTCTAGCCCTCGGTTTCATTTGTTGGTGAATCATGCAATTTATATGATTTTTAGTCATGACCACACACAAATAGCATGCCACGGGAAAAGAAATTGTCAGAACGCATAGAAAGGTAAGATATTTGAATAGCTCACACCCAGTTCTAGTCATCTTCTGCACATACTGGAGTAATGTGAGGGCTCACTCTGCCACCGTGTCTGTTCAAGTTACTCAGTCAATGAGTAGTCTTTGCCAAAGAAAACGGAAATGAGTAAGGTCAGCATAGGACAGAATGTGTGTAGGCAAGCCACATAAATTAGATAAAGACTTGATGTTGTTTTCTAATAGGTAGAAAAGGCAGTCTCCCTCCAAGAAATTTTAAAAAGGGGGGGAAGCTTTAGAAGAAATGACTGCTCCCTGAGTTCTGCTAATGCATAAATATAATAGCTACAGCCAGTGTATCTCTCTGCAACACTAGTGACCAGGCTAAATCTCTGAGGAAAGACAAGGTCTTGACATTCAGGATGCTGAGCTCAACATCCTTTCAAACTGCTTGCATATGACTTTGTGGTTTAAAACGGAAAACATTTGAGAGTTTTAAAAATATCAAGAGTGAAACAAATGACACATTTCTCTAGTTGAAAA
Organism: Arvicola amphibius; assembly: GCF_903992535.2. NCBI lineage: Eukaryota > Metazoa > Chordata > Mammalia > Rodentia > Cricetidae > Arvicola > Arvicola amphibius. The sequence continues at coordinate 52,498,623 of NC_052060.1, read as the reverse complement.
TAATACTATCAGATGGTTTGGAAGTAGGAGTTTAGAGTAAGGTAGCTTGTGTTCAAACCTTGATTCAGTTGCCAAGGAAATCCAAGACCATGTACAAGTTGCCTGCCCTCTTGAAGGAAGCTCAGGTATTTAGTAGAGCTCTTAGAGAGGATAGGAAGAGCCTCCAAAGGGCGTGGGCTCACAAAGAGCTCCGTGTCATGATCAATACACAGGAGCCACCAGATAACTTCCAAAAATTTAATTACATTTTCTAAATGAGAAGTTTCTGGAAAGAATATGAATCCTCCCTTAGCATAGCTACCCTTCTGGTTTTTTCTGTCTTCAGTCACTGACTGGAAAATACACATCCCTGTTTTGCATTAAGGCCGTGTTTTCATACTGCTTAAGGCAAGTTGTCTCTTTAAGAATCAAGAATGATACAGTGCCATCTGCTAAAAATCTGAAGAAAGGACATGAAGGCCGGAGGCTTTTATTAAAATGTCTCTACATATGAAATAACATGCTTCTCATTGAATGGTCATAAATTGAGAAGTGTGGAGGAAGCCAGCTTCCCAGCTGTGAGCATCTTAACTGTAGCAAACACAAATTTGACTTTTAAAAATTCCACTCTCACACGAAGCGCCTGGGAAATTGTTCAAGATATATATAAAAATTTGGGAAGATTTGACATGAATTTGTTGTTCTGATGTATTTTTCAGTACTTCTCTGGTATTTAGATTAATTCTCACCAATTGGTCACATTCGAACAGTTCAAAGCACTAAGAAAAAAAAAACTTGGTCACACTTAGTGTATTATTAAATAGATTTGGAAGCCTCGGGTCTCTGGGGACCAAGGTCCTGTAACACTTCAGCGGCCATCTTGAGATGCTAAGACTTTGGGAGAAATACCACACAGTTTGTGTCTACCCATTTAAGTTTCCAGGAAGGCATTTCTTTTGCAAGCAAAATATTCCTCTAAATAAATGTTTGTTGCAAAAATGCTTGGCATTTTAGAAGGCAAGGATGATATTTCTCAAAACTGTGTGTTCCCTGTGGACTAGCAAGACCTTCCAAACTCACAAGGAACTAAGACTTGAGGGTTTTTTTTAATTAATTAAAGACTATTTTAAATTAGAAATTAGTATCTCCTTTTTTAATCAAAGCAATGGGATAAGCTTATCACAAATAAAATAGCTACACAGTAATATGGACCAGCTGTGTCTCTTCCACCACAGGGAAGGAAGAAAATTAAACTAGGAAGGGAAGCGCTCATGTAGACAAAGAACATTTCTTGATGGTGAGAATGAAGGCAAAAGTCATACAACCTCTAAGCCTTGGGGTCTTTCAAAGGACAATCCAGACCTACCTGAGGTGAAGAGATCCTCCTGGGCCAGAAAGCATCCAGAGACCCCAGTTAATCTAAATATTCTGATTATGACAGGTATCCCTTTGGGGTTTATATGACAGGAAACTGAAATTTACAGTTGAGGAATGCACTCTGTTGTTAAGCACTAAAATATGTCTGCCTAAATTAACCTGACCCAGAGGATGAACTTTGATCTCAACGTAGTCAAATCCTGAAAATAATGTCAATTGTCTTTTAAAAAGAAAAGTAGAGACGCTTTTTATTTTTTTTTTATTTTTTTTATTTTATTTATTTATTTATTTTTTTATTTTTTTTTTTTGGTTTTTCGAGACAGGGTTTCTCTGCAGCTTTAGAGCCTGTCCTGGAACTAGCTCTTGTAGACCAGACTGGCCTCGAACTCAGAGATCCGCCTGCCTCTGCCTCCCGAGTGCTGGGATTAAAGGCGTGCGCCACCACCGCCCGGCTAGAGACGCTTTTTAAATAGCATAATCAGTGTGAGTGCATCACTCACAGATCTCAGAGCACAGCCTCCCACGACCCTGGGAGGAAAGAAGCCATCATCACACCCAGAAACGGGACAGTTGTTTTTGTTTTATTTACACTGTTGGGAAAGAAATCTTTAAGGCACACTTATAACTCAAAATTTGGAGTATTTAAGAGGATTTACTTAAATCTCCAAAATAACAGCTTTAAGACAAATCTTATTAAATGCTCCATTTCCCTCTTCTTGTCAATTTTTTTAAAACTTGGCCCTTTACCTTTTTATTTAACTTGGTACTTCATTATATTGCAGGAAAATATGTACGGTTGTTAGCCATCACCTGTAGCTACTGGCACTTCTGAAAGCCGTTAGAGAGCAAAGCCTCACGACTCGCCAACATGGTTAAGCTGGCTTACAAAGATAGGATTCATTGGAGAAAAGAGAAACTTTAAATGCTGTGAACAAGCCCTGCTTCTTCTGATTTATTTTTGCAATTATATTGGCATTACCTGCAAAAATCAGTTGCTCTGTGAATGGATGCCAGAATCAAGTCTTAACACTAAATGTACACCGCACAATTCAATGGACTCCACTTATCCCAGGCCTGACTACAAAGCTAGTCGGGTATTATTTGCAAAAAGTACAAAGATGTCAGGAAATCCGTAGACGCCCCAAGACTGAAACTAGATTGCCAATGCTAAGCTCCAATGTCGACCAAAAAGGCACCAATACAGGTGCTAGGAGAGGATGAAGGACGCTGCAATGGTATTCTGATGGTGTAGTGGGGAAAACAATTGTTCTCAGAAGAAAGGTGATAACCCAACACCTGAAGCTTGTAGGCTCCTAATGATCAAACAATTTTGACTAGCTCTTAGTTTGTTGACACTCAAACTACCTTCAAATAAAAATGCCTGTATCAAACAATAAGCCCAGCACCGGGTAGAGGTTTCAGTGGATAAAATGCAAGCACAAGAACTGAAGTTTTGATCACCAAAATCAATGTAAATGCTGGGTGGATATGGAAACCCACCTGTAATTCCAGCACCAAGAAGTCTGGAACAAAGGTCTCCTGAAGAGGGTAGCTGTATCAGGTAAGCATTAGGTTCATTTGAGAGATTCTACCTCAGTGAACAAAGTGGAGAGTGAACAAGGAAGACCCCACATTAACCTAGGGGCTCTGTGGGCAGGTATACATCTGTGCGTAAAGACACACATGCATTCAACACACACACACACACACACACACACACACACACACACACACACACACACACACTGCAAGGAGTAGTAAAACCATTAGAAAAAACCTATTTGGTACTATGCTACTTGGAAAGAGCAATAGATATACCATGGCCTTTGCTGGAAGTGACAAGAGGAATAGTTAGTTCTGTGGAGAGTTATTGCATCAAAAAACTTAACAAGGACAGGATGCTGTGATGCGGCGAAGATTGGAAATAACCAAAAATAGTCCTTTTATAATTACTCAATTTTAATACAAGGGGAGATAAGGGAACTTACAGAACCAAGGGTCCAGCGGATGCTGCTTTTCCTGAGGGGAAGAGCTTGGGGGGCCTCCGTGTCCACTGGTTTCACTGATGGGTACTGACTCAGAACATATTCTTCACCGTTATTGACCTATTTCTTGGTTGCAAACATGTATCTCAAAGTAACATAGGTTTAATTTGTGTCCTGAACAATGTGAGGTTTGCAAGGATGTCACTACGCTGCTTACTCTCTTCTCAGAGGAGTTCTCTGATGTCATGTCTTCTAACTCCTCCACTGTTCCTGATAGGATGTACCTTATCCCTTCATGTGGTACCTGGTCAGCAAGCTGGCCATGTGGGTTGAGTTCACTGAGCTCACCAGATGCCTGAAGGTTCAGAAGAACAACTCATGAAGTCTTTCTGTGTCGACTGTGATGTGACTGAAAGCAATGTTTACCTTCTCTCCTGCCATCTAGTGCCAATTCCTTTGTCCTTTACCCAAAACCAGCACCCAGCACGCAGAAGTCCATCTGAAGGGAAGTCATCTATTTCATTCAGCTAAATATAAGAGTCTACATTTTTATAATGTAAATGGCTAACATATAGCTCCCCTCACCTGGATCCATACAGGAGGAGGTAGGCGTTCCAATACTGAATTGTCTATGAATGAACGACTCTGATTGAATTGTCTATGAATGAACGACTTCTTTACACACATGAGAAAGTGAGATCATCACTAGCCCTACTACCTACTCAGTAAGCTCCACAGGGACTGCTGAGGGCAGCATTTAGAAGAGGGAAGTTATTTTCCTCATTTGGGGGTTCTCACTACAAATCTAGACATAGAGTTCAATTCAATATTTTGTCATAGCCAGCACATTTAAGGAGAAGGGATATCAAATAAGGCAGTATAAATCACCTCTACTTCTGGGCTAGCAAGATGGCTCTGTGCACAAAGGTGCTGGCTCCTGAAGCACTGTTAATAAAAACCCAGCAACAGATATGGGGTTCATCCTGAAGAACAGAAAACCAAACCAGCCAGCCACTGGCTCTTACCTCAACCTCAGTCCAAAAATGATGACCCTGCCTCCAGGAAACCTCAGAATGAGACTGTGACTGAGGTCTGGCTGTCTCCTCCCATGTTATAATTCTCTCTAGTTCTGGGTTAAGGGCATGCACCACTACCACCTGGTTTCTATGACAAGATAGTGTGGCTACTAGGATTAAAGGTGTGTGCCATTGTGGCTACTGGAATTAAAGATGTGTGTCATTGCTGCCTGGCCTGTAAGGCTAGCTAGTGTGGCTGTTTTACTTTTCTGATCCTCAGGCATGCTTAATTTATTTAAATACAAATGAAATGCCACTACATGCTACAAAGCCACATGATCTGACTTTGATGCTAGCATTCACATAGTGAAAGGAGAGAATTGATTTCTATGTGATGTCCTCTGATCATATGGTATGTGTCCACATCTGTGCACACATGTACCACAGACAATCTATGTATCCTTCCCATCAAAAGAAGACTCTTTCTCAAGGGATTTTCATGGCCATTAGTTGATAAAAAATATGGTAGTAATATTTTGTGCCTATTCTATAGAAGTGAAGATGGAATTTAGAAAGGTCAAACAGCTTGTTCAAGATCGTATAACTAATAAGGGATGAAGACAAAGTTCTAACCCAGATCCTTCTCAAACAAGCTTTGTAATTTGGCTTCCTGTTTCACATGGTGTCGCTGGTAACTCATATCTCTACTGCCTTTGGTTAATCTATTACCCGGTTAAATTGTTATTTTAATGCTGGCATGCATGAGTTCATGCTGATATTTACTAATTGTGTATGTGCACTTGTTTGCATAGGTGTTTGTGTGTATTAGTGAATGTGTGTTGTGTGTGCGCTCACACAAGTGTATGTGTGTGCATGTATGTGTAAACATCAGAGATCAACACTGGATATTCTTTCCTCA